>NC_041390.1:103514446-103566771 GCF_002162155.2 Triticum dicoccoides
TATGCATGAAAGAGTCGGATACTTCTTCTATTTTTTTCCTGACGCAGACTTAGCTCACCATACTTATGAATCTGGGTAAACAACCACATTTTGTTTATTACCATCGGGATATCTAATAAGGAAACCCTTATTTGTGTTTTTTTTCATTATTGCCATGGATCAACTTCAATGGATGCATAAACTATATAGTTTTTGAATTTATATAAACTAAAGTATGCTTTCAATTTTAGGTAATGGACTAACACGTTATTTACTCTATAAGTAAACAAAAAATATACTGCAAAATTGAGTAGCTCGATTAAAAACGGATTACACCATTGTGAACGCAAGGAGGTACAACCCTCGCCCTATCTCTTGGCGTGGCCGAAAGGAGGAGGATAACAACGGTGAGAGCGACGACGTAGGATCCAATACTTTTTCTAGGGTTGAGATGAGAAGGAGGAGCCCCCGCTGCTATGGTAATGACCACAACGACGGAAGAGGAGCAATCTCAATGATGTTGATGATGGCGGCAAGGGAGGAGCCTCACGGCAAAGCGGTTGCAACGACGACCTTTCCCGAAATGCCTCCTCAATATTGCCGCTCTTCATCCCGTAGTCACCTTTCTTCGGATGTAGCTCAAGTTGTTGTTATCTCGTGGACCTTTGGACCCCTCACACAGCCCACGGGCTAAGCAGCGCCCACCAAAACAGATCATACATCGACATGTGGGACCCACATGTGATCTGTATATCATAACTACTGCCATACCTGGTCATATGGGCGGCCTCATCCCATGTAGCCTTTTTATAAAAGGGTCGTGTCGTGCTGGCCCGAAGGCTTTACCTCGCGGATTAGCCTCACAATGTCACACGCAAGTGTCGGCCCAAGTTGATTTTCGGTCTTATGGGGCATTTTTTTAGTTTAAAAATGCCGAAATGGTCCTAAAAAATAGCACGTGGATCGTGCCGGGCCGGGCTTAAAAGCACGGCCCATATTGGCCAGGTACCGGGGGTCTTTTTCTTTCTTTTTCCCTTTTTCTTTTCTCTCGTATATTTCCCCCGCAGATGAGACCCCCTGCAACTCTGGAACCGGCGAACGCGGCGCCGCCTCGCGGCCGCGCAGGACGGACCGCGACTGCCGCGGTCAGGTGATCACCGCACCCTCGCCTCGGGTTCCTTACTCTTTACTCCGCCCGCGTTAGCTGCATTTCAGTTTGCTCGTTGCGCCGCGTTGCTCCAGGCGTCGCCGCCGCTGCCGCTGCGCGAGAGGTCTGTTCCGGTGATAAGGGTGCCTCTAAGCCATTGAGATACCGGAGGAAGCCGAATCTCCTGGCAGCATTCGGAAACGCCGTAGGTTATCGGTCTCGGTATGGGTGCCTCTTGCTGGTCTGCCCCTTCTAGGTTTCAGGATTTAGCTCTTATACACACCACATTGTAGGTTGCGACTTGCAGTGGACGAGATCACCACAGAGACTTGCTGATGGGTCGAGCCTTAGCATTTGGTGGCAATTTTGGTGTTCTAACTAGCCGTTTTGCAGGTCCTATTTCCAATCCGTTTTGTGGTGATGTTCTCGATCCATTTGTTTGCTCATCCCACCGTTGGACCATCGAATTAGCCAACTTGATGATTTTACCCGTGTTGATTTAGTATTCAGTACTTTTGTTTCCGCCACGGTGACCCTACGATTGTCTCCTACTAGTAATGGCCGGAATTTTTTCAGTTTGTCTGCTCTTTCTATGCACAATTTAGAAGGAGAATGTTGGGGATCGATGAACCGAGCAACTGCTTGTTATCATTACTCATGGCACACAGTTTGTGTTGCGAAGAGGGGAAGAGGAGATGAATTACAAGATTTCCGTATAGGGCCAGGTCACAATCTGTACAAAAGAACTAATCAGGCTAGTGAGCACAGAACTTGCAGCTCTTGCTTATAAACTATAAGATCTACTCTGCACACTGCAGCATAATTTGCTATCTACATTGTGAGCTAACTGAATTTTGCTTCTGAAGGTTAGCATCTACGCTGTTCAGGAAAGATACCACCTCCTGTATGGCTGGCCTCATTCCAGGATTGTGGTTGACACACTGGCAAGCAACTTCAAGCACCTTCAGCATCTGCTCTTCATATCCTGTGCCTCGAAGCGTTGGATCCAGAACTTCAATCAGCTTCCCTTTGGATCTCATCTCCTGTACCCACTTGACAAGCTCTTTTGACCTGGGACAGATTTGAACAGGCCGCCTCCCCGTGACCAGTTCAAGCAGGACCACACCAAAACTGTACATATCACCTCTCAGTGTGGCTACCCATCCCTGCCCGTACTCTGGGGGGATGTAACCGAGAGTACCGACCAACTCAGTCGTCACATGAGTTCTGTTGGGGAAGATCAATCTGGATAGCCCAAAGTCTGCAACATAAGCTTTGAAGTCTTTGTCCAGTAGGATGTTGCTCGACTTGATGTCACGGTGAACAATGTGAGGCTTGCATCCATCGTGGATGTAAGATAGACCCTGACTTGCTCCTTGTGCAATCTTCAGCCGTATTGGCCAGTCAAGAAATGAGTTGTCATCTGTGTCCCTGTTGTGAAGCCAATCATCCAGGCTGCCGTTCTCCATGTAGGAGTATATCAGCAGTCTTGAATCTCCCTGTATGCAGTAACCCCAGAATGGTACAAGATTGTCATGCTCTGCCGTGGAGAGTGCATCAACCTCTGCACTGAATTCCCTTTCCATCAGACACATTTCACTATTGAGCTTTTTTATGGCGACCTTTGAGCCATCAGGTAGCTCAGCCTTGTAGACTAGCCCATAGCCTCCACAGCCAATGATATGATCCTTGTCAAAGTTCTTTGTAGCTTTCAGGAGATCCGTCAGTGTGAGTTTGTTTTGTTCTCCCTTGCCTCGTGGAACCATCACCAAGGAGTATTCTGAATTGAGATTTGAAGATGTTGCCTCTATGTCATTGTTGTTGTTGCTCTGCCTTTTGCTCATGAAATTTGTACCCCTGAGCAAGACAAGGAGACGAGCCAGCAAGAAAAGAATGGCCAGCCCTCCAAAAAACACACCAAATGCAAGTGCAAAAATACCCTTCTTTTTCTTTTGTCTCTGGGTGATCAGAGGTGTTTCAGTTGAGCTGCAATGGTTTACAAGCATACGACCACACAATTTTGGGTTGCCATCAAAGCTAGAATTTGGAAACGTGCTAAGCTGGCCCACATCTGGAATAGACCCTTCTAGGTCATTATTGGAAATGTTGAATGTCGAAAGGAAGTGCAGATTGTTTAATGCAGCTGGAATTGTACCAATGAGATGATTACCAGACAAGTCGAGCGCCTGCAGGCTCGTGAGGTTGCTGATTGCTTCTGGGATCTCTCCAGATAGTTGGTTGGAGCTCAGGTTGAGGGAAATGAGTCCTTTCAACTGACCAATCTTCTCAGGTATCATGCCAGTGAAGTTATTTATCCCTAGATTCAGTACTTTAGGAAAAGCACTGGGCATGAGATATTGCATAAATGGGCTCTTATTATAAACAGGCAGCTCAAAGACCTTAGGTGCAGTTTTGTCCGACTTTAGCATTGGCATATCCATTAAGGAACTCGAAATTTCCCCTGTAAGGCTGTTGTTCATTAAGTCTAGATAGAAGAGCAAGTTTAGGCTGCTGATCCAGTCAGGTATTGGTCCAGTGAGCTGATTGTCGTGTAAAAATAACATCTCCAAATTTGGCAGCTTTGATAACCAATCAGGTATTTTTCCAGACAATGAACAATCATTTATAGAAAGAACCTGGAGATTCTCAAAACCCTCAACGCTAACATCCTCTGGCATGGTCTCATCCTTGAAGTTGAATCCGATAAGAAGGGTGGTGAGGCTCCTGCAACTCCTAAGGATCTGAAGTGTTCTTGTGATATCTGTAAGGGAGTTTTTAACAAGTGATAGGAATGAGAGAGACTTCAGATTGCCTATTCTTTCTGACAACTGGCCATGGAATTTGTTGTGAGATAGCCTCAGTGCAGTCAGCCTGCTGCAGGAGTATATGCTTTCTGGAACTGTGCCGGTGAAGTTGTTGTAGAGAAGATCCAAAACTTTCAGATTGGGCAGGCTTGTGAAGTTGACCTTGGTAAGTTCTCCAATGAACTGGTTGCTCTTGAGGTCAATTGTTACGAGATTTGTGCAGTTGCTCAGAGCTGATGGCAGCTCCCCTGACATGTCATTGTGCTCCAAATGCAGCTCCTCCAATCTCTTCAGGTCACCTATAGACTCTGGAATACTGCCGCTGAGCCCATTCCCCCCAAGATCAAGGGTGATCAGATTCTTGAGCTTGCTGATGCCATTGATAGCTCCTTCTAAACCATTGCTAGGTAAAGAGAGGTGCTCTAGCGAGGTAACTTTGAAGAGCTCGTCCGGAAGAGTCCCATTGAGGTTGTTGTAGCCAGCGCCGAGCAGTTCGAGGACGGAGCAATTACTGAGCCCTGGAGGGATATTTCCACTGAATTCATTAAAACTGAGTTCGAGCACGGCCAAAGATGGCGCACTCACACAGGGCGTAATTGGTATCTGCCCAGTAAAGCTGTTGGTGCTGGCATTGAGTGCAACCAGGCTCTTCATCACCTCCCATATAGCAGATGGAAACCTTCCTGTAAACAGGTTGCTCGAGATGTTCAGTACCTGCAGAGGCAGCGCAGGTGTTGAAGGTGGCAGCTCGCTCAGGCCTCCAGTCAGGCGGTTGAAGCTGACGTCAAGGACGACGATGCTGCTGGACGACACCAACTCCAGCGGCAAGCCGCCAGACAGCAAGTTGCGTGACAGGTTGAGGCGGAGGAGGCCGGTGAGGTTACCCAGGGACGGCGAGATGGATCCCTTGAGGCCTCGAGAAGCCAGCGAAACACCAGTGACCGCCCCATCGGGACCGCCGCAGGTGATCCCTTCCCACGTGCAGCAGTCCGTGTCCCTCTGCCAGGACGCCGTGAGCCCGTTGTCCCGCGAGAGCCCAGCGAGGAGCTGGAGGAGGGAGCTCCTCTCCTGCTCCGTGCAGGAGCTGGCCGGCGAGACCAAGACGAGGACCAGCAGCAAGAGCGCCAGGCCGAGGAAAGGCCTCCTGCTTGGGCAATGGCGTGGCTGCATCTGCATGGCTTTCTGAGGAAGCTAGCGAAGGGAACCAATGAATGGCCGGGCTGGTGAAGAAAGAGCACGAGAGGAACGGGACACAAGCTGCTCACGGCTCCTTTTTGTTTGATCCTCTGTTCTCAGGTCGCTCTCAGGCGAAGGAAAGAGAAATGGGTCAAGGATTGGCTGCTATTGCCTATCCGGTGCATCATCGTCCACGTTCACACCTTGACATTTTCGCCTGCGATTGCCTGTCGGTAAGTTGACTTTTTGCTCATGGATTGCCGTGTTAATAGTTAGCAGGCATCCATGATTAAGTACTGAGTACTTATAATGATCTGTTACTGCACGCGTTTAGTTTAATTGATCTCGCATCACTTCTCCTATCCTGGTGGGTTGATACTTAGCGGTCATTCTTGATCAAGTCCTTAATGGTCCGTTATATCACACGTTTAATTTACTTGATCTGGCATCGCTCTCCTAACTGGATTACCTTAGCTTGCTCTGCTGTATTATTTGGTGACAGAAACTGAAGAGTAAATTCACCTCCTGATATGCATCCTGCCCATAAGCAGCAGTAAAGGGCTTGTTTGTCGCGGAGAGATCCAAACCGGTTTACAATGTGTGATCGGTGAGGCGGCAGCGTCCAGAGGGAACTGCATGGCTGAACGCCGCCGGCAATGTCGCGGTCAACGCGTGTGCGCGCATGGTTTTGGAGAAGAGCATCCAAGTGGAGGGCGAGCGTGTGAGCATGATTTTGGAGAAGGCGCGTGTGGAGGGCAAGGCGACACGCTGAGCAGACGAGCGGAGATACGCCGCTTTTGGATACATATACATATTTTCTATGCAAATATGGATGGAAGAGGCGTGTTTCTGGTTTCAAATTGGACCAGTTGCTTATTTGTTTCGTGGCTCTACATCATCAGTCGCGGTCGGTACAATGAACGTCCTGCGCAAATGGGCCAGCACCACACCAATTTTTTTTTTTTACTTTGCAGACAGCTAATCCAGCGCTGCTGATGTGGTCAGTAAGAAGCGAGTTGTGATTGGTCTGGCCAGTTGTGTAAGGTCAACTTGACAGGCTCCACGCGCCTGGCTGGCTGCTGGCTCCTGTCTGGACTGTCTTGTGAGAAAACAAACGGGGGCTGCTTTGAGTTTTTTTTTTCATATAAAAGGGCTGCTTTGAGCTATCATCAAAGGAAAAAAAGAAGAAGAAGAGGTAGGACCTTTTCTTGAAACACAAACAGAAATTCACACATGAATGCACACGTGCACGCGTAAACCAACAGAATAATCCTACACTTCGTGAGGGCATGTAAATCGTCAAAGACATGTTCGGTCTCGGGCGGGATGGAGTACAATTCAGAGAAAGGATCTCGCTACGGTGCATGGAACGGTATTCCGGCGAAATTTGTACTTGCCGTTACGACATGGGGCAGGTATCTTGTGGTCGTCTGCGAGGAGCTTTTCTCATGGCCATTTTTGTCGCCTCCGACGGCGACGTTCCTCTTGCCTCCGGTGGCTTTAGGATGGGTTTGTGTCGACGTACGTTAATCTATGGGACCGGCAAAGGACCTTTTGCGGTACGGCTGCGGGGATCAACAATCCACAAAGAGCAGATTTAGCAGAGACACACAAAGTTTACTCAGGTTCGGGGAACTGTGAGATGTAAAACTCTACTCCTGCTTTGATGAATTGATTATGTATGAACTCACATTACAAAGGAGTGCAGCTGCTACGCGTAATTAAGCAAAGTGTCGACCTTTGAAAAGGTGGCCATGAGCCTCCTTTTATAGATTAAGGGGTCACAACAATGGCAAAATGGTGCTGAAATTTTATCTATTTATGGGCAACCCAATAATAATTTCAAAAATTTCTAATAAATCCTAGAGGCTTACTTAGCGCATTCGTGTAAGGCAAGGGGCACTACTAAAGTTTAGTCCCACGTTGCTAGTTTAGAGGGAGTTGGACCTCTTTATAAGGGAGGTTCTTTCCCCACTTGTATGAGCATGAGAATAAGAGGGACATCCACGCGCGCTCCTCCTCCGCCGCCCGCCTCGCCACGCCGCGGGTTGCGGGAATGAGTCGATGTGTAAATTTTTGCCACGCACGACGGGTATACGAACGGTCACACGAGAGCTGAAACGTTTTTGCTGAAGTGGAGATTGAATACGAACGGCGCACCTCTTCGTCTGCTCGCCTCCCTTTGTTCGTTTCACCTCCCGTCGCTGCCCTCTCGCCTTCTTCTCTTGCGTCTATAAAAGGGAGGTCGCTCCTCCCAGAGAGACGCACCAGAACAACACAACCCTCTCGCCTCCAAGTTCCTGACCACTGAGCTATTGCTACGATCTTCCCCATCCCGACTTGCGGCGTGCACCGCAGGTCGGGACAGTAAGCCTTCGAAACCGCACCTTTTGAGTCATGTACAGGAGAAGGATGATAAGGTTTTGGGGGAGCGCTTCGCGCGACTACTGACTTCTTCGTCACGGACGCCCCGGACTCCGACGACTACTTCCCCGACGACGACTTCTTCCCCAACGTCGACGACCTCCACGACGACATGGCTGGCGAGGACACCGACCCCAAGTCCAGCGCTTCTACTGCTGCTGTTCCGTACGTGTTCTTCCTCTTTCTATTAGAGGCCCTGCTACAGTTCCTTGTTCTAGTGTTTGCCCTAGATATGTTAGGCTCTATTTCATATATGCAACTTGCTATACTTTTGCTCTAGATATGTTTAGTTCCAGTTCATATATGAAGATGTTGTTTATCTTCTCTTTATCAAATCGCATGGCTTGTTTTATCACTGCTATACTAGCCGTGCTTTATCTAGTATTTCTGTTAATAAAATCATTCGGTAAATTGCTCATATTTCCAACAATCCAAAAACCTTTATCATAGGCAATTTACCCCAAGTGGTTTTGCTGCTTCCATGAGACCTTCTATGTTTGAGGGTATCCATTATAAGAGGTGGCGCGTGAAAGCAGTCTTATGGTTTCAAACCATAAGTTGTTATGACGCCACACTTGGCAAACATGAAGGGGAGTATGATGCCCATCAGGAACAAGCTTTTCAGAAAATGGATACTCTGTTTAAGGCTGCTCACTTGAGTGTTCTTGGTGAGAACATAGTTGATGCTTATGCGTCAATTGACAATGGAAAAAATATGTGGGACGCACTCGAGGCCAAGTTTGGGGTCTCGGATGCTGGCACTGAGTTGTGCATCATGGAGCAATTCTATGATTACAGGATGACTGAAGAGCGCTCCGTGGTTGAGCAAGCTCATGAGATACAGTCATTTGCTAGAGAACTTGAGCATTCAATTGTATGCTACCAGACAAGTTTGTTGCTGGAGGTATCATCACTAAGCTTGCTCCTTCGTGGAGGAACTTTGCTACCTTAGTAAAGCATAAGAGGCAGGAGTTTTCCGTTCCGGATCTCATTGGTACTCTTGATGTGGAAGAAAAGGCGAGAGCAAAGGATACATGTGCTCCAGGTATTGAGGGAGGATCTAGTGCCAATCTGGTACAGAAACAGAACTTCCAGCCCCACAAGTTCAAGAACAAGGGTAAATTTTGATGGTAAAGCAAAGTTTGATGGGAAGAACAGGGCTGTGCAACACAAGATCTTCAAGAAGAAGAATGACAAGAAGAAAGGTGTTTGTCATGTGTGTGGGGATCCTGATCATTAGGCTCCTAGTTGCCCTAATCGCTATGACAAGCGTCACCCTGGGAAAGGCGACAAGACCGCTAATATTGTCATTGGAGATACTGACATGAAGGATGCTGGGTATGGTATATCTCCCACTATTCTTTCAGTATGTTATTCTCCTGATTGGTTAATTGACACGGGTGCTAATGTGCATGTATGCGGTGATATATCCATGTTTTCGTCTTATCAGACCGCAGGGACTTCAACCGTGCTGATGGGCAACGGTACAAGTGCTTCTATTCGTGGTGTTGGCACGGTCGATCTGAAGTTTACTTCGGGGAAGATCGTACGGCTGAAGAACGTGCATTATGCCCCCTCCGTCAATAAAAATCTTGTTAGCGGGTCTCTTCCGTGTAGAGATGTCCATAAGCTTGTCTTTGAGTCAAATAAATTTGTAATATCCAAGTAGGGAACCTTTGTTGGTAAAGGCTATGAGTCAGGAAGCCTGTTTCGTTTATCCTTGTCAGACGTTTGCAATAAAGTTGTTAATCTTGTTTGCAACAATAGTGAATCAAATGTGTGGCATTCACGTCTTTGTCATGTTAACTTTGGTTGCATGTCGCGACTAGCGAAGTTGAACTCAATTCCTAGTTTCACCACTGTCAAGGGATCTAAGTGTCAAGTTTATGTGCAAGCTAAGCAACCTCGTAAGTCTCACACGACTGCAGAAACGAGAAATCTTGCACCACTAGAGCTCATACATTCAGATCTATGTGAAATGAATGGCGTTTTGACAAAAGGTGGAAAGAAATATTTCATGACATTAATTGACGACTCCACTAGATACTGCCGTGTGTATCTTTTGAAATCTAAGGATGAGGCTTTGAACTTTTTCAAGATCTATAAAGCTGAAGTGGAAAACCAACTTGATCGGAAAATCAGGAGGCTTAGGTCCGACCATGTTGGAGAGTATTTTTCCAATGAATTTGATGCTTTTTGTACGGAACATGGTATAATCCATGAGAGGCGCCTCCCTATTCATCTTAGTCAAATGGGGTAGCCGAAAGAAAGAACCGTACTCTAACTGATTTAGTTAATGCCATGTTAGACACATCGGGTCTCTCTAAGGCATGGTGGGGGAGGCGATATTGACTGCATGTCATGTCCTAAACCGAGTTCCCACAAAGAACAAAGAGATAACTCCATTTGAGGAATGGGAGAAGAAAAGATTAAAGCTCTCTTATCTACGAACCTGGGGTTGTTTGGCGAAACTCAATGTGCCAATTCCAAAGAAGCGCAAACTTGGACCAAAAACTGTGGATTGTGTTTTCCTGGGTTATGCTTTTCATAGTATCAGTTATAGTTCTTGGTTGTAAAGTCTGAGGTACCTGACATGCATGTCGGTATGATCATGGAGTCGAATGATGCGACTTTCTTTGAAGATATTTTTCCCATGAAGGATAGGGCTACCTCATCTAATCAGGAGATGCCTAGTTCATCGAATCAGGAACCAGTTACAATTACTGAACCTGCCATTTCGATGAAACACTTTGAAAATCCTGTGGAGGAGAACAATGAAGTTCCTACTAGGAGCAAGAGACAAAGGACTGCAAAGTCCTTTGGTGATGATTTTCTTGTGTATCTCATAGATGACATTCTCAGTTCTATTTTAGAGGCATATGCATCTGAAGATGCTGACTACTGGAAGGAAGCGGTTCGTAGCGAGATGGATTCCATCTTGGCGAATGAAACTTGGGAGATAACTGATCGTCCTTATGGATGCAAACCTATAGGATGCAAATAGGTATTCAAGAAGAAGCTTAGGGCTGATGGTTCTATTGAAAAGTACAAGGCTCGGCTCATGGATGAGGGTTATATCCAAAAGGAAGGTGAAGACTTCTTTGATACTTACTCACCTGTGGCTCGACTGACCACTATTCGAGTTCTACTTTCACGAGCTGCCTCACATGGTCTTCTCGTTCATCAAATGGATGTTAAGACTACTTTCCTAAATGGAGAGTTGGACGAGGAAATTCATATGGAACAACCAGATGGGTTTGTAATAGATGGTCAGGAAGGGAAAGTGTGCAAGTTGCTGAAGTCTATGTATGGACTCAACCAAGCACCCAAACAGTGGCATGAGAAGTTTGAAGGAACTTTAACAGCTGCAGGCTTTGTTGTGAACGAAGCTGACAAATGTGTGTACTATCGCCATGGTGGGGGCGAGGGAGTTGTCCTTTGCTTGTATGTTAATGACATATTGATTTTCGAAACAAATCTGAATGTTATTAAGGAGGTCAAGGATTTCCTATCTCGCCGTTTTGAGATGAAGGATTTAGGAGTGGCTGATGTCATTCTGAACATCAAGTTGTTGAGAGACGATGATGGTGGGATTACATTGCTTCAATCTCACTATGTGGAAAAGATCTTGAGTCGCTTTGGCTACAGTGACTGCAAGCCCTCTCCAACACCATATGATGCCAGTGTGTTGCTTCGAAAGAATCGAAGAATTGCTAGATATCAATTGAAATATTCTCAGATTATTGGCTCACTTATGTACTTAGCCAGTGCTACAAGACCTAACATCTCTTTTGCTGTTAGAAAACTGAGTCGATTTGTCTCAAAACCAAGAGATGTGCATTGGAAAGCTCTAGAGAGGGTTTTGCGTTATTTGAAAGGCACTGCGAATTATGGAATTCACTACACCGGGCACCCAAAGGTGCTTGAAGGGTATAGTGACTCAAATTGGATCTCAGATGCTGATGAGATAAAGGCCACGAGCGGATATGTATTCACTCATGGAGGTGGCGCTGTTTCTTGGAAGTCTTGCAAGCAGACCATCTTAACGAGGTCAACAATGGAAGCAGAACTCACGGCACTAGATATAACTACGGTCGAAGTAGATTGGCTTCGTCGGCTCTTGAATGACTTGCCGATTGTTGAGAAACCTGTACCGGGTATCCTTATGAACTGTGACAATCAAATTGTGATCACAAAAGTGAGCAGCTCGAAGGATAACATGAAGTCATCCAGACACGTTCAAAGAAGGTTAAAGTCTGTCAGGAAAATGAAAAACTCCAGAGTTATTGCATTGGATTATATCCAAACGTCTAAAAATCTGGCAGATCCTTTTACTAAGGGTCTATCACGTAATGTGATAGATAATGCATCGAGGGAGATGGGTATGAGACCCACAATACGAGTTGTTCAAAGTGGTAACCTAGTCTATGTGATCGGAGATCCCATGAATTAGATGGGGAAGAAAAGTTGTTGGTCAACTGAGAGGAGAGTATCCTTACTGTTAACAGTACCACTCCATGAAGATGCAATACTCTCCTAAATCTGCATGGCAGGTTGATGTATATCTTGATGTGATCTAAGTGGCTCATTTAAGCAGAGATGTTGACCTACAGAACATCTTTTGAAGAACACACCTATATGAGTCTGATTGTCAAACGTCGCAATCTATGAGAGTAGGGTTCTCTCTAGTAAACTCATGAAAGGTCACGGAGTATGACACATAAGCTCCACCTGGGGAAGACCCACGGTAGCCTAGTATCGGTCAAGGCTTTGTGTGAAGCTAGATTCGCAGAAAACTTGCAGTTCAAGGCCCATCCCACTGTTCAAGTTGCTTACTAGTGTAGCATAGAGTTCTAGGTGGAAGTTTAACTTAACAGTCTCCACTTCAATACCGGTATATAAAACAGTGTTTTGGAACTAATGGCAAATTCTATGTGCCTCTAGGATCTGGTGGGGGATTGCTGGAGTTTTATCTATTTATGGGCCAAACTAATAATAATTTCAGAAATTCCTAATAAATCCTAGAGGCACACTTAGCCCATTCATGCAAGGCAAGGGGCACTACTAAAGTTTAGTCCCACATTGCTAGTTTAGAGGGAGTTGGACCTCTTTATAAGGGAGGTTCTTTCCCCACTTGTATGAGCATGAGAACAAGAGGGACATCCACGCGCGCTCCTCCTCCGCCGCCCGTCGCCGCGCCACAGGTTGCGAGAATGAGCCGAGCCGATGTCTAAATTTTTACCACGCACGACGAGTATACGAACGGTCACACGGGAGCTGAAACGTTTTTGCTGAAGTGGAGGTTGAATACGAACGACGCACCTCTTCGTCTGCTGCCTGTTCACTTCGCCTCCCGCTCTTCGTTTCACCTCCCATCGCTGCCCTCTCGCCTTCTTCTCTTGCGCCTATAAAAGGGAGGTCGCTCCTCCCAGAGAGACGCACCAGAACAACACAACCCTCTCGCCTCCAAATTCTTGACCACTGAGCTACTGCTACGATCTTCCTCATCCCGACTTGCGGCATGCACCACAGGTCGGGACAGTAGGCCTCCGAAACCGCACCTTTTGAGTCCTGTATGGGAGAAGGGTGATAAGGTTTTTGGGGAGCGCTTCGCGCGACCACTGACTTCTTCATCACGGGCTCCCCGAACTCCGACGACTACTTCCCCGACGACAACTTCTTCCCCAACGTCGACGACCTCCTCGATGACATGGCTGGTGGGGACACCGACCCCAAGTCCAGCGCTTCTGCTGCTGCTGTCCCATATGTGTTCTTCCTCTTTCTATTAGAGGCCATGCTACAGTTCCTTGTTCTAGTGTTTGCCCTAGATATGTTAGGCTCTATTTCAATATGCAACTTGCTATACTGTCTGCTCTAGATATGTTTAGTTACAATTCATATATGAAGATGTTGTTTATCTTCTCTTTGTCAAATTGCATGGCTTGTTTTATCACTGCTATACTAGTCGTGCTTTATCTAGTATTTCTGTTAATAAAATCATTTGGTAAATTGCTCATATTTCCAACAAATGGTAATTACACGAGGTGAATAGTGGCTAAAGTGCTATCATGCCTAATCCTGTCGGATTAGGACAAAAGTGATAAATGCGGCGTGAGGTGTCATGCTGGGGATGAGCTCCAACAAGGAAGTGTCTCTCCTTTTGTGCCGTTTGTCCATCTACCTCCTATTTCTTTGCCATGACCCTGGGACGGGTGTCATTGAAGTTGGTCTTCAGGCGACGTGCTGACACGTGCGCCGACGAGTTTCACCTAACCGCCTGCCCGCTCGACACCTATTGACAAGCGACTAGCTGGTCGGTGAGGTGGAGATATGGACATGCAGAGGGAGTTTGTCGGCATGGAGTTTGTCGGGCCTTCACTTGCCAGTGTGCAGCTTGCCGACAACTTGAGTCTTGATCTTCAGTACTACCTTAGTACTTCTCGATCATCTGCCTGGAGGTCTTCTTCATGGTTTTGAAAACCAAGTCTTGAATGTTGGTCAGAGTCATCCCTCGGCAAGCCCTTACCGTCGGGAAAGCTACTACTACCTGTGCATAATTTAGGGTACCAAATACCCAAGTTACAGTACACCGACAGTTTGGTTTTGAGGTAAATCTAAATTTTGTTTTGTTTGAACCTTGAAGGATGGAACATGGTTCCCATAGCCATTCTAATGTTTGATTCAAGGGACGGGTGATGAATAAAGACTGTAGCGACATTTTTGACTTAGGAGGTGAGATTACCTCACAATTTGTAAATTTTCAATGTAAGGCAATAGAATACCATTTAACTTAAACTTCAACATTCCATAAGTTGGCTAAGGTAGGGGTAGGGGAAGAGCTTTGTAAGTTATGGCTAATGATGCCTCCTGACTTTGTTTTAGATGTGGTCTCTGAGGAGATCCGAGACTTTTAATTTAAATAAAGCGGCGTGATTGATCCTGAAAAAACTCCTCAATATGATATTGAAAGAAAAAGGATTTAATCCTTTTATAAGAACTATCATAGTTCAGCATTCCGTATGTAACACAAGTTCGTGCATAGAACTTATAGTTGAACATTCCATATGTAACACAAGTGTGTGGGACTCATAGTTCAACATTCCATAGAGTACTAGAACCTAAAATTACATAACTCATAGTTCAATGTTCTAGTTGTAATCAAAAGAGCAAGTCCATACAACCCGTAGTTAACAGGTTGTCATCAAAAGCACAAGACAAACACCACATATGCACTCAAATGCTTCGGCTTCAGGAAAGGTACTCTTCACATACCTAGAAACCCAAACCATCTTTTGAGCCTTCTCCAACACCCTAAATGCCATTGCAACACAATGATTGTCAACCAAATAGGGATACTAATGAGCATGGTGTTGGGGAACGTTGCAGAAAACAAAATTTTCCTACGATTTCACCAAGATCCATCTAGGAGTTCATCTAGCAACGAGTGATCGGATTGCATCTACATACCTTTGTAGATCACGCGTGGAAGCGTTCAAAGAACAGGGATGAGGAAGGCGTACTCGACGTGATCCAAATCACCGGAGATCCTAGCGCCGAACGGATGGCACCTCCGCGTTCAACACACGTACGGTCAGCGTGACGTATCCTTCTTCTTGATCCAGCAAGGGGGAAGGAGAGGTTGAGGAAGATGGCTCCAGCAGCAGCACGACGGCGTGGTGGTGATGGAGCTGCAGTACTCCGGCAGGGCTTCGCCAAGCTCTATGGAGGAGGAGGGTGTGTTGGAGAGGGAGAGGGAGGCACCAAAGGCATGTGTTGAGAGGCTCTCCTTCCCCCACTATATATAGGGAGCCTAGGGGGGGGGGCGCCGGCCCTAGGAGATCCAATCTCCTAGGGGGGCGGCGGCCAAGGGAGGAATCCCTCCTCCCCAAGGCACCTAGGAGGTGCCTTCCCCCGTTGGGACTCTTCCCCTTTTTTTTATCTCTTGGCGCATGGGCCTCTTGGGGCTGGTGCCCTTGGCCCATATAGGCCAAGGCGCACCCCCTACAGCCCATGTGCCCCCCGGGGCAGGTGGCCCCACCCGGTGGACCCCCGGGACCCTTCCGGTGGTCCCGGTACAATACCGGTGACCCCGAAACTTGTCCCGATGGCCGAAATAGCACTTCCTATATATAATTCTTTACCTCCGGACCATTCCGGAACTCCTCGTGACGTCCAGGATCTCATCTGGGACTCCGAACAACATTCGGGTTACTGCATATACATATCCCTACAACCCTAGCGTCACCAAACCTTAAGTGTGTAGACCCTACGGGTTCGGGAGACATGTAGACATGACCGAGATCGCTCTCCCGTCAATAACCAATAGCGGGATCTAGATACCCATGTTGGCTCCCACATGCTCCTCGATGATCTCATCGGATGAACCACGATGTTGAGGATTCAAGCAACCCCGTATACAATGCCCTTCGTCAATCGGTATGTTACTTGCCCGAGATTCGATCGTCGGTATCCCAATACCTCGTTCAATCTCGTTACTGGCAAGTCACTTTACTCGTACCGTAATGCATGATCCCGTGACCAGACACTTGGTCACTTTGAGCTCATTATGATGATGCATTACCGAGTGGGCCCAGTGATACCTCTCCATCATACGGAGTGACAAATCCCAGTCTTGATCCGTGTCAACCCAACAGACAGTTTCGGAGATACCCATAGTATACCTTTATAGTCACCCAGTTACGTTGTGACGTTTGGTACACGCAAAGCACTCCTATGGTATCCGGGAGTTACACGATCTCATGGTCTAAGTAAAAGATACTTGACATTGGAAAACTCTAGCAAACGAACTATACGATCTTGTGCTATGTTTAGGATTGGGTCTTGTCCATCACATCATTCTCCTAATGATGTGATCTCGTTATCAATGACATCCAATGTCCATAGTCAGGAAACCATGACTATCTGTTGATCAACGAGCTAGTCAACTAGAGGCTTACTAGGGACATGTTGGTGTCTAAGTATTCACACATGTATTACGATTTCCGGATAACACAATTATAGCATGAATAAAGACAATTATCATGAACAAGGAAATATAATAATAATGCTTTTATTATTGCCTCTAGGGCATATTTCCAACAGTCTCCCACTTGCACTAGAGTCAATAATCTAGTTACATTGTGATGAATCGAACACCCATGGAATTCTGGTGTTGATCATGTTTTGCTCTAGGGAGAGGTTTAGTCAACGGATCTGCTACATTCAGGTCCGTATGTACTTTACAAATATCTATATCTCCATCTTGAACATTTTCACGAATGGAGTTGAAGCGACGCTTGATGTGCCTTGTCTTCTTGTGAAACCTGGGCTCCTTGGCAAGAGCAATAGCTCCAGTGTTGTCACAGAAGAGCTTGATCGGCCCCGACGCATTGGGTATGACTCCTAGGTCGGTGATGAACTCCTTCACCCAAATTGCTTCATGCGCTGCCTCCGAGGCTGCCATGTACTCCGCTTCACATGTAGATCCCGCCACGACGCTCTGCTTGCAACTGCACCAGCTTACTGCCCCACCATTCAAAATATACACGTATCCGGTTTGTGACTTAGAGTCATCCAGATCTGTGTCAAAGCTAGCGTCGACATAACCCTTTACGACGAGCTCTTCATCAGCTCCATAAACGAGAAACATTTCCTTAGTCCTTTTCAGGTACTTCAGGATATTCTTGACCGCTGTCCAGTGTTCCTTGCCGGGATTACTTTGGTACCTTCCTGCCAAACTTACGGCAAGGTTTACATTAGGTCTGGTACACAGCATGGCATACATAATAGAACCTATGGCTGAGGCATAGGGGATGACACTCATCTCTTCTATATCTTCTGCCGTGGTCGGACATTGAGCTGAGCTCAATTTCACACCTTGTAACACAGGCAAGAACCCCTTCTTAGACTGATCCATATTGAATTTCTTCAATATCTTATCAAGGTATGTGCTTTGTGAAAGACCTATGAAGCGTCTTGATCTATCTCTATAGATCTTGATGCCTAATATATATGCAGCTTCTCCAAGGTCCTTCAATGAAAAACTCTTATTCAAGTAGGCCTTAATGCTGTCCAAGAGTTCTATATCATTTCCCATCAAAAGTATGTCATCTACATATAATATGAGAAATGCTACAAAGCTCCCACTCACTTTCTTGTAAACACAGGCTTCTCCATAAGTCTGTGTAAACCCAAACGCTTTGACCATCTCATCAAAGCGAATGTTCCAACTCCGAGATGCTTGCACCAGCCCATAAATCGAGCGTTGGAGCTTGCACACCTTGTCAGCATTCTTAGGATCAACAAAACCTTCCGGCTGCATCATATACAATTCTTCCTTAAGGACACCATTAAGGAATGCCATTTTGACGTCCATTTGCCATATTTCATAATCATAGAATGCGGCAATTGCTAACATGATTCGGACGGACTTTAGCTTCACTACCGGTGAGAAAGTCTCATCGTAGTCAACCCCTTGAACTTGTCGATAACCCTTAGCGACAAGCCGAGCTTTATAGATGGTCACATTACCATCCGTGTCTGTCTTCTTCTTAAAGATCCATTTATTTTCTATGGCTCACCGCTCTACGGGCAAGTCAGTCAAAGTCCATACTTCGTTTTCATACATGTATCCTATCTCGGATTTCATGGCTTCCAGCCTTTTGTCGGAATCCGGGCCCGCCATCGCTTCTTCATAGATCGAAGGTTCACCGTTGTCTAACAACATGATTTCCAAGACAGGGTTGCCGTACCACTCTGGTGCGGAACGTGTCCTTGTGGACCTTCGAATTTCAGTAGGAGCTTGATCAGAAGTATCTTGATCATCATCATTATCTTTCTCTCTAGTCGGTGTAGGCACCTCAGGAACATTTTCTTGAGCCGCGCCATTCATCAAGTTCTACTTTCCTCCCACTTACTTCTTTCGAGAGAAACTCTTTCTCTAGAAAGGATCCATTCTTGGCAACAAAGATCTTGCCTTCGGATCTGAGGTAGAAGGTATACCCAATAGTTTCCTTAGGGTATCCTATGAAGACGCATTTTTCCGACTTGGGTTCGAGCTTTTCAGGTTGAAGTTTCTTGACATAAGCATCGCATCCCCAAACTTTTAGAAACGACAGCTTAGGTTTCTTCCCAAACCATAATTCATACGGTGTCGTCTCAACGGATTTTGACGGAGCCCTATTTAAAGTGAAGTCTCTAAAGCATACCCCCAAAAAGATAGCGGTAAATCGGTAAGAGACATCATAGATCGCAACATATCTAATAGAGTGCGATTACGACGTTCGGACACACCATTACGCTGAGGTGTTCCAGGCAGCGTGAGTTGTGAAACTATTCCACATTTTCTTAAGTGTGTGCCAAACTCGTGACTCAAGTATTCTCCTCCACGATCTGATCGCAGGAACTTGATTTTCCTGTCACGTTGATTCTCAACCTCACTCTGAAATTCTTTGAACTTTTCAAAGGTCTCAGACTTGTGTTTCATTAAGTAGACATACCCATATCTACTCAAGTCATCAGTGAGGGTGAGAACATAACGATAGCCACCGCGAGCCTCAACACTCATTGGACCACACACATCAGTATGTATGATTTCCAATAAGTTGGTTGCTCGCTCCATTGTTCCTGAGAACGGAGTCTTGGTCATTTTACCCATGAGGCATGGTTCGCACGTGTCAAATGATTCGTAATCAAGAGACTCTAAAAGTCCATCAGCATGGAGCTTCTTCATGCGTTTGACACCTATGTGACCAAGGCGGCAGTGCCACAAGTATGTGGGACTATCATTATCAATCTTACATCTTTTGGTACTCACACTATGAACATGTGTAGCATTACGCTCGAGATTCATTAAGAATAAACCATTCACCATCGGAGCATGACCATAAAACATATCTCTCATATAAATAGAACAACCATTATTCTCGGATTTAAATGAGTAGCCATCTCGTATTAAACGAGATCCTGATACAATGTTCATGCTCAAACTTGGCACTAAATAACAATTATTGAGGTTCAAAACTAATCCCTTAGGTAAATGTAGAGGTAGCGTACCAACGGCGATCACATCGACCTTGGAACCATTCCCGACGCGCATCATCACCTCGTCCTTCGCCAGTCTCCGCTTATTCCGCAGCTCCTGCTTTGAGTTACAAATGTGAGCAACTGCACCGGTATCAAATATCCAGGAGCTACTACAAGTACTGGTAAGGTACACATCAATTACATGTATATCACATATACCTTTCGTTTTGCCGGCCTTCTTGTCCGCTAAGTACTTGGGGCAGTTCTGCTTCCAGTGACCACTTTCCTTGCAATAAAAGCACTCAGTCTCGGGCTTGGGTCCATTCTTTGGCTTCTTCCCGGCAGCTTGCTTGCCGGGCGCGGCAACTCCCTTGCCGTCCTTCTTGAAGGCTTTCTTACCCTTGCCCTTCTTGAACTTAGTGGTTTTATTCACCATCAACACTTGATGTTCCTTTTTGACTTCTACCTCTGCTGATTTCAGCATTGCAAATACTTCAGGAATGGTCTTTTCCATCCCCTGCATATTGAAGTTCATCACAAAGCTCTTGTAGCTCGGTGGAAGTGACTGAAGGATTCTGTCAATGACCGCGTCATCCGGGAGATTAACTCCCAGCTGAGTCAAGCGGTTATGTAACCCAGACATAGTGAGTATGTGCTCACTGACAGAACTGTTTTCCTCCATCTTACAGCTGAAGAACTTGTCGGAGACTTGATATCTCTCGACCCGGGCATGAGCTTGGAAAACCATTGTCAGCTCTTCGAACATCTCATATGCTCCGTTCTCTCAAAACGCTTTTGGAGCCCCGGCTCTAAGCTGTAAAGCATGCCGCATTGAACAAGGGAGTAGTCATCGGTACGTGCCTGCCAAGCGTTCATAACGTCTTGTTCTGCAGGGAGAACAGGTGCGTCACCTAGCGGTGCTTGTAGGACATAATCTTTCTTGGCAGCTATGAGGATGATCCTTAGGTTCCGGACCCAGTCTGTGTAGTTGCTGCCATCGTCTTTCAGCTTGGTTTTCTCTAGGAACGCGTTGAAGTTGAGGACTACGTTGGCCATTTGATCTACAAGACATATTGTAAAGATTTTAGACTAAGTTCATGATAATTAAGTTCATCTAATCAAATGAACTCCCACTTAGATAGACATCCCTCCTGTAATCTAAGTATAACATGATCCGAGTTAACTAGGCCGTGTCCGATCATCACGTGAGACGGACTAGTCAATATCGATGAACATCTTCATGTTGATCGTATCTTCTATACGACTCATGCTCGACCTTTCGGTCTTCTGTGTTCCGAGGCCATGTCTGTACATGCTAGGTTCGTCAAGTCAACCTAAGTGTTTGCATGTGTAAACCTGTCTTACACCCGTTGTATGTGAACGTTAGAATCTATCACACCCGATCATCACGTGGTGCTTCGAAACAACGAACTGTCGCAACGGTGCACAGTTAGGGGGAACACTTTCTTGAAATTATTATGAGGGATCATCTTATTTACTACCGTCGTTCTAAGAAAACAAGATGTACAAAACATGATAAACATCACATGCAATCAAATAATAACAGTGACATGATATGGCCAATATCACATAGCTCCTTTGATCTCCATCTTGGGGCTCCATGATCATCTTGTCACCGGCATGACACCATGATCTCCATCATCATGATCTCCATCATCGTGTCTCCATGAAGTTGCTCGCCAACTATTAC
The DNA here is from genome assembly GCF_002162155.2 of Triticum dicoccoides. Lineage (NCBI taxonomy): Eukaryota > Viridiplantae > Streptophyta > Magnoliopsida > Poales > Poaceae > Triticum > Triticum dicoccoides. The sequence continues at coordinate 103,535,712 of NC_041390.1, forward strand.
TTCTACTACTATGGCTAACGCGTTTAGCAATAAAGTAAAGTAATTTACATGGCGTTTCTCAATGACATGCAGGTCATACAAAAAATAAAGACAACTCCTATGGCTCATGTCGGTTGTCATACTCATCGACATGCAAGTCGTGATTCCTATTACAATAGCATGAACATCTCATACATCACATATATATCATTCATCATTCATCACAACTTTGGCCATATCATATCACAAAGCACTTGCTGCAAAAACAAGTTAGACGTCCTCTAATTGTTGTTGCAAGTTTTACGTGGCTGAAGTAGGGTTCTAGCAAGAACGTTTTCTTACCTACGTGAAAGCCACAACGTGATTTTTCAACTTCTATTTACCCTTCATAAGGACCCTTTTCATCGAATCCGCTCCAACTAAAATGGGAGAGACAGACACCCGCCAACCACCTTATGCAACTAGTGCATGTTTGATGGTGGAACCGGTCTCACGTAAGCGTACGTGTAAGGTTAGTCCGGGCCGCTTCATCCCACAATACCATTGAAGCAAGATAAGACTAGTAGCGGCAAGAAAGTTGACAACATCAACGCCCACAACAAATTGTGTTCTACTCGTGCAAAGAGAACTACGCATAAACCTAGCTCATGATGCCACTATTGGGGAACGTTGCAGAAAACAAAATTTTCCTACGGTTTCACCAAGATCCATCTAGGAGTTCATCTAGCAACGAGTGATCGGATTGCATCTACATACCTTTGTAGATCACGCGCGGAAGCGTTCAAAGAACGGGGATGAGGAAGGTGTACTCGACGTGATCCAAATCACCGGAGATCCTAGCGCCGAACGGACGGCACCTCCGCGTTCAACACACGTACGGTCAGCGTGACGTCTCCTTCTTCTTGATCCATCAAGGGGGAAGGAGAGGTTGAGGAAGATGGCTCCAGCAGCAGCACGATGGCGTGGTGGTGATGGAGCTGCAGTACTCTGGCAGGGCTTCGCCAAGCTCTATGGAGGAGGAGGGTGTGTTGGAGAGGGAGAGGAAGGCACCAAAGGCGTGTGTTGAGAGGCTCTCCTTCCCCCACTATATATAGGGAGCCTAGGGGGGGCGCCGGCCCTAGGAGATCCAATCTCCTAGGGGGGCGGCGGCCAAGGGAGGAATCCCTCCTCCCCAAGGCACCTAGGAGGTGCATTCCCCCTTTGGGACTCTTCCCCTTTTTTTTATCTCTTGGCGCATGGGCCTCTTGGGGCTGGTGCCCTTGGCCCATATAGGCCAAGGCGCACCCCCTACAGCCCATGTGGCCCCCCGGGGCAGGTGGCCCCACCCGGTGGACCCCCGGGACCCTTCCGGTGGTCCCGGTACAATACCGGTGACCCCGAAACTTGTCCCGATGGCCGAAATAGCACTTCCTATATATAATTCTTTACCTCCGGACCATTCCGCAACTCCTTGTGACGTCCGGGATCTCATCCGGGACTCCGAACAACATTCGGGTTACTGCATATACATATCCCTACAACCCTAGCGTCACCGAACCTTAAGTGTGTAGACCCTACGGGTTCGGGAGACATGTAGACATGACCGAGATCGCTCTCCGGTCAATAACCAACAGGGGAATCTGGATACCTATGTTGGCTCCCGCATGCTCCTCGATGATCTCATCGGATGAACCACGATGTCGAGGATTCAAGCAACCCCGTATACAATTCCCTTCGTCAATCGGTATGTTACTTGCCCGAGATTCGATCGTCGGTATCCCAATACCTCGTTCAATCTCGTTACCGGCAAGTCACTTTACTCGTACCGTAATGCATGATCCCGTGACCAGACACTTGGTCACTTTGAGCTCATTATGATGATGCATTATCGAGTGGGCCCAGTGATACCTCTCCGTCATACGGAGTGAAAAATCCCAGTCTTGATCCGTGTCAACCCAACAGACACTTTCGGAGATACCCGTAGTATACCTTTATAGTCACCCAGTTACGTTGTGACGTTTGGTACACCCAAAGAACTCCTACGGTATCCGGGAGTTACACGATCTCATGGTCTAAGGAAAAGATACTTGACATTGGAAAACTCTAGCGAACGAACTATACGATCTTGTGCTATGTTTAGGATTGGGTCTTGTCCATCACATCATTCTCCTAATGATGTGATCTTGTTATCAATGACATCCAATGTCCATAATCAGGAAACCATGACTATCTGTTGATCAACGAGCTAGTCAACTAGAGGCTTACTAGGGACATGTTGGTGTCTAAGTATTCACACATGTATTACGATTTCCGGATAACACAATTATAGCATGAATAAAGACAATTATCATGAACAAGGAAATATAATAATAATGCTTTTATTATTGCTTCTAGGGCATATTTCCAACACATGGAAATCCAAATCGGTTTGTAATGAGTGGTTAATCTTGAAGAACCTATGGCCATGCTTCCTCCAGCTATAATCATCATCTCATTATAATGAGTAATATTCTTGTTAAGGAATGGTTCGTCTTTTCAGCAAGCCTTTGATAAATAAAATAAGTAATTTCAGCAATTATTAAGGCATGTAAGAACCCATTTCATCAAGTATTTGGACATAAAAATACAAATTTTAGGAAGTACTTTGACATAAAGAACCGATTTCCGCAAGTATTTGGCACAATCATAAAGTTGTTGCCTTGTGATCACTAGTAAGTGTGCACGTGCAATGCACGTATAATTTTAGGGGGAAAATTGATACACTGATCTTGCATCAAGACCCCTTGTGGTTTGAAGAATGCATCACTAATAGGTTAGGGATGACATTCTCCACCCCATCACTCTCTAGCTCCAAGCATATTTCCTTTCATTTCATGCTAAACAAATATTTCAACAAAATAAATGTGATATGGTAGTTCACCTCACCATTAACTTGCATTGTCTTTGCTCTCCTGTAGTATACAGTAAGCGTTGTAGCTGTAGGAAAAAAAGTTTGGCACTTTTCTTGAATTTTCATGCAGCAGTGACATGTTATTGTGTATTACATTAACCATTGCGAACTTGAGTCGGAATTCCATTGCTTACGAATTATTATTACATCACAAAATTTGGGTCAACCAAAATAACAGTTACATAACATGAACTGCTGCTAATTCAAGCATAACTGCAGTTATTAACACAAAGGAATTGTCCATGAGTATATTTGCTCACACAGATAAGTACTCATCCATTACAAATGCTGACCTTAAGGCCGTGGTCATCACTTTAGCAATTATCCTTGAGTATGAATGCACATATTACATATAGGTTAGCAGAAATGTAAGTCTTTTACTTACAACCAAGAATAATTGCATCAAGTACTAATCAAGTAAGCTCATTACATCTCGTTGATGCAACTTATTAACAATTTCCTGTATGAGAAACCAAATGTCAAACTGAGTAGGGAAGGTAGTTATAATATCATAAGTGGTCATCGAGTTACCCCAAGGTCCAGAAGCTCAAATGTGGTTCGATTTTTCTTTTGCGGTCAATATAAAAATTATATTCTGTACTACAGAAATATCTTGACTATCCTCCTGATATAGATATATTATTACCAGAAGTGTTCATTAGCAAAAAAAGGATATGTTGATGTACTGCTGAATGCTGAAGCTCACCCATAGGTTTTGCTTTCCAATGCTAATTGAAATACACCAAAAGCACTAAAATTTACCTTTCCACAGAGGCAAGGTAGATTACTAATAATTGTAAAGCAGAGAAAAATACATAGCATGTTCATCTACTACATTGCTGGCAAGACAAAATAACATATTTATGTGTGGAAGCAAATTTGGTACATGTTCCCAATACAAGGAATGAACCAGGTGGGTTCAAAACTGTCACCAGTTGACCAGTATCAGAAGACTGAACAGTGGCATCCAAATCAAAATAATTAACAACTTAAGTGAATCAATCAAAATCATTACATCATTAATTAAATTTGTAACCCCATGCTCAAAAGAACAGTGTGGAACTAAAATGAATCACATAAGCCAGTAAGTGGCACTGCGACAACATGACTATGAGTGGAATTAAACACAGCTAATACATACATCTGAAGTCAAGCGAAGCTTACAAGATTAGTGCAACAAAGTTTTGAAGAAAATAGACTTTGTTATTGAAAATATCATTTTATGTTGTGTCGTCCAACCCCCTAACACTCCTTATCATAGCTCATCCGTATCTTCTTGTTTCAACATAATAAAATTATCAATAGTGAGAAGCTCACCATCTTCCCTAAACATGGCATTTGAATTTTCAGATTAAAATACCTATAAGTTTGCCATTTCCTTGTGACAAGAGTAAATAATCAGTAATGAAGGCTATGAACAAAATGAGATTAGTACAACAAGCAAATACTTGTGATCATTTTGGTTCAGAATTCAGCATTACGTGTCTAAACCAGAACTTTGCATACTTTCACAAAATAGTTATGTAAAAGTTTGTGAAGTGACAAAACATGGTAAAATACGGAAGTTGTGAGAACTCGAAACACATGATTGGAGATATTTCAAGTGTTTATAGCCAACAATATACATTGCTCAACTAATAGGAGGCAAAACTCACTGATGACCTAAGACTCTGAGTCACTAAGGCGCATCTCCTCTTACCTTGAAGGGCCTCCAGCGTCACCGAAGCAATAACCTCTGTATCATCGACCCATGCCTTCTCACGGTTCGACACGACTTGCTGAGTCCAACTTGCATCCACGATAATTATGCTCTATTTATGATACAGAACCTAATCGGTTTCAAGGTTTGGCCCTATACAATGGCAAGTTGTTTCAGTTTCAAAATGAGGAAATAAAAGGAAGTTCCACACACTCCCTCACCTGCTAATGAAATATAGTAAGCACAAAAAATGATATAAATGTACACCAAGTTCCAGTAGGCTCCCACACATTTGCAAACCCAATGCCACCTTGATAGTATATACACTACTAATATACGTGTTTGCAACATTATGCTTCTTGCCATCATCAGAATAATTTTCATGTCACGAAATAGATAATCTGGGTTTTCTGGCTAGTTTACTTTGATCTATGCTTGTATTTCTTGGACCTGATCGTAGGAGGCATGCTAGTGATGGAAATGATCTTCTATTCTATTCAAGTTATTGTAAGTGCATACATCATGCCGCAGTGTGCTCAAAAACCCATTTCACTCATATTCAAGATACCACTGGAAATTATGGCCCAAACTAACATTACCTTGTTCTAGTAGCTTCACAATAAATATAGCACCATCAATGCCAGCATTTGCAGCTATGGTGATCAGGGGAGCCTGCAAAATTCAAGAATAATAATTCATATATGTCAATGGAAACTATGGAATAGTAGGCCTGAGACATAAATTGGGGAGCATGTACAACATATAATTATGTTGCAAAAAATAGAGTAACAAGATGCTAAAGGAAAGTGTGATTACCTGCTAGTACATAATAGGAAAACAATCACAATTCATTCTCTTGCAATGTTTCAGGATAGAAGTCTATTCAGAGAAACTATTTGTCAAATCTTGCTGCATTGATCTCATTGACTTGATTCCTCCAAACTTCACATCTCAATGATTATATATCCTAACGAGAAATAAAATCAAGAAGCTGTCAATTACTTACCTGTATCAGGAATAAAGCACTCTACAATATCTTTGTTAGATATAAACTGACTTTATCCCATGTACATATGCAAGCTGACAATGAGCAGGCATCTGAGGATGCATGACAATCATCCTGGATTATATTCGGTAAGTAGCCGTTCATTCATTCCATGACGAAGCTGGTAATATAGATCATTGAACTCCTATTTTTAAAACAATATACTCCAAGAAGGCAATGTTAATTAGTAGCTCATGTCCACCCTGGGCAGTCTCATCCTCCTGGCGGGCTTCGTTGGTGCACAATGGAGCCTCCCGCCAGCTCCTTGCTTTGTACCTCTTCCCCATGCTGGCTTGATGCTCATCACGCTCCTCGTCTTTGCCTTCGCCGTCACCAGCGGTCCGAAGGTGAGGCCCGAGGCTGCGAAGAGGCGTGGCCAGCAGAGGAGACGCTGTGCTGTTGCGCCCAATCTCCGTGTGCTCTGAAGCTGCCGTCACGGTCCCACCGTTAGAGAAAGTATTGCAGTCATTGAGCTGGGGATCCACACACACACACAGAGAGAGAGAGAGAGAGAGAGAGAGAGAGAGAGAGAGAGAGATGGTTGCTCACGCCGATCTGCTGCTGCTGCTGCCGCCACTGCCTCGTGCCCTCATTCCATCGCTGCTGCTCCAGCTTCCGCCTGGCGGGGGCGGGGCTGTCAACTCGCGAGAGAGGGGGCGATTTGGAAGGGACATAAAAGATCTCAACGTTGGCCGATCCAAAATTTCAGGCGTGTGAGAGGGCATGACTTTCCTGAGATTGATCTTTTCTAGTGAAAGGGCATGCGTGGGATTGATATCCTATGGCAGAACATTTAATCTCAGCCATTAGATGGGATGGCAGACCACTGAGTCAATTAGGACTGTTAGATTTAACTACGTGGATTAGATCCTAAGGTGCTGATTGGTTTGTGTACATTAAGTTTGGTGGTTGTAGGGGAATTCATGTTTGCTTTTTTAATAGTAGTGGAGATGAGGTCACTGATAACCCACAAGTATAGGGGATCGCAACAGTTTTCGAGGGTAAAGTATTCAACCCAAATTTATTGATTCGACACAAGGGGAGCCAAAGAATACTCTCAAGTATTAGCAGCTGAGTTGTCAATTCAACCACACCTGGAAACTTAATATCTGCAGCAAAGTGTTTAATAGCAAAGTAATATGATAGTAGTGGTAACGGTAGCAAAAGGTAATAGTAATAAAAGTAATGTTTTTGGTATTTTGTAGTGATGATAGCAATAGCAACGGAAAAGTAAATAAGCGGAGAACAATATATGGAAAGCTCGTAGGCAATGGATCGGTGATGGAGAATTATGCCGGATGCGGTTCATCATGTAACAGTCATAACCTAGGGGACACAGAACTAGCTCCAGTTCATTGATATAATGTAGGCATGTATTCCGAATATAGTCATACATGCTTATGGAAAAGAACTTGCATGGCATCTTTTGTCCTACCCTCCCGTGGCAGCGGGGTCCTTACGGAAACTAAGGGATATTAAGGCCTCCTTTTAATAGAGAACCGGAACAAAGCATTAACACATAGTGAATACATGAACTCCTCAAACTACGGTCATCACCGGTAAGTATCCCGATTATTGTCACTTCGGGGTTAACAGATCATAACATATAATAGGTGACTATAGACTTGCAAGATAGGATCAAGAACACTCATATATTGATGAAAACATAATAGGTTCAGATCTGAAATCATGGCACTCGGGCCCTAGTGACAAGCATTAAGCATAGCAAAGTCAGAGCAACATCAATCTCAGAACATAGTGGATACTAGGGATCAAACCCTAACAAAACTAACTCGATTACATGATAGATCCCATCCAACCCATCACCGTCCAGCAAGCCTATGATGGAATTACTCACGCACGGCGGTGAGCATCATGAAATTGGTGATGGAGGATGGTTGATGATGACGATGGCGACAGATTCCCCTCTCCGTAGCCCCGAACGGACTCCAGATCAGCCCTCCCGAGAGGTTTTAGGGCTTGGCGGCGGCTCCGTATCATAAAACGCGATGGTTTCTTCTCTCTAATTTTTTTCTCCCCGAAACTCAATATATGGAGTTGGAGTTGGAGTCGGAGAGGCAACAGGGGGCCCACGAGGTAGGGGGGCTCGCCCTAGGGGGGCAGGCGCGCCCCCACCCTTGTGGGCAGGTGGTGGGCCCAGGTATTTTTCATATTTTTTGAAAAGTTGCTCCGTGAAGTTTCAGGTCATCCCGAGAATGTTTGCTCCTGCACATAAATAACACCATGGTAATTCTGCTGAAAACATCGTCAGTCCGGGTTAGTTCCATTCAAATCATGCAAGTTAGAGTCCAAAACAAGGGTAAAAGTGTTTGGAATAGTAGATACGTTGGAGACGTATCAACTCCCCCAAGCTTAAACCTTTGCTTGTCCTCAAGCAGTTCAGTTGATAAACTGAAAGTGATAAAGAAAAACTTTTACAAACTCTGTTTGCTCTTGTTGTTGTAAATATGTAAAGCCAGCATTCAAGTTTTCAGCAAAGATTATAACTAACCACATTCGCAATAACGCTCAGGTCTCAAGTTTACTCATATCAATGGCATAATCAACTAGCAAGCCATAATAATAAATCTCGGATGACAACACTTTCTCAAAACAATCATAATATGATATAACAAGGTGGTATCTCGCTAGCCCTTTCTGAGACCGCAAAACAAAAATGCAGAGCACCTTTAAAGACCTAGGACTGACTAGACATTGTAATTCATGGTAAAAGAGATCCAGTCAAGTCATACTCAATGTAAACTAACAGTAATGAATGCAAATGAAAGCTGTGCTCTCCAACTGGTGCTTTTTAATTAGAGGAGGATGACTCAACATAAAAGTAAATAAATAGGCCCTTCGCAGAGGGAAGCAGGGATTTGTAGAGGTGCCAGAACTTGGTTTTGAAACAGAGGTGAATAATATTTTGAGCGGTATACTTTCATTGTCAACGTAACAACTAAGAGATGGCGATATCTTCCATGCTACACACATTATAGGCGGTTCCCAAATAGAATGGTAAAGTTTATACTCCCCCTTCCACCAACAAGCATCAATCCATGGTTTGCTCGACACAACGAGTGCCTCCAACTAACAAGAGTCCCAGGGGGAGTTTTGTTTGCAATTATTTTGATTTAGTTTGCATAAAGCATGGGACTGGGCATCCCGGTGACCAGCCATTTATCTCGTGAGTTAGGAGCGGAGTCCACTCCTCTTGAGAATAACCCGCCTAACATGGAAGATACAGACAACCGTAGTTGATACATGAGCTATTAGAGCATACAAAACATGATATTTATTTGAAGGTTTAGAGTTTGGCACATACAAATTTACTTGGAACGGCAGGTAGATACCGTATATAGGTAGGTATAGTGTACTCATATGGAATAACTTTGGGGTTTAAGAGATTGGATGCACAAGCAGTATTCCCGCTTAGTACAGGTGGAGGCTAGCAAAAGACTGGGAAGCGACCAGCTAGAGAGCGACAACAGTCATGAACATGCATTAAAATTAATCAACACCGAATGCAAGCATGAGTAGGATATAATCCACCATGAACATAAATATCGTGATGGCTATGTTGATTTTGTTTCAACTACATGCGTGAACATGCGTCAAGTCAAGTCACTTAAATCATCCAGAGGAGGATATCACCCTATCATACCACATCATAACTATCTCAATAGCATGTTGGCACGCAAGGTAAACCATCATAACTCATAGCTAATCAAGCATGGCACAAGAAACTATGATCTCTAATTGTCATTGCAAACATGTTTATTCATAATAGGCTGAATCAGGAACGATGAACTAATCATATTTACAAAAACAAAAGAGGCAGAGTTTATATCAGCTTTTCTCATCTCAGCCAGTCCATCATATATCATCATAATTGCCTTTCACTTGCACGACCGAACGATGTGAATAATAATAATAGTGCACGTGCATTGGACTAAGCTGGAATCTGCAGGCATTCAATAAACAGGAGAAGACAAGGCAATATGGGCTCTTTTGTTAGATCAACAATAATGCATATAAGAGCCACTTCAACAATTTAATTATGGTCTTCTCCTATCGACCCCAAAGGAAAGAAAAGAAATAAAACTATTTACACCGGAAAGCTCCCAACAAGCAAAAGAAGAACATGAAATCTTTTTGGGTTTTCTTTTTAATTACTACTACAAGCATGGAAATTAAAACTAGCTAGAAGCTACAACTAATTTTTTTGGTTTTTCTTAAGGTTTATTAAACACACAAGAAGAAAGCATAAAAAGGGAAATAAACTAGCATGGATGATACAATGAAAAAGTATGAGCACCGACATCTAGCGATGAGTGTGTGAACATAAATGTAATGTCGGTGGGAAATATGTACTCCCCCAAGCTTAGGCTTTTGGCCTAAGTTGGTCTATGGCCACGGCTGGCCTGGCGGATATCCATAATAGTAGTTGGGGTCGTACTGAGATGCAGCGACTATCGCCTGCTGAACTGCAGTGTGGCGACGAGCGGCCTCCGCTCTCCTCTCGTACTCATCTGCCTCCTCTCTGGTGATAGTATATCTTCCTCTTGCCTGATAATCAAAGAAGGCAGGAGCAGGGAGAGTAATACGGACAGCACGACGTCTGTCAAAGATTAGTCGATACTGGAGAGGTGATTCGTTCCTCTCCACAAACTGGTGGTGAACCATAGCATTAAAATCTGGATAAGCAGTAGGTAATTCAATATCATCTTCGCATATGGCTACACCAAGAAAATTAGCTATGTGGGTTGCATAAATTCCTCCAAAGAAATCTCCATTAAATCTATTAAGATGCAACCTACGTGCAACAATGGCTCCCAAATTATAAGATTTCTCTCCTAACACAACACTCCTAAGAATACTGAGGTCAGGGACACACATGTGACATGCCTCATCTTTACCATTAATGCATCTACCTATGAAGAGAGCAAAGTAATGTATAGCAGGAAAGTGAATGCTCCCTATGGTAGCTTGTGTAATATCTCTAGATTCTCCCACAGTTATGCTAGCTAGAAAATCTCTAAATTCAGATTTGCGAGGATCCCTTCTACTACCTGATGTCTACTACACAACCTTCTTCTTGTAGACGTTGTTGGGCCTCCAAGTGCAGAGGTTTGTAGGACAGTAGCAAATTTCCCTCAAGTGGATGACCTAAGGTTTATCAATCCGTAGGAGGCGCAGGATGAAGATGGTCTCTCTCAAGCAACCCTGCAACCAAATAACAAAGAGTCTCTTGTGTCCCCAACACACCCAATACAATGGTAAATTTGTATAGGTGCACTAGTTCGGCGAAGAGATGGTGATACAAGTGGTATATGGATGATAGATATGAATATTTGTAATCTGAAATTATAAAAACAGCAAGGTAAGTAGTGATAAAAGTGAGCGTAAACGGTATTGCAATGCGTTGAAAGAAGGCCTAGGGTTCATACTTTCGCTAGTGCAAGTTCCCTCAACAATAATAGCATAATTGGATCACATAACTATCCCTCAACATGCAACAAAGAGTCACTCCAAAGTCACTAATAGCGGAGAACAAATGAAGAGATTATGGTAGGGTACGAAACCACCTCAAAGTTATTCTTTCCAATCAATCCGTTGGGCTATTCCTATAAGTGTCACAAACAGCCCTAGAGTTAGAACTAGAATAAGACCTTAAGACACAAATCAACCAAAACCCTAATGTCACCTAGATACTCCAATGTCACCTCAAGTATTCGTGGGTATGATTATACGATATGCATCACACAATCTCAGATTCATCTATTCAACCAACACATAGAACCTCAAAGAGTGCCCCAAAGTTTCTATCGGAGAATCACGATGAAAACGTGTGCCAACCCCTATGCATAGGTTCATGGGCGGAACCCGCAAGTTGATCACCAAAACATACATGAAGTGAATCACGTGATATCCCATTGTCACCACAGATATCCACGACAAGACATACATCAAGTGTTCTCAAATCTTTAAAGACTCAATCCGATAAGATAACTTCAAAGGGGAAACTCAATCCATTACAAGAGAGTAGAGGGGGGAAGAAACATCATAGGATCCAAATATAATAGCAAAGCTCGCGATACATCAAGATCGTATCACCTCAAGAACACGAGAGCGAGAGAGAGAAGAGAGAGATCAAACACATAGCTACTGGTACATACCCTCAGCCCCGAGGGAGAACTACTCCCTCCTCATCATGGAGAGCACCGGGATGATGAAGATGGCCACCGGAGAGGGATTGCCCCCTCCGACAGGGTGCCGGAACGGGTCTAGATTGGCTTTCGGTGGCTACGGAGGCTTCTGGCGGCGGAACTCCTGATCTATTGTGCCCCCGGATGTTTTTAGGGTATATGGAGATATATAGGCGGAAGAAGTACGTGAGGGGGGCCACGAGGGGCCCACGAGGGTGGAGGGCGCGCCCTAGGGGGTGGGCGCGCCCCCTACCTCGTGGCCTCCTCGAAGCTTCCCTTATGTGCACTTCAAGTCTTCTGGGCTTCTTTCCTTCCAAAAATGGGTTCCGTGAAGTTTTAGGTCAATTGGACTCCGTTTGACTTTCCTTTTCTTCGAAACCCTAAAACAAGGTAAAAACAGAAACTGACACTGGGCTCTGGGTTAATAGGTTAGTCCCAAAAATGATATAAAAGTGTATAATAAAGCCCATAAACATCCAAAACAGAAGATAATATAGCATGGAGCAAGCAAAAATTATAGATACGTTGGAGACGTATCAGCATCCCCAAGCTTAATTCCTGCTCGTCCTCGAGTAGGTTAATGATAAAAACAGAATTTTTGATGTGGAATGCTACTTGGCATAATTTCAATGTAATTCTTCTTAATTGTGGCATGAATATTCAGATCCGAAAGATTCAAGACAAAAGTTCATATTGACATAAAAATGATAATACTTCAAGCATACTAACTAAGCAATTATGTCTTCTCAAAATAACATGGCCAAAGAAAGTTCATCCCTACAAAATCATATAGTTTAGCCATGCTCCATTTTCATCACACAAGAATGCTCTCGTCATGCACAAGCCCGATGACAAGCCAAGCAATTGTTTCATACTTTAGTAATCTCAAACTCATAAACCTTCACACAATACATGAGCGCGAGCCATGGATATAGCACTATGGGCGGAATAGAATAATGAGGGGGTTATGTGGAGAAGACAAAAAAGGAGAAAGTCTCACATCAACGAGGCTAATCGATGGGCTATGGAGATGCCCATCGATTGATGTTAATGCAAGGAGTAGGGATTGCCATGCAACGGATGCACTAGAGCTATAAATGTATGAAAGCTCAACAAAAGAAACTAAGTGGGTGTGCATCCAACTTGCTTGCTCACGAAGGCCTAGGGAACTTGAGGAGGCCCATTGTTGGAATATACAAGACAAGTTCTATAATGAAAAATTCCCACTAATATATGAAAGTGACAAAACAAGAGACTCTCTATCATGAAGATTATGGTGCTACTTTGAAGCACAAGTGTGGTAAAAGGATAGTAGCATTGTCCCTTCTCTCTTTTTGTCTCATTTTTTTATTTGGCCTTTCTCTTTTTATGGCCTTTATCTTTTCTCTTTTTTTGGGCCTTCTCTTTTTTTATGGCCTTTCTCTTTTTTTATTCCTCACTTGGGACAATGCTCTAGAAAATTATGATCATCACACTTCTATTTATTTACAACTCAATGATTACAACTCGATACTAGAACAAAGATATGACTCTATATGAATGCCTCCGGCGGTGTACCGGGATTGCGATGATGCATGAGTGACATGTATGAAAGAATTATGAGAGGTGGCTTTGCCACAAATACGATGTCAGCTACATGATCATGTAAAGCAATATGACAATGATGATGCGTGTCATAATAAATGGAACGGTGGAAAGTTGCATGGCAATATATCTCGGAATGGCTATGGAAATGCCATAATAGGTAGGTATGGTGGCTGTTTTGAGGAATATATAAGGAGGTTTATGTGTGATAGAGCGTATCATATCAAGTTTGCACCAACTCTCAATGTGAGAAAGGGCAATGCACAGTACCGAAGAGGCTAGCAAGGATGGAAGGGTGAGAGTGCATATAATCCATGGACTCAACATTAGTCATAAAGAAATCACATAATTATTGCAAAAGTCTACAAGTCATCAAAAACCTCGGTACTACGCACATGCTCCTAGGGGGATAGATTGGTAGGAAAAGACCATCGCTCGTCCCCGACTGCCACTCATAAGGAGGACAATCAAATAACACCTCATGTTTCAAATTTGTTACATAATGTTTACCATACGTGCATGCTACGGGACTTGCAAACTTCAACACAAGTATTTCTCAATTTCACAACTACTCAACTAGCACGAATTTGATATTATTACCTCCATATCTCAAAACAATCATCAAGCATCAAACTTCTCTTAGTATTCAGAACACTCCTAAGAAAATTTTACTAATCTTGAATACCTAGCATATTAGGATTTTAAGCAAATTACCATGCTATTTAAGCCTCTCATATAAATCTAAGTGAAGCATGAGAGTTCATCTATTTCTTCAAAATAAAACTACCACCGTGCTCTAATAGATATAAGTGAAGCACTAGAGCATCGACAAACTACTCTGAAAGATATAAGTGAAGATCAATGAGTAGTTGAATAATTATGCAACTATGTGAAGACTCTCTAACATTTAGGAATTTCAGATCTAGGTATTTTATTCAAACAGCAAGCAAAATTAAAGAAAATAAAATGACGCTCCAAGCAAAACACATATCATGTGGTAAATAAAAATATAGCTCCAAGTAAAGTTACCGATGAACGAAGACGAAAGAGGGGATGCCTTCCGGGGCATCCCCAAGCTTAGGCTCTTGTCTATCCTTGAATATTACCTTGGGGTGACTTGGGAATCCCCAAGCTTAGGCTCTTGCCACTCCTTATTCCATAGTCCATCGCATCCTTACCCAAAACTTGAAAACTTCACAACACAAAACTTAACAGAAAACACGTAAGCTCCGTTAGTATAAGAAAATAAATCACCACTTCAAGGTACTGTAATGAACTCATTCTTTATTTATATTGGTGTTAAACCTACTGTATTCCAACTTCTCTATGGTTTATAAACTATTTTACTAGCCATATATTCATCAAAATAAGTAAACAACACATGAAAAACAGAATCTGTCAAAAACAGAACAGTCTGTAGTAATCTGGATCAAACGTATACTTCTGGAACTCATAAAATTCTCAAATAAATTGCTGGACGTGACGAATTTATCTATTAATCATCTGCAAAAATAATTAACTAAATAGACTCTCCAATAAAAAATGGCAGCAATTCTCGTCAGCGCTAAAGTTTCTGTTTTTTACAGCATGATCAACAAGACTTTCCCAAAGTCTTCCCAACGGTTCTAATTGGCACAAACACTAATTAAAAGCATAAAACCACATCTAAACAGAGTCTAGATGAATAATTTATTACTAAACAGGAACAAAAATCAAGGAATAAAAATAAAGTTGGGTGGCCTCCCAACAAGCGCTATCGTTTAACGCCCCTAGCTAGGCATGATGATTTCAATGATGCTCACATAAAGGCTAAGAATTGTAACATAAAGAGAGCATCATGACATATATGACTAGCACATTTAAGCCTAACCCTCTTCCTATGCATAGGGATTTTGTGAGCAAACAACTTGTGGGAACAAGAATCAACTTGCATAGGAAGGTAAAACAAGCATACCTTTAAAACTTTAAGCACATAGAGAGGAAACTTGATATTATTGCAGTTCCTACAAGCATATATTCCTCCCTCATAATAATTTTCAGTAGCATCATGAATGAATTCAACAATATAACCAGCACCTAAAGTATTCTTTTCATGATCTACAAGCATAGAAATTTTATTACTCTCCACATAAGAAAAATTCTTCTTATTCGGAATAGTGGGAGCATCATAAGAGGATCGAATACTATTAATTGTTTCCACATTAAAAGATTAATGTTCAGAGAAGGGGTAATCATAATCATGACAAGTTTTATAAATATAATCACTACTTTTATAGCATAAGTATCATCACAATAATCATCATAGGTAGGAGGCATGCTATCATCATTATAAATTTGCATATCAAAACTTGGGAGACTAAAAATATCATCTTCATTAAACATAGCTTCCCCAAGCTTAGGACAAACATTAATTTCAGCAAATATATTCTCAAAAACATCATCTTCATCAAACATAGCATCCCCAAGCTTGGGCCTTTTCATATCATAAGCATAATCACTCTCATAATTTTTAGTATGGATAGCACCAATAGTATAGCAATTATCATATTCTTCCAAGCAAGTGCCAAAAAGATTTTCAAGATCATAAGGAGTATCATTATCTTCCACAATTATATTTTCATGAGGCACAATAGTAATAGGAGCAACATTCTTTGGGAGAGATATCTTGTTACCTATCTTCCTTTTTCTTTTCTTCTTCTTCACCACATCATATGTGGGTTCAATGCTCCTTTTGGAGCTCCTTATTAATGAGATTGGTTGAATAGGAGGCTCCTCCTCGCTTCCTGATTCACCATAAGAAATAATATGAGGGTATTGGGAAGCCTCTTCCCTTTCATTAGTATTCTATTCATCTTCTATTTGTTTTGTTTTCTTTATGTAATTGGCAATATAAGGGTTTTCAATACAATTCACCGCACAATACATATAAATTTCCTCTAGATCAAATCCAAGAAGTTTATAACGGGAAAATTCTGGAAGATAATTAGTTATACATTTCATTTCTTCATAACTCATAAGCAAACTAAGTTCATTATGATGTGGAAGGGAAATCAAGTCATAACAATTTTTGGACACGATACGATCATGAAACAATTTGCATTGGGTATTGAAATGATCATGTTCATTGCACAGCTCACAAGTATGGCCAATATAATTTAAATTTTCAGCACATTCATCTAGCCTTTCTTGCAAAAATTTAGTTTTAAGTACTTATGCCTCTTGCAATATCTATCTTCCCTATTTGGTGTGTGCGTACAAACCCAATGCACTCCACAGAAATTGACATGTTTATAGGAGACATTTTCATCATAACTAGTGCAATCATCATTAGTATCATGGATATCCAAAGAATTCGTACTAACAATATTGCAATCATGCTCATGATTCACATATTTAGTGCCAAATTTTTTATAGATTTCTTCTTCTAGCACTTGAGCACAATTTTCCTTTCCATCATACTTATGAAAGATATTAAAAAGGTGAAGCGTATGAGACAAACTTAATTCCATTTTTTATAGTTTTCTTTTATAAACTAAACTAGTGATAAAACAAGAAACTAAAAGACTCGATTGCAAGATCTAAAGATATACCTTCAAGCACTCACCTCCCCGGCAACGGCGCCAGAAAAGAGCTTGATGTCTACTACACAACCTTCTTCTTGTAGACGTTGTTGGGCCTCCAAGTGCAGAGGTTTATAGAACAGTAGCAAATTTCCCTCAAGTGGATGACCTAAGGTTTATCAATCCGTAGGAGGCGTAGGATGAAGATGGTCTCTCTCAAGCAACCCTGCAACCAAATAACAAAGAGTCTCTTGTGTCCCCAACACACCCAATACAATGGTAAATTGTATAGGTGCACTAGTTCGGCGAAGAGATGGTGAGACAAGTGGTATATGGATGATAGATATGAACATTTGTAATCTGAAATTATAAAAACAGCAAGGTAACTAATGATAAAAGTGAGCGTAAATGGTATTGCAATGCGGTGAAACAAGGCCTAGGGTTCATACTTTCGCTAGTGCAAATTCCCTCAACAATAATAACATAATTGGGTCACATAACTATCCCTCAACATGCAACAAAGAGTCACTCCAAAGTCACTAATAGCGGAGAACAAACGAAGAGATTATGGTAGGGTACGAAACCACCTCAAAGTTATTCTTTCCAATCAATCCGTTGGGCTATTCCTATAATTGTCACAAACAGCCCTAGAGTTTGTACTACAATAACACCTTAAGACACAAATCAACCAAAACCCTAATGTCACCTAGATACTCCAATGTCACCTCAAGTATCCATGGGTATGATTATACGATATGCATCACACAATCTCAGATTCATCTATTCAACCAACACATAGAACCTCAAAGAGTGCCCCAAAGTTTCTACCGGGGAATCATGACGAAAACGTGTGCCAACCCCTATGCATAGGTTCATGGGCGGAACCCACAAGTTGATCACCAAAACATACATGAAGTGAATCACGTGATATCCCATTGTCACCACAGATATCCATGGCAAGACATACATCAAGTGTTCTCAAATCTTTAAAGACTCAATCCGATAAGATAACTTCGATGGGGAAATTCATTCCATTACAAGAGAGTAGAGGGGGGAAGAAACATCATAGGATCCAAATATAATAGCAAAGCTTGCGATACATCAAGATCGTATCACCTCAAGAACACGAGAGAGAGAGAGAGAGAGATCAAACACATAGCTACTGGTACATACCCTCAACCCCGAGGTAGAACAACTCCCTCCTCGTCATGGAGAGCACCGGGATGATGAATATGGCCACCGGAGATGGATTGCCCCCTCCGGCAAGGTGCCGGAACGGGTCTAGATTGGCTTTCGGTGGCTACGGAGGCTTCTGGCAGCGGAACTCCCGATCTATTGTCCCCCCCGGATGTTTTTAGGGTATATGGAGATATATAGGCAGAAGAAGTACGTCAGGGGGCCCACGAGGGGCCCACGAGGGTGGAGGGCGCGCCCTAGGGGGGTGGGCACGCCCCCTACCTCGTGGCCTCCTCGAAGCTTCCCTTACGTGCACTTCAAGTCTTCTTTTTTGGGCTTCTTTCCTTCCAAAAATGGGTTCCGTGAAGTTTCAGGTCGATTGGACTCCGCTTGACTTTCCTTTTCTTCGAAACCCTAAAACAAGGTAAAAACAGAAACTGGCACTGGGCTCTGGGTTAATAGGTTAGTCCCAAAAATGATATAAAAGTGTATAATAAAGCCCATAAACATCCAAAACAGAAGATAATATAGCATGGAGCAATCAAAAATTATAGATACGTTGGATACATATCACTACCCCATTGTGGAAGTTTGCAAGCAGTGGTAAAATCCTCTAAGTCCATAGTGTAAGAATTATCATAAAGATCAAACATGATAGTTGGAGAATTACATGAAGTTGAAAATTCAAACCTCTTCACAAAGGTACTGGTGAGGTTTTGGTACTGGCTGCACTTCTCTTCTTCGAAGCTCACAAGATCATTGTTACGCAAATATGCGTCGAATTCTTCCTTAATTCCCGCTCGATCCATAAAGTTCTCAGAAGGCCATTCACAAGGATGCACTGGAGTGTCTCTTGGTTGCTCGTCATCGGCATCATGCATTGCAATCCTGGGTCCTTACTTCCTTGAAGAACCACCTTGGAACATTTTCCTAAGCATATTTCTTCCTCTGAAAAATTCTGAAAATTTTTAGTAACTTCAAAATAAAAGTAAACCAAACTCAATAATATTGATAGCAAGTACTCCTACAAGTGCCTAGGGCCTATATCATGCATCAAAACTACTTTTGACCATATAAATTTGACATGCAAGCTCAAGAACAGGGTCACCTAAGAAGCAAAAATTTGCAATGAATAAAGCACTAGAACAAAAACTAATTGGACCAATGGAGGAGTCACATACCAAGGAACAATCTCCCCAAGCAGTTTTGTGAGAGGTGCTTTGAGCAAGGAGATCGAAAATGGCAGCAAGATGAGCTAGAACTCGTGCTTGAGCTGGATATTCGTGTTTGTGTGAGGAAGAAGAAGTGTGTGGTTACATGAATAAGTGGAGGAGGGCCACCGTGGGCCCATGAGGTAGGGGGTGCGCCCTGGGGGTAGGGCGCGCCCTCCACCCTCGTGGGCAGGTGGTTGACCCCCCTGTTGTGTTCTTTGTACCAAATATTCTCAAATATTCTAGAAAAAATCATATTTAAATTTTAGGGCATTTGGAGAACTTCTATTTTCAAGGTATTTTTATATTGCACGAATAATCAGATAACAGACAGAAAAATATTTATTTTAATTTTATTTAATATAAATAACAGAGAGTAAAAGTGGGGTACAAAAGGTTGTGCCTTCTAGTTTCATCCATCTCATGATCATCAAAAGGAATCCACTAACAAGGTTGATCAAGTCTTGTTAACGAACTCATTCAGAATAACATGGAACCGGAGAAATTTCAAATAACACTATGTTACCTCAACGGGGATATGCACATCCCCAATAATAAGAATATCATATTTCTTCTTGACAGTAGGAAGAGGAAATTCAGAACCTCCAAATATAATCGATGGAATTTTTCCAATATAGTTGATACTATGAACTTGAGGTTGTTTCCTCGGAAAGTGTACCGTATGCTCATTACCATTAACATGAAAAGTGACATTGCCTTTAGTTTAATCAATAACAGCCCCTGCAGTATTCAAAAAGGGTCTTCCAAGAATAATAGACATATTATCGTCCTCGGGAATATCAAGAATAACAGAGTCCGTTAAAATAGTAACGTTTGCAACTACAACAGGCACATCCTCACAAATACCGACAAGTATAGGAGTTGATTTATCAGCCATTTGCAAAGATATTTCAGTAGGTGTCAACTTATTCAAATCATGTCTACGATATAAATAGAGAGGCATAACACTAACACCGCCTCCAAGATCACATAAAGCAGTTTTAACATAGTTTCTTTTAATGGAGCATGGTATAGTGGGTACTCCTGGATCTCCAAGTTTCTTTGGTATTCCACCCTTAAAAGTATAATTAGCAAGCATGGTGGAAATTTCAGCTTCCGGTATCTTTCTTTTATTTTTAATAATATCTTTCATGTACTTAACATAAGGATTTGTTTTGAGTATATCAGTTAATCGCATATGCAAAAAGATAGGTCTAATCATTTCAGCAAAGCGCTCAAAATCCTCATCATCCTTCTTCTTGGATGGTTTGGGAGGAAAAGGAATGGGTTTCTGAACCCAAGGCTCTCTTTCTTTGCCATGTTTCCTAGCAACAAAGTCTTTTTTATCATAACGTTGATTCTTTGATTGTGGGTTATCAAGATCAACAACAGGTTCAATTCCTATATCATTATCATTACTAGGTTGAGCATCATTATGAACATTATCATTAACATTACCACTAGTTTCAGGTTCATTACTAGATTGTGTCTCAGCATCAGAAATAGAAATATCGTTTGGATTCTCAGGTGTTTCAACAATAGGATCACTAGAAGCATGCAAAGTCCTATCATTTTTATATTTCTTCTTTTTAGAAGAACTAGGTGCATCTATATTATTTCTCTGAGAATCTTGCTCAATTCTCTTAGGATGGCCTTCAGGATACAAAGGTTCCTGAGTCATTTTACCAGTTCTAGTAGCCACTCTAACAGCATTATCATTATCTTTACTATCCAATTCATTGAGAAAATCATTTTGAGCTTTAAGTACTTGTTCTACTTGAGTGGTAACCATAGAAGCATGTTTACTAATAAGTTTAAGTTCACCTTTGACATTAGCCATATAATCACCCAAGTGTTCAAGCATATTTGAATTGTATTTCAATTGTCTACCAAAATAAGCATTAAACTCTTCTTGCTTAGCCATAAATTTATCAAACTCATCTAAGCATGGGCTAGCAAATTTAGTTAATGGGATTTCAGCTTTATCATATCTGTAGAGAGAATTTACCTTTACTACCTGTGTCGGGTTATCAAGACCATGAGTTTCTTCAATAGGTAAAGGATTAAGATCATATATTTCTTCAACAGGCGGTAGATTAAGACCATGTATTTCTTCAATAGGAGGTAAATTCTTAACATCTTCAGCTTTAATACCTTTTTCTTTCATAGATTTCTTTGCCTCTTGCATATCTTCAGGACTGAGAAATAGAATACCCCTCTTCTTCGGAATTGGTTTAGGAATAGGCTCAGGAATTGGCTCCGGAGGTGTCCAATTATTTTCATTTGTCAACATATTATTCAATAGAATTTCAGCTTCATCCGGTGTTCTTTTCCTGAAAACAAAACCAACACAACTATCCAGGTAATCTCTGGAGGCATCGGTTAGTCCATTATAAAAGATATCAATTATTTCATTTTTCTTAAGAGGATGATCAGGAAAATCATTAAGTTATTGGAGAAGCCTCCCCCAAGCTTGTGGGAGACTCTCTTCTTCAATTTGCACAAAATTATATATATCCCTTAAAGCAGCTTGTTTCTTATGAGCAGGGAAATATTTAGCAGAGAAGTAATAAATCATATCCTGGGGACTACGCACACAACCAGGATCAAGAGAATTAAACCATATCTTAGCATCACCTTTTAATGAGATCAGAAATATTTTAAGGATATAAAAGTAACGAGTTCTCTCATCTTTAGTGAACAGGGTGGCTATATCATTCAATTTAGTAAGATGTGCCACAACAGTTTCAGATTCATGACCAAGAAAAGGATCAGATTCAACCAAAGTAATTATATAAGGATCAACAGAGAATTCATAATCCTTATCAGTAACAAAGATAGGTGAAGTAGCAAAAGCAGGGCCAGGTTTCATTCTAGCATTTAGAGATTGCTTATTCCATTTAGCTAATAACCTTTTGAGTTCATTTCTATTTTTGCAAGATAAAATAGCGAAAGAAGCTTCTTGATCGAAAACATAACCCTTAGGAATAACAAGTGATTCTTCATCATCACTTTCATCAGTATCATCAGATTCAATATTTTCAATTTCTCTAGCCCTAGCAAGTTGTTCATCAAGAAAATCACTAAGTGGCATAGTAGTATCAAACATAGAGGTAGTTTCATCATAAGTATCATGCATAGCAAAAGTGGCATCATCAATAACATGCGACATATCAGAACGAATAGCAGAAGCAAGTGTAGGTGTCGCAAGGTTACTAAAAATAGAAGGTGAATCAAGTGCAGAGCTAGATGGCAGTTCCTTACCTCCCCTCGTAGTTGAGGGATAGATCTTGGTTTTTGGATCTCTCAAGTTCTTCATAATGATAAGCAGATATATATCCCAAGTGACTCAAAGAATAGAGCTATGCTCCCCGGAAACGGCGCCAAAAAATAGTCTTGATAACCCGCAAGTACAGGGGATCGCAACAGTTTTTGAGGGTAAAGTATTCAACCCAAATTTATTGATTCGACACAAGGGGAGCAAAAGAATACTCTCAAGTATTAGCAGCTGAGTTGTCAATTCAACCACACCTGGAAACTTAATATCTGCAGCAAAGTGTTTAGTAGCAAAGTAATACGATAGTAGTGGTAACGGTAGCAAAAGGTAACAATAGTAAAAGTAATGTTTTTGGTATTTTTTAGTGATGATAGCAATAGCAACGAAAAAGTAAATAAGCGGAAAACAATATATGGAAAGCTCATAGGCAATGGATCGGTGATGGAGAATTACGCCGGATGCGGTTCATCATGTAACAGTCATAACCTAGGGTGACACAAAACTAGCTCCAGTTCATCGATATAATGTAGGCATGTATTCCGAATATAGTCATAGATGCTTATGGAAAAGAACTTGCATGACATCTTTTGTCCTACCCTCCCGTGGCAGCGGGGTCCTTGCTTGTTTTGCCCTCCTATGCTAGTTGATTATTGTTCCCACAAGTTGTTTGCTCACAAAATCCCTATGCATAGGAAGTGGGTTAGACTTAAATGTGCTAGTCATATTCTTCATGATGCTCTCTTTATGTTTCAATTCTTATCCTTTATGTGAGCATCGCTGAAATCATCATACCTAGCTAGGGGCGTTAAACGATAGCGCTTGTTGGGAGGCAACCCAACTTTATTTTTGTTCCTTGCTTTTTGTTCCTGTTTAGTAATAAATAATTCATCTATCCTCTGTTTAGATGTGGTTTTATGATTTTAATTAGTGTTTGTGCCAAGTAGAACCTTTGCGAAGACTTGGGGAGAGTTGAGGGAGTCCTGGATTAGGGGGTATCCGGACTGCCGGATTATATCCTTTGGCCGGACTGTTGGACTATGAAGATACAAGATTGAAGACTTCGTCTCGTGTCCGGATGGGACTCTACTTGGCGTGGAAGGCAAGCTAGGCAATACGGATATGTATATCTCCTCCTTTGTAACCGACCTTATGTAACCCTAGCCCCCTCCAGTGCCTATATAAATCGGAGGGTTTTAGTCCGTAGGACAACATACAATCATACCATAGGCTAGCTTCTAGGGTTTAGCCTCTCCGATCACGTGGTAGATCAACTCTTGTAATACTTATATCATCAAGAATAAATCAAGCAGGACGTAGGGTTTTACCTCCATCAAGAGGGCCCGAACCTGGGTAAAGCATCGTGTCCCCTGCCTCCTATTACCATCTGCCTTAGACGCACAGTTCGGGACCCCCTACCCGAGATCCGCCGGTTTTGACACCGACACTGGTGCTTTCATTGAGAGTTCCTCTGTGACGTCTCCGTAAGGAAGGATGCCTCATCTCATTGTTAAGGCCTCCTTTTAATAGAGAACCGGAACAAAGCATTAACACATAGTGAATACATGAACTCCTCAAACTATGGTCATCACCGGTAAGTATCCCGATTATTGTCACTTCGGGGTTAACGGATCATAACACACAATAGGTGACTATAGACTTGCAAGATAGGATCAAGAACACTCATATATTGATGAAAACATAATAGGTTCAGATCCGAAATCATGGCACTCGGGCCCTAGTGACAAGCATTAAGCATAGCAAAGTCATAGCAACATCAATCTTAGAACACAGTGGATACTAGGGATCAAACCCTAACAAAACTAACTCGATTACATGATAGATCCCATCCAACCCATCACCGTCCAGCAAGCCTACGATGGAATTACTCACGCACGACAGTGAGCATCATGAAATTGGCGATGGAGGATGGTTGATGATGGCGATGGCGACGGATTCCCCTCTCCGGAGCCCCGAACGGACTCCAGATCAGCCCTCCCGAGAGGTTTTAGGGCTTGGCGGGGGCTCCGTATCGTAAAACGCGATGATTTCTTCTCTCTGATTTTTTTCTCCCCGAAACTCAATATATGGAGTTGGAGTTGGAGTCGGAGAGGCAACAGGGGGCCCACGAGGTAGGGGGCACGCCCTAGGGGGGCAGGCGCGCCCCCACCCTCATGGGTAGGTGGTGGGCCCCCTAGCCTTCATCTTTTGCAGGTATTTTTCATATTTTCTGAAAAGTTGCTGCGTGAAGTTTCAGGTCATTCCGAGAACGTTTGCTCCTGCACATAAATAACACCATGGTAATTCTGCTGAAAACAACGTCAGTCCGGGTTAGTTCCATTCAAATCATGCAAGTTAGAGTCCAAAACAAGGGCAAAAGTTTTTGGAAAAGTAGATACGTTGGTGACGTATCAATCACATGTTCGAGTCTTGTAAACAATCTCTTGTGAAAATGCAGTGAATACTACGTATAGAAGACCCAAAGTGGTTGGAACCGCAAGCCATAACTACGTGCGCCAAGCTGCCCTTTTATTTGGACATTGAGATACAAATTTCAACAAGTATTTGAACATAAAGAAAGAACTACAACAAGTATTTGACATTAAGAAACCCATTATAGCAAGTACTTTGACATAAAAACATCAACTTTAGCAAGTGTTTAGACATTGAGATACTCATTTCAGCATAAAAAAGAAATACAATAAGTACTTGATATTTAGGGGTTGTTTGGGTTTCGCCTAGGCCAGTCCGACCAACACAAGGCGAGCCAATGTTTTTGAGGAGAGAAATTGCCACACCCCTTTCGCCAGCTCATGGGCGTGAAATCTCAACTGTTGACAAAAATATTAGCAAGGCTTTGAACATTTGGCTTCCAACCAACCGAGTGCCCATCCAAGAGGTCAATGCCAATTGTTTGGTGGGGTAGCTCTTGGCTACCATCCAAACATCCCCTAAGAAAAACAGTTCACCGATAATTCTTTGACGCCCCGATTCGACCGTACACTAATCATTCACGCAAACGTGTACGATTGATACGTCTCCAATGTATCTATATTTTTTGATTGCTCCATGCTATATTATCTAATGTTTTGGATGTTTATGGACTTTATTATACACTTCTATATCATTTTTGGGACTAACCTATTAACCCACAGCCCAGTGCAGGTTTATATTTTTACCTTGTTTAAGGCTTTCGAAGAAAAGGAAAATCAAAAGGAGTCCAATTGACCTAAAACTTCACGGAACTCATTTTTGGAAGGAAAGAAGCCCAGAAGACTTGAAGTGCACGTAAGGGAAGCTTCGAGGAGGCCACGAGGTAGGGGGCGCGCCCACCCCCCTAGGGCGCGCCCTCCACCCTCGTGGGCCCCTCGTGGCCCCCCGACGTACTTCTTCCGCCTATATATCTCCATATACCCTAAAACTTCCGGGAGCACAATAGATCCGGAGTTCCGCCGCCAGAAGTCTTCGTAGCCACCGAAAGCCAATCTAGACCCGTTCCGGCACCCTGCCGGAGGGGGCAATCCCTCTCCGGTGGCCATCTTCATCATCCCGGTGCTCTCCATGACGAGGAGGGAGTAGTTCTCCCTCGGGGCTGCGGGTATGTACCAGTAGCTATGTGTTTGATATCTCTCTCTCATGTTCTTGAGGTGATACGATCTTGATATATCGCGAGCTTTGCTATTATATTTGGATCATATGATGTTTCTTCCCCCCTCTACTCTCTTGTAATGGATTAAGTTTCCCCTTTGAAGTTATCTTATCAGATTGAGTCTTTAAAGATTTGAGAACACTTGATGTATGTCTTGCCGTGGATATCTGTGGTGACAATGGGATATCAGGTGATTCACTTGATGTATGTTTTGGTGATCAACTTGCGGGTTCCTCCCATGAACCTATGCATAGGGGTTGGCACACGTTTTCATCGTGATTCTCCGATAGAAACTTTGGGGCACTCTTTGAGGTTCTATGTGTTGGTTGAATAGATGAATCTGAGATTGTGTGATGCATATCGTATAATCATACCCACGGATACTTGAGGTGACATTGGAGTATCTAGGTGACATTAGGGTTTTGGTTGATTTGTGTCTTAAGGTCTTATTCTAGTTCTAACTCTAGGGCTGTTTGTGACACTTATAGGAATAGCCCAACGGATTGATTGGAAAGAATAACTTTGAGGTGGTTTCGTACCCTACCATAATCTCTTCATTTGTTCTCCGCTATTAGTGACTTTGGAGTGACTCTTTGTTGCATGTTGAGGGATAGTTATGTGATCCAATTATGCTATTATTGTTGAGGGAACTTGCACTAGCGAAAGTATGAACCCTAGGCCTTCTTTCAACGCATTGCAATACCGTTTACGCTCACTTTTATCACTACTTACCTTGCTGTTTTTATAATTTCAGATTACAAATATTCATATCTATCATCCATATACCACTTGTATCACCATCCCTTCGCCGAACTAGTGCACCTATACAAATTTACCATTGTATTGGGTGTGTTGGGGACACAAGAGACTCTTTGTTATTTGGTTGTAGGGTTGCTTGAGAGAGACCATCTTCATCCTACGCCTCCTACGGATTGATAAACCTTAGGTCATCCACTTGAGGGAAATTTGCTACTGTCCTACAAACCTCTGCACTTGGAGGACCAACAACGTCTACAAGAAGAAGGTTGTGTAGTAGACATCAAGCTCTTTTCCGGCGTCGTTGCTGGGGAGGTGAGTGCTTGAAGGTATATCTTTAGATCTTGCAATCGAGTCTTTTAGTTTCTTGTTTTATCACTAGTTTAGTTTATAAAAGAAAACTATAAAAAATGTAATTGAGTTTGTCTCATACGCTTCACCTTTTTAATATCTTTTGTGAGTATGATGGAAAGGATAATTGTGCTCAAGTGCTAGAAGAAGAAATCTATAAAATGTTTAGCACTAAATATTTGAATGATGAGCATGATTGCAATGTTGTTAGTAAGAATTCTTTGAATATTTATGATGCTAATGATATGCAAAGCCACAAGCTTGGGGAAGCTATGTTTGATGAAGATGATATTTTTTGTCCCCCAAGTTTTGATGAGCAATTTTATTATGATGAAAGCATGCCTCCTATCTATGATGATTATTATGATGACACATATGCTTTAAAGAATAATAATAACAATGAACCTTGTCATCTTGATCTTAATTTTCAATCACATGATAGTTATTTTGTTGAGTTAGCTCCCACCATTATTCATGAGAAGAATTTTGCTTGTGTGGAGAGTAGTAAGTTTTCTATACTTATAGATCATGAAAAGAATGCTTTAGGTGCTGGTTATATTGTTGAATTCATTCATGATGCTACTGAAAATTATTATGAGGGAGGAACATATGCTTGTAGGAAGTGCAATAATATCAAGTTTCCTCTCTATGTGCTTAAAGTTTTGAAGTTATGCTTGTTTTGCCCTCCTATGATAGTTGATTATTGTTCCCACAAGTTGTTTGCTCACAAAATCCTTATGCATAGGAAGTGGGTTAGACTTAAATGTGCTAGTCATATTCTTCATGATGCTCTCTTTATGTTTCAATTCTTATCCTTTATGTGAGCATCGCTGAAATCATCATACCTAGCTAGGGGCGTTAAACGATAGCGCTTGTTGGGAGGCAACCCAACTTTATTTTTGTTCCTTGCTTTTTGTTCCTGTTTAGTAATAAATAATTCATATAGCCTCTGTTTAGATGTGGTTTTATGATTTTAATTAGTGTTTGTGCCAAGTAGAACCTTTGCGAAGACTTGGGGAGAGTTGAGGGAGTCCTGGATTAGGGGGTATCCGGACTGCCGGATTATATCCTTTGGCCGGACTGTTGGACTATGAAGATACAAGATTGAAGACTTCGTCTCGTGTCCGGATGGGACTCTACTTGGCGTGGAAGGCAAGCTAGGCAATACGGATATGTATATCTCCTCCTTTGTAACCGACCTTGTGTAACCCTAGCCCCCTCCAGTGCCTATATAAACCGGAGGGTTTTAGTCCGTAGGACAACATACAATCATACCATAGGCTAGCTTCTAGGGTTTAGCCTCTCCGATCACGTGGTAGATCAACTCTTGTAATACTCATATCATCAAGAATAAATCAAGCAGGACATAGGGTTTTACCTCCATCAAGAGGGCCCGAACCTGGGTAAAACATCGTGTCCCCTGCCTCCTATTACCATCCGCCTTAGACGCACAGTTCGGGACGCCCTACTCGAGATCCGCCGGTTTTGACAGCGACATTGGGGCTTTCATTGAGAGTTCCTCTGTGACGTCGCCGTAAGGAAGGATGCCTCATCTCATTTTTAAAAACAAAATTATCGCCGGGGGAGCCTTGGGTGTCAGGCAAACTCTCCGGCTAGGCAGTTTCGTCATGACCACCTGTTCGGCCACCACACCGACGATGACTTCTCGGGTCATCAAAAACAACCTCCACATCGGCTCGAAATTCGCCGAGCAGATGGATCCAATAGAGCTCTCTTCCCTAAACGAACTCTTGGATCGCATTGCCGCCTTGGGAGTCGCTACGGACTATGATCTGATTGGGCTGAAACCCGATCGAAGGGAGATTAACTCTCCACCGGTCACCCATCATGTTGCGGTGGTGGAGGAACAATGCGGCGATTCTTCCTCTACCTTGAGGACTAACTATGTCCGAATTCCTGAGCTCTCTGAGCCGGACACCCGTTTACGGGAGGACATCACCCAAACCCTGAACCTAGAGTCAGGCAGCGGGCCAGACTCATCGGGCAACATACCGGAATCCGAACTTCCAAGATCAGAAACCCCTCGGCCCCTGGGTCTCAGATCGGGTAGGGGTCCGGACTCAAATCCACCACCCACCCAGACATAAACGATCTTTCCCACATTAGGCAAGAGCCCCATGAAACAGTACATCATTATTGTGCCAGATTCCTCCTTGTGATGAACAATGTTAAGGACTGTCACGAGGAAGACACAGTCTCACTTTTCTGCAATAACTGCACGGACAAGGGAATCCTTAATGCCATAAGTCGCCGTGACATATCACGCTTCGCCGACTTAGCGTCCATAGTACGAAAGTACTATGTGATGGAAAGTGCATGGAAAACTGAAACGAAATTTGGGGATAATCCGGCTCTGTATATGCACCCAGTCCGAGGTAAAAGGGTGCACTATCATAAGACACCCGAGTTCATTACAAACAAGCAAAAACCCTCTACAGGGCACGGAACCGTATTGGAGGGATGGCTCAATGGACCCTGCAAAATTCATAGCACAGCGGATACAATACCAACGCACAACCTTAGAGCATGTTGGATACTCCGGCAGGTGGCCAAAAGTGGTGAGGATCTTCTTATCCCAAATGCCACAGAGCACCATCCCGTGGATAACAATACGGTGTTAACAGTCTTTGATACCTTCGCGTCAAATAATAGGCGCAAGCGAACACTCCGCAGCATGGCCGAAATCTGCCACGTAGCAGCAATAAAACCATGGAATGGCACAGCTATTACCTTCAATGCCAGCGACGAACCTAAATTCCGAACAGCCTGAGCACCAGCCGCACTGGTCCTCAGTCCAATCATGGACGGCTTTCGACTCACCAAAGTACTCATGGACGACGGCAGCGGATTAAACCTCATCTATGAGGTAACTCTTCAAAAAATGAAAATAGACTGGAACCGCATTGAGCAAAGTAGCACAACCTTTAGAGGAATCGTACCCAGTCGGAAAGCACGATGCGCTGGGAAAATCACACTAGATGTGGTATTCGGTACGCCAGAGAACTATAGGTCCGAAGAAATTACATTTCAAGTGGCCCCATTCAGAAGTGGATACCACACCCTTTTAGGACATGAGGCGTTCACGATCTTCCAAGCCATACCCCATTATGGCTACATCACTATAAAAAAAAGACACATCCGTGACATTTTGGGCCAAACGAAAAAAAATTATGTCATACATAGGACACTTCTATGACGATAATTGTGACAAAACCTGGTATCATCATAGATGTGGTGGGCTCCTACTTCTATGACAAAAAATCATGACAAAGAATGGGCTTTTCGTCCTGGGCGGGCCGGAGACGCAGCTACATGACATTCTTTGGGCCGTCCATGATGGAAAAAACCATGGTAGAAGCGAGGGGGAGGAAAATTTCAGGGAGTTCCCAGTTACGGTGGGAGGTCGGGGGCCGAGCGATGCGCGTTTCTCTCGTACATGTACGCGCGTGTGTGCGAGGCGTTGGCTCTAACTAAACCCGAGCGAGGCGTTGGGCTCTAACTGAACCCGAGTGATTGCACTGCAGGCTACGCGTTACTGAACCCGAGCGATCGATCGATGGCTGTTAACTGAACCCGATCGAGCGATCCCTTCGCTACTGCTGCTAACTGAAGCCGAT
>NC_041390.1:103567144-103624988 GCF_002162155.2 Triticum dicoccoides
CGTGGTGTGGAGGGCTGGATGAACAGTAGATGGTGGAGGGGTGCCCATGGAGGGGTGGTTGAACAGGACCCCGTGGTGTGGAGGGCTGGATGAACAGTAGACGGTGGAGGGGTGGTTGAACAGTAGCCGGTGGAGTAGCGCGCGGTGGAGGCTGGATGAACAGGAGCCTGTCGATGAACAGTCGCAGGTGGAGGCTGGAGGAGGTTGACGGTGGATGAAAAGTAGCTCGTGGAGGCTGGAAAGGGTCGACGGTGGAGATGAACAGTATCCCGTGGAGTCCCGTTTTGCGGTACGCCACACCCCTCTCGATGA
Source organism: Triticum dicoccoides (assembly GCF_002162155.2). Classification (NCBI taxonomy): domain Eukaryota; kingdom Viridiplantae; phylum Streptophyta; class Magnoliopsida; order Poales; family Poaceae; genus Triticum; species Triticum dicoccoides. Next base: position 103,567,457 of record NC_041390.1, read on the forward strand.
ACAGGACCCCCGTTTCAACCGTAGCGCTCCAACACAAGACCGTTTTGTCCGTTTTGCGGTATGCCACACCCCTCCCGATCAACAGGACCCCCGTTTCGACCGTAGGAGGTCCGTTTCCTCCGTTTTGCAGTACGCCAGACCCCCCCGATGAACAGGATCCCATTTCGAACGTGGCCGGTCGAACACAAGGCCGTTTCCTCCGTTCTGCGATACGCCAGGCCTCGTTTCCATCGCCTGTTCCGTTCAAGCCCTCCCGATGAACACGACGCATTCTGTTGCCTCCCCATGAACACGACGACGACGCTGTTTCTCCGTTCCGACCCAGCCATGTACACGAGCCCTGGCCGTACGTATGCGCGAGTAGGCATTCGAGACCCCGCCCGTATGTACACATATGTGGCCGTATTTTCTTTCTTGCACCCTGGCCGCTGTACGTACGTGTACATGCTACGTGCGCGCCTCTACTACAACACGTGTGCACCTCTACATCGACCAGTATATATGTACGTACACGTTCGCGACCAGAATGACAACGCTACGTACACTTCGACCAGGTGGGTCCCGACTGTCAGGCACTTCCTTGCGTGCGAAGATGTAGCTGGTGGGTCCTAGCAGTCAGGGGCAAACATTTTTTTTGCGAAATACGGTGCCCCATCCAGTGGGTCCCCGCTGTCAGGTGGAGGAATAATTATTTTGCGCGTAATAAGGAGGCACTTCCTTGCTGCGGCCATGGACCCAGCTGTCAGCGTCTCAACGCACAGTACTCTTCCGATGGAAGTCGGTCGTTGACCACATTGACCACGCCGCGCCGAGAGCACCACGGCGGTGGACGACGGCGAGGCCTAGGAAGGGGACGACGCGGAGCCGGGGAAGACACGGCAGTGGAAGCCCGCACGGAGAGGAGTACGAGGGTTCACTGGTTCGGCTGCGGTGTGAGGCTGCCGTCGCCGGAGGGCCTGGCCAGCGGTGGGAATAGTAGGGGCGGTGAGGCCTCTGCGGCAGCACAGCCGGCCACGGGAGGCAGGAGCATGTGGCACGACCAGCGCTGCTTTGTGCGGCTGGAGCAAGAAGACCAGATGTTGAAGAAGCACTACGGCCGTTGGATGGACATCGTACGGTCACTGGAGCTAGAATCATTCATATTGACTAAGTTGACAAAGCCCTTCGTCCCCGTCAACTTAGTAGGCCCACAAGTCAGCCTCCCACCAAGGTGGATCCCAGCTAGGCGGGGGAGTATTCATTTTTTTGTGTGTAATAAGGAGCCGCTTTCGGTGGGTCCGAGCTGACAGCGGGGGGAACATTTTTTCGTGAAATACGGTGGCCCGTCCGGTGGGTCCCAGCAGTCAGGGGGAAACGATTTTTTTTGCAAAATACTGGTGACCCGTCCGGTGGGTCCCCGCTGTTAGGTGGAGGAATAATTATTTTGTGCATTATAAGGAGGCACTTCCTTGCGGCTACCATGGACCCAGCTGTCAGCCTCTCCATGTACAGTACTGTTCCGATGGAAGTCGGTCGTTGACCACATTGACCGCACCGCGCCGAGAGCACCACGGCGGTGGACGACGGCGAGGCATAGGAAGGGGACGACGCGGAGCCGGGGAAAATGCGGCAGTGGATGCCCACGCGGAGAGGAGTACGAGCGTTCACCGGTTCGGCTGCGGTGTGAGGCTGCCGTCCCTGCAGAATAACAGGGGGTGTGGGTGAGTAGAGGGATGCCCTGGCCAGCGGTGGGAGTAGTAGGGGGCGCTAAGACTTGCGCGGCAGCACAGCCGGCCATGGGAGGCGGGAGTAGGCGGTCCCGCCGGCGCTGCTTTGGCGGTTGGAGCAAGAAGATTAGAGATTGAAGAAACATGACGGCTGTTGGATTGACATCCAACTGTTATGTCTGCTAGAATGGTTTGTTGACGTATATAATAACTAAAAAAATCTTGCATACGCGTCAACTAAACAGGCCCACAAGTCAGACCACTCCCTCTTTTTTTAATATTTTATATATAGCTCATGGCAACTTCTTATGCAATTTATTGCAGTCATTTTTTTGGTTGGCCAGGGCCAATTTCGCATATTTCTATGGGTTCCAAACTATTTTTAATACCGAAATGTCCAGCCAGATTTAAAGTACTTTGAAGATATATTTAAATTAGGTTAATGCCCAGTGAAATAGGAATCTGAAAATGTAATAAAATTCAGAAATTATAAAGTAATTGCCAATTTGTCATCTGTTTTTATATTTACAACCCATTTCATATTACTTTCAAGATTTGCAGGCATCTTGAAAGAGTTGCAGCCCATCAGGGCGTAGAAAAATAAGTAGGCCTGGATTGGGTATTCTTCAGAAAAAATAAACTGAGCTCATTTTCACAAAGAAAAAATAGTTGGGCTGGTCACATGATGAACATAAAATATAGCCTGGGCTAGATGGGCCACAACCCAGTTCAAACCCTGCTCCGTCTCAACAATACCAAACAAAAAAAATACTGCTCGAGTAGCTACGTCCCAGGTGTCAGCCGATCTTGTGTTGTTCTCTTGTCTATTGACTATATACGCTCCCAATGTCGTGGGTCCCAGATGTCAGGAAAACACTGGGAGGAAGCATTTTATTTTTCCATACGCTGACGTGGTGGGCCCCTACTGTCATCCTCTCCACATACTTCTGCCGATTCTTGTTGTTTATTGACCATGTTGACAACGCGAGAGGGCGGCGCCGCGGCGAGTGCACCAAAACGCGTGGAGGACATCGACGTTAACGATTTAGGAAACGGCGGGGCGGCGATGCGTGCGCTGAGGCGCAGCCAGCCGTGGGAGGCGGAAGCAGGCGGCCCCGCTGGCGCTGGTTTGGTTTTGGCGGCTGGAGGAAGACAGGACTGAAGAAACACGATAGAGTGTAGTACTTAACAACCTTAACTAAAACCAGCAGGGGCACTTAACAACCAAAGCTGAAAGCAGTATGAGTACTTATACAGGTTCAACCGTACAAAGCACGCCTCGAACAGTGCTACTTCGCCTACAGTTAACCAAGGGTGAGGCCGCCAAGCCCCAGGACAAGGCCCAGGCGCCACCCCGCGCATCCACAACCTTTTGAAAGCGGCTTCATCTCGCAACGTGGTCAATAAACAGGATATTCGCTTTAGAGCCATGGAAAAGCATGAACATAATCTTCTGTCCTATTCTCCAAGATGGACGGGCCTTCATTATTTGAGACCACCCATGAATAAGTATCTTTTCACCTCCAAGGGGAATTGAGTAGGTCGACATAAACATCATGTTGTGACCAAGCGCAAGTATGACCCGACCATGGTCAGGCATCTGTATAGGAACAATAGAACTCGACAGTTCCTGTTTCAAGAAGATCATAGCTGTAAAATTGTGTATAAGCAATAGTTTATGAACAACATATATAACAGAAAATAGCTCATACCATAAGTTTCTCGACACAGTTGGACCTGTTCAACGAGTGCAGTAGTGGCACACATATCCCACGTGGCCTTCCACCATTGAAACGCCCCACAAGGACCTCAAGACGATCAATAAAGTGTAGGACTTGTGGATGTCGATCCAGTCAACTTCAGTGCAATTAGTAACAGCCGAGTTATTACAGAGTAACAAATGAGCAGACTGCTTTACTCTGAAAAAACCTACACATGCCACCAATTATAAGAAAGTATTAGTTAGAAGTAGCATCTTTGTGAGAGATTCGTTGCTACTTCTAAAGTTAAATTGTGATTAGTTAGACAGAATAGGTGGATTAAGAAGTAATCGAGGCAACAAGCAAGAACCAGATACAAAACTAACATGGATGAACAATTGGAACGACAACGGGGTGGAAGATCGCAGTGAAGATGAGACTAGGTTCTGCTATTTGCATCAACATTCGTGCGCCAACTTTCAGTCCGTAACACTTGAGAAAGTTTATCCAAGTTCGGCCATAAAAAAAGCAGCGATCTTCTTGGTTCATGAACCCAACTCGGAACTTATATCCATGGCTTGTCTTCAGTGTGACCATTAAACTAGTGTATTTAGTTATGGCAAGGCCGAGCATCTTGAGTACATGTGTTCTGGCAGAGCAAATAATACACTGCAGGAAAAATAATATGAGAACACAGCATGTTCAAAAAAACCCCACCCTCCTGGATAGAAAAGAGGATTCTAGGAACATACTGTGCGCGTTTCAAAATGCTGTGTTAGGATGAGAAGGAACAAGTGTGGCGTCTCGCCGAGGGCGCAGAAACCTGTAGGGTACTCGCACTTTGGGCACTGCAAATGAAACACACTAGATTTAGTAGGAAGAAAAATGCATCAACGGCGGCGACTACCATCCTAGGATTACCTGCGACCAAGGGACTTGGGTTTATCGGGGATGGATGAAGAATTCGTACCCGGTTCTCCATGAGAAAACCCTAAGCAATCGCCGAGAGGGGGTTTTCTCTAAACAAGCAGACAAGGGAGAAAGGGATTCAGGCCTAGTGAAATATTGCTGCTTCGTCCATCTAGCTTACTGCTAAAGCTGGAAAGGGGGGGGTTTGATTTGATGGCTCATTGGGCATTACTGCGGTGCTACGACCAGGGTGTGTCTACCATGAAGTTGTGCACTCTAATTTGTGCATATGGCACGTGGACCCGTTGCCGGTTGCCCCACATATCAGCGAAAGGAAGTAGAAAGACAGGAGTAACTAGTTACACATAAATATATTTTTTGATAGAGAGATACTCCCTCTGTAAAGAAATATACAAATCTTTTATATCACAGGCTCACCTTGCCGAGAAAAATACTCCCTCTGCAACGCACGGGCATTATGGGGGTTCAGCTGAGAATATAATACTCAGATGTTTTTTTGAGGGATAAAAGCTGCTTTATTGAAGATTAACAGTCATAGGTATACAAATAATTTCGGGGGTTCCTGTGAGCCAAAGATGGCGTCCACAGGGCAAAGAAGTAGCAACTTTTGCGAGCACATGCGCTTCAACATTACACTCGCGTTTTTCATGTATGATCTCCATGGTTTGGAACATATTCTTCTTCATCTTGATCTCGTCCATAATAACTTTGCTGGGCCCCAAGTATGCCTCTCCGATATGCTTGACTATTGCTGAACAATCAGTGCTAATTTGAACTTGTTGCAGGTTTAAGTCAAGAGCCAGAGATAGCCCCTCGCAACATGCCATTGCCTCTAGGATATCTGGATCAGTAACACTTTCGCACACCAGTGCTGATGCTCCAAGGAAGAAGCCTGTATGATCCCGGCTCACAACTGCCAGGGCTCCCCTTTCACCATTGCGAGATAACGGAGCATCAACATTCATCTTCGCCCAACCCACAGCAGGAGGAGGACGCCACTTCTGCACTGAGCTAGTGCTTCTCGAAACCAGGTTCTGGACTTTGGGCCGCAGGCCGACCCTGCTTGTTTGGGGGCCCATGTGTTCTACCTCAGCGCTTTTCATATTGCAAGCGATCGGTACGGCGCTGGTTTTAGATGCTGTGGCAAGGCAAATACACAAAATTGAATAAAGCACGACAGCTATTGGAATGAAATCGAACGACAGTTCCTAACCAACAATCAGAGTTGCAATTCTATCAACGATATACCATGTGATAAATAATACTATCGTACTACTTATACACACAGGACACTTGTTTCACCATGCCAGATTATTACATCAAAATCTCTCGGAGGATAGATCAGTTAGGCAGTTGCGTGCTGCTACTGAAGAATTTCAAAGTTGATTTGGACCAGCTCTCCTTGCCGAGAAAGTTCGATTTTGACATCATCCCCTACCACAAGATATGATTTAGATTTGAACCTTGACCATCCTTTAGCATCAATCATCATGCGACTATCCTTTGTACTTATGATATATTGAGCAGGTTCATTCACACCAAGGCTGCGCATGGTAAGAGAAACTTGGCCGTGGTCGCCCGGATTGTTGAACGACTCCCTCGTTGCTCTAGGAATTCTCTGTTTGCAAACAAGAAGACATACCCAAATAGTTAGATCAACACAGTGAATCATGTGAAACAACATGGAAAGAAAATAGAACGAGGCACTTGGGAGGCCAATGCTTACCAAGAAGGTGGACATGTCGGTTTTTGTAAGGACTTTGGTATATGAAGTGCGAACTGCAGCCCAGTCGGTTGTCGGTGCAACTGCACGGGCCGGAGCAGATGCAACTGCAAGTGTTGGTGCAGGTGCCGAAGCCACTGCTGCTGCCAGAGATGGTGCTCCTTGTAGAGCCGGTGCCAGTGTCGGAGCACGTGCCGGTGTCGATGCCCGATCCTCCGGTAGATCAGACTGATCCGCTGACGCGGTCGGTGCCCAATCCTCAGCTGGATCAGACTGAGCTGCTACCGCTGTCAGTGCTAGAGCAACTGTCGGTGCTCGATCTGTGCAAGACATCGGCGATCGTGTCTGGTCTGCTATGATCAGCTTTCTAACTTGACTAGGATCCGTGACCGTGATCCAGTCTTTTTCTTCATTTCTTTTAAACGCGAGAAGGACTAATTGTGGCGTTTTTGTTAAACCAAACTGCAGTTCATCATAGGGATTCAGCTTGTACTCATACAACAGACTGATCCAATTTTTTGCAGTAATATAAGTGATGGACAGTGCCTTCGTTACTAACACGACATAAGAAGTGAAACCTGCAAAAATAGCCATTGTAGAGCAAACCAAATGGTTTATTCTATGATGAATGTCACATGGCAAAACCTGCATCGTAAAATTGCAGGAAAAGAAAGAAAACATGACATGAAATCGATAAGATTTAGACTGTAAATCAATAAGATTTACTTGATGTGACACGAGTGAATCCTTACCAGGAAATCACTATGTTGAAGTACTAAACAGAAGATTGATCGTTCAACTACGCGTGGCATGCACGGGCCCCGCCTACTCCCACAAGCAGGACAGTCCAAAGGTCGTGACAAATCGTATGGACCAAACATCCATGGGGCTGGAAATCCTGGTGGGTGCGATAAACCCTGCAATGCATATAGATATTGGAGTGTAACCATAATTGATAGACCGTCCTCACAAAAAATATGATATGGATACTTCAAAAAATACATACTGAATTGAGTGGACAGACATTAACATAGACCGTTCTCAGGACTGACCACACACCAAAAGCGGCAGTACTAATAAACAATACAGGGTTCACAAATACAAATCAATTACTGAACAATAGTACTTACTACAGACAAGCAAAGTTGCACTAACTAAACTCTGCATACTATTTTTTGCCACCGACCTACGGGATGAACCCCGCATAACTGACTAGGCCATGGACTTCGTGTGAGATGTCTACATGCCCCATCACCATCTTGTCAACCTTGGAGAACCTAATAGAGTGGTCTTTCCACTCATAAACATGATGATGAAGACAGGCCGCATCAGATTTGTTGGGAAGCTTTACAAGAACCACACCCTTCGTAATCGAAGGCACAGCCAGGAAATTGTTGTGGTCAAGTACAGCCTCGAGAACACGCCCGACAACAATGCTACAGGAAAACACTAGTTCAGGACATGTGGCGACAAGGACACAACAGCTGGATAGTTCAGCAGTAAAACTCATCATCAGGTCTTCCAGTTCACACGGCATGACTTTGAGAACTTCATCTCCACCGCGGACCTGGTTCTAATTCAAACAGAAACAATATTTTATTACTACCTCCGTTTAGAAATATAAAATGATTTTCGATATTATACTCCATATATGATTACATATACGCACAAAAATGAGTGAACAAAGACACTAGAACATGTCTTCAAAGGCATGAGAGCAGAGGGATTACATGCAATACCCATAACACAAGTTACTGAGGCAAATATACCCTCTTAAAATGTAGCATTGATGTTCATAAAGTACTCCCTCCGCCCCAAAACTCTTGTCTTAGATTTGTCTAGATACAGATAGATCAAGTCACATTTTAGTATTAGATACATCCGTATCTAGACAAATCTAAGACAAGAAATTTGGGACAGAGGGAGTAGTTGAAAGTAATCTATAAGAAATCAGTGTCAACCTCTCGCATGTTTTGGTCAAAAGAGGAATTTAGAACCGTCATTTGGCACACAAAAATCACATGCAAGATCACCCAGAAAGTTGTTACTACTAGTACTAGTACTGCGTGTTAGATGAAAAAACACGATCAAGATCGAGAAAAAGATCGTCAAGAAGAGATATTACCTGGAGTTGCTTAATGAGGGATCCCGGAGAGGGGGGCTTGGACAGGGCGATGGCTTTGAGCTTGTCTGCGGTAGTCTCGGCGGGGTGCTTGCGCTTCTTCGTACCATGAGCCTCGACGGTTTTGGCCGGAGCCATAGACATCACTTTGGCCGGAGCTCCAGCGTCCATCAAGAAACTGTCAAATAGAAATAAAAGAAAAGAAACCATAATCACAAACCCAAAAGAAGAAAAGATAGGGAGTTATAGGATCAGTCTCGGGGTTGCAAGACCGGGCCTTGGCCAGAATCAACACCATTGATGCGCTCACCTTTCCTTCTTTGGGGGAGAAGAACAATGGCAGAAGCAGGTCAGGGTTTTCTTGAAGAAATGAGGAAAAAGATGAGGCAGAAGCGAGGGTTGGGTAGAGACGAAGCCGAGAGAGAAGAGTGAAATGATGGTTGCTTCGTCCATCCAACTTACTATTGGAAAGGGGGGGGTTTTGTGATTTGACGGCTCATTGGGCATTACTGCGGCGCTTCAATCGGGGTAGTCTACCGTCACTCTACTACGGAGTAATTTAGTGCATGGCTGGTGGACCCCGATGCTGGCTGTCCCACACGTCGGTGAAAGTGAGTAATTTAGTGCATGGATGGAGGAGGATCCGCACGGTAGAGCGTGTCCACTGTTTTTTAGAAGAAAAAAATGATTACAGCAAGCGTTTCCACTCTTACGACGGAGGAGTGCGAAACACGGCAGCCACTTGAACATACACAGTGCTCCTACTACTAGGCATGTGAAGTGGTTCATACGTCAGTACTACACAATCTTGTTGCTAGTGTAGTAAGATATGCCGATAACAAATGATGTTGTGCGCATGTCAACTACTCCTATATGTAACATAGTACCGCTTTTTCGACTGTCCGGTCGAGAATGGACGGTGAGATCAATGTTAACAGAACTAGGTCCACAACGCACAGAGAGTACGGTGCTACAGTACTCCACGAAACATGAACCACATGAAGCACAAATAGTGTTAGGCAGGGTGTATGAAGGGTGCACGGGATGGGAGCAAAAGTTCCCTTCTCGACCCACTTTTGGGTGTCTGGCAGAGTGCATGAAGGGTGCATGAGTCCACACTAGTAGGTTGACAAAAATACACGAAGAGGAAACAACTATATTGAGATGAGAATGCAACAAAACACACCCACACGCTTTGTGCTACAGTGACTGATCTGCACCATCTGAGTTTGATCCAACGGTCATGTTGCGCCAAGACATGGACATGCCCATGCAGAGGGTTTAGCCTGACGGCCGGCATCGTCGCGCTGGCACGACAGTAGGCATCGCGCAGCCGCAACACGTGTGTGGCAACTTGGTTCACCAAAAGTGGCTGAGGCGATCCTGGACCTCGTCACGATCGGCCCGCTCGCCCTCCAGCCGGCTCCCCGATGGCCTATTGTATCTCCCGCTTTCTGCAGCAACGCCACCGACGCCTCGAGCATCTTTGTGGTGGACGCCTGCCGCTTTTGAAGCTCCATGAACTCCCGCACATAACGGAGGAGCATGGCACTCCTCTCCTCCTTGAGCTCACGGAGCTCCACGTCCTTGGCCCTGAGCTCCGCATCCTTGGCATGGAGCTCCTGTGTCAGGAGCCTCACCTCGGACTTCGTGATCTGCTACGCCGCCATGGCACTAGGTAGAAGCAATGGGGAGAGGAAGCAAAGGGGGCGAAACGGCTGAAAGGCAATGCAATCTACGGGAAGGCGGAGGGAGCGGGGAATCTTTTGGTTTTCACCACGGTAAAACACCAGTCGACGACTTCTCACATCAAGGAGCAATGGGTACAGGCGGAGTCATCGTGACTAATTGCTGCCGCGCCTGCTCCCGTCAATCAAAAAATTAAAAATCCTGTCGCGCCTGCTCCCGTCAATCAAAAAATTAAAAATCCTGCCGCACCCAAACACCAAAGCAACGCCGTGGTGGATATTTAAATTTACCTGCCGACAAGTAGATAAAAAAAGGGGTGAAAAAACAAATGTGGCAACGGCCTAGCTAATCGGTCGAACTAGCCCAACTAGCTAGCCACCATGCTTCACTGATGTACTCGGCGGGAAAGGTGGTCTTTCGTGATTTGACGACTCATTTACTTGCTTTGGCGCTACGACCGAGGAGGACCCAGAAAACACGCGGTAGGGCGTCCCACGTCAGGAAGAATATATGCGTGCACCACCCGGGAGGACCCCGAAACCGCGCGGTAGGGTGTGCCACGTCTCAGCACGAAGGAAAAATGTGCGTTTAAAAATATATTGTATCAGACGTAGTACAGTACCTATGGTTCGACCTCGGGACCCAGCCAGTTGGTTGAAAACACCCCACTAGCCACACAGCTTCATCATGCAAACATGGCACGGAGGATAGATGTTGTTAGATCCGTCTCGACCAGCCACAACGTCTCTTGTTCTAGGCGATTCTTCTATTTTCCAAGTTTTTTTAGTTGTAATAACACCACGGCAAGCTAGCGCCGCTCTTCGTGTGTGCCCGTGCAAAGGTTAGACGATGGAGATAAGAGAGATTGAGATCGCAGACCTGGGACCCACCAGTAAGTGAGATAACGGTCATGCACGTGTTGATGAGGCACTCCCTCTACTCTACTCAATGCAAGTACTGTATAAAATCAAGTTATGGGACAAAGCCAACAACTGTTCGTTTTTTCAGGCTATCGACTTACGCTTTGTAGTCTAGGTTGCTAGTTCGAATCTCGTCTTTCAGATTTGTTAGTTTTAGGTCCAAATTTGATTAATGACAAGTGGGACCCCATGTGTTGTTCCGATATTTTAGTATAGGATGGTTTTTTTGAACAAACACTTTGCGCGGTTAGACAAGTAACGACACGAGTTACACGGTTTTTGCAAGTTTACGAAAAAAAATGACAGCGGCATAGAATATCACATCCACCCCGCAGCTTAGATACTATGGTGATACGAGTTTTTACACCGTTGGAAGTGAGATCCAATGGCTTGGGAGTAGTCTTTGTAATTATGCGTAATTTCCTAACTCTCCAAAGGTTTTTTTGCAAATAAAACATTCAGTCCTCGTGTGTGCCGCTGCATCTTCGATCCAACGGCTCCCCGGTGCTCATATTAGGTGCTCCCCGTAGCTTAATTACCCGCTACGGTGATTGGAGTAGTTGTGGGCCGAATGCTACGAAAATATAATCTAAACCGACCGGAATAAATGCTTACACAAATTAATCCAAGGTTGGAGTGCCCCTCGCAATTTAAATAGCTCCGGCTTTGCGAGGGATGGAGAGGTAGTAGCTTCAACGCGTGGAAGATACGGTGTGAGAAAGCGAGGTCAATCGAGAGACATATAGATAGAGAGACAAAGTGAGTGTGGTCCGACATTCATTGAACAAATATATATGCTCTGGAGAGATATTGTCCGATTGAGCTTTTTGGCAAGGGTGAGGGCTGTAAGATAGAGCTTGAGAGATGATCTAGTCACAGACGTGTAGATATATTTTGTGCGTGAGAGGAAGCAAGGTCAACCGATCACATAGGGTCGCCGTCCGATCGAAAGAGTGAGACGGGTTGGAGAGAGTGACCTAGATAGATGATGTGCATGAGAGAGTATACAATGTGAATAGGTCGAATTGGGCTCAACATGGTGATATATCATTTTTGTCCGAGAAAGAGCAAGGTCAATCGATACTTTCGGAGAGAGAGAGTGATTGAGTGAGCGTGGCCCACCATGAGGTCGAAAGAGTGGTGGCGGCTTGGATGGACTGACCTAGATAGACAATCTGCGTGAGAGAGTATAGAGTATGTCGATCAAGGCCCGAATAGGGAGATATATCATTTGTGTGTGAAAGAAAACGAGGTTAAATGAGACTCAGATAAAGAGAGCGAGATTGAGCGAGTGTGGCCCGCCGTGTGGAAGAAAGAGTGAGACAGTCTCGAGGAAGTGACCTAGATATACAACGTGCGTGTGTGCGCATGCACGAGAGGTTGGGGGCTAGATAGGCAATGCATGTATTTAGCGTGAGAGGATGAGAGGAGAGGGGGGAGAGAGAGAGAACTCGGCATGGGGTGCAATGGCGGGTGTGTGAGGTAAATACATTTGGTAACAGAGTGGAAAAAGGGGTTGTGTAGTTGAGAAACTAAGAGATCGAAACACGGAGAGAAAGAATGAACGTGTGTTGGAAACCAATAGCTTCCTAAGGTGGTTAGGAGAGGAAGATTGACCGATACAGGAAGTATGTAGGGTTTGTGTGCGGGGGGGGGGGGGCTAAAAACAACATTTGAATGTACATAGTACGGGACTTAATATCGATGTTTCAATTCGGTGTACAATGTAAGATTTGAACCGAGGACCAGGCATACGGGTAATTATTTCGAATTCGTGCCATACTAAGTTTCGAAAAGTTGATATTGACTCAGTTTGTTGTGCTATTTTGTAGGTCATATGTTTGAATCCATCCAAAAGTTTTCTCACTACCATGGTGTTCATCATATACATATGAATTTGTATTAAAAAAGTAGCGTAGATACAGTGAAATGCAAAATCCACGTTAGAATTGGAGATCGCTACGTGACACACACTCTAATTCAAATAACTAACTACGTGACACACACTCTAATTCAAATAACTAATTATGTGACACACACTCTAATCCATGTTAGCGTGGGTACTGTTTCGATTTTTTTCAAATAACTCCTCATTAATTAATTTATAGTACTCCCTCTGTTCACTTTTATAAGACCTTGAAGACATTTCAGACAATGTGCAAAACAGTTCATTTTAAGTTGTCTGAAACGACTTACAAAAGTGAACGATGGAGTATCACGTTTCGAATGACTAATTATTGCAAGAAAAACACGGGCATGGTAATACATACAGATTCGTTTGCAAATGAAAGAAGATTCATTTGCATTCTCAAATGTAGGCGCACCAGGCAAACCAGGGTCGTGTCGGGGTGGACGCTGCTTCGGTGCCTTAAAGGCAACTGCCTTTGGGTCACTGACATGTGGGCCAGCCACCTGTTGGGCCCATATGTCATGGACACAAAGGCAGGTGCCTTAAGGCACCGAAGCATAGTCCTGTCGGGGTGGTCGCGTGTGTCGGACGGACGCGTAGCACCCAGCCACCCACCCCCCTCCCCCCGAAAAAAGGACGACGACAATATAAGTTCGCGCTTCCACGTTTCGGATTGAAATATCTGGCGGCCCCAATTCCAGCCCTGCAAAATCTCTCTTCTCCACCATCCCCTTCCGCGCCTAGATTGCTCAAATCCCTAATTCGCCGCCAACCCTTGAATTGCCCTCGTCTCGTCTCTTTCCCCACCGTTCCCCACCTCTGTACCGGACGATGACGACGAAGATGATGGTTGCGCTTCACCACCGCACCAGAGCTACCTCATCTACGCCCTCGTCCACCGCACCGGGTGGTCCATCGACAACGTCGGCCGCCGCAACCGACGTGCCTCACAGACACCGAATTCCACCGCATCAGGTGCGCTTCACCGACGCCGTCTCCCAGCTCACCAGGGCTACTTCACCGAGCACATCATCACACCTCCGCCCCCCGAGGCCGTTGGGGCTTCACCAACGGTCTCGTCCACCGCATCGTAGCGCTCCACCGCCACTCAAGATTTGCATCCGTGCGCGGCCAGCCAACGCCAGCGCATCACCCTCAACGGCTCTGAAGTGACCCGCACTCTAGCTAGGCGAGCATGCCCAAACGCCGGCCCGAACTAGGTGTCCACACATCACTCCCTTGTGCACTGTTCTGGCGATGTTTGGATATCCATTCACTGCTCTCTTAGCTTACCCGCCTATGCAACTCTGACCTTAACTCTTATTTCTTCTGGAGATATCATCCGAAACAAGCAAATCCATATTTTAGAGAAGCATGACGGTGCTACGGGATCTGGTACACATCCTGCACACCCGTATAACCTTGTAAGTATCTGTCCTCCGGTACAACATCAAGGTCGATTCCTCTTATTTGATCAACCATTCGCCATGTCAAAAATGCAGAGGGGGATGCAAGGAGCACAAGGCCTGCACATCCAAGCAAGTGGTAACATGGACTTGTACATGGAATATCCCAAGCGCAAGCAGAGCTGCAGTGAGCCTGTACAATGAGCTAGCATAAGTCCCTGCATTTCATTTAATTCGTACTGGCATTCGTGTATGATTTGTGTGCAGTGGCTGATCCACGAATTGAAGTTACCAGGGGCGAACATTTAACTTAAAAAATACGAAGGCACTTGCACTCCGGAAATCAACATAACTTGAGAAATGTGAAGCTACATGCACTTTGAAAACCAGCTAATGATCCAAAGTAGTTCAGATTATAAACACTAAATGATGCAAGCACCAAAAAACACAAAATGCAACATGGTGTGCAAGGACTACAAACATGGTCTGTACCTTATTGAATTATTTGTTCTCTGGCTGAAAATATCGAAGTGTAATTGCACGTATTACTAGTGCGCAAACTGCATATCAATATATCTATCCCGCACAAGTATGCCAATAGTTTCAAACAATAGATTAGAAAAGTATTTATGCTATGTTGTCATGATACGGGGACTTTCTGGTAGATGGCCTCGACGTTTCCTCAAGCTATGAAAATGCACTATAATTTGCTTGTCATCAATGCCTGCAAATCTCTGTCTCTCTCAACATAGTAGATCATCATTAGACAGTAAATCCTTCAATGAGCTTGCAAAATGCTTGCATTAGATCCCTCATTAGACACTATATGTTCATCACCAGGAGCATGTAAAATGTTTGCATCAAATCCTTCATTAGCAGTCTGTTCATTAGACACTTCAGGCTCAAGAACAACATGAGCTTGTATGTTTGCACCGGAAACTTGATTAGATACATCAGATTCAATCAGTTCGGTATTGATTGGGGGAGTTATAAAATAAGTAGAAACTGGTTTCATTTTCTCATAGATTCCCTACATACAAGAAATTTTACAACACCGTCGGGTTTAACTATTGGCCAGAAATTGAAGAGTTGAATTAGATATAATCAGGGATGTGATGTACCTGCTCGTTGCGCATGCTACTCTTGCAAGCTGCGACTGTCCGTTTGCGCAAGCTCGATGCCATGCCCGTGCTGCCGCCGCTGCCTCCCACGCAGGCTACACCCAGGGTTGGATCTTCATCTTCTTGTCCTTCCGTTCGCTTGAAGCCCGGCGACCGCCCTCCAACGAGGGCGCGAGGAAGTGCTGTGTTGGTCTGTCCAGCGGCGGCTAGGTTAGGAGCGAACCAGACTAGAGGCTGGAGTGAATGAATTGGGATTTTTCCTGTTGTCGATCGATATGGGAGGCGCTCGTTTGGGCCGCGAGCCTGCTATAGGGCCTGCCTTGCACTTATGTTATTGGCCCATCCAAATTGAAACATTTTTCTTCATTTTTACATTGCCGGCTTGTGTGTTGGGACGAATAAAACTAGCATGGGCCAACCTGGACGACTCAAACTAGGTGCACACTTTCCAGCCACCTGAGGCGGCAGCCCATACCAGCCCCTATGGTGGCGTCGCCCCCTTTTTGCGTGTATGATTGGATAGTGAAAAATATTCCAGTGGCGCTTTTGATTTACCCACTTAATGGTTGAATTGCTAGTTTCTATGAACTGAGTTCGCCAATAATGTGAAGGATGTCAGTCTTTTCATCCTATTGTAGATTGCTTAGATCTCGATATGCCAAAAGTAATTGCATGAAATATACAGTAAAAGCCAGTGTGATGTGTTTGGCTACAACTAGTCTGACTACACGTCCTCATATAACATATCAATGACGCACCATCTTACCAGATTAACCATTCAACTTACCCATGCAGTGTGGGAAGAAAGAAGTATTGGGACTGCGTATCCAAGCAATTGATGCCATGAACTCCTTCGTACAACCTTAAGCGAAAAAGAAGTTGCAGTGTGCCTGTACAAAGAACTAGCGTAAGTTCAGTTACCTGCTTCTCGGAATTTTAGTTAGCCACTTATTGCAAAATTGTTCAATTACGTTGCTTGTCTTAATTTAGTTTGCTACTGATTACATAATGGCACAGTGTAAGTGCATCTAGTGCCACCCCTAGTTGGTTTTGGAGTATTGACGACAAACCTAGTTGAGGGACTAATGTGTTTGTGAGAATTGTAGGATAACACAGGTAGAAGTCCCTCATTGATTCGGTTTTCCTACCAGAGATGACCCCTAAAAATGTATGAAGACATTGAAGTCAAAGGTGGTATTTGAAGATATTCACATTGAAGACTATGACAAGAGAAGACACCGCATGAAGCCTATGGAGCTCGAAGACTTAGATCTTTCATAGTTCTTTTTATTCTGTGTTGAGTCATAGGAACCACCGTACTGTTAAGTGGGGTCCAGGAGAACCAGTCAGAATGACTGAAGTGATGCTTAAACAAAACCTATGTCTTCGAGTGAAGACTTTGAGAGCGAATCTTGTCCAGAGTCGGACAAGTCAGCTTTGCTTGTAGCCCAAGTAAAGTTGCCGTGTGAGTTTGAAATCTGACCGTTGGAACACGTGTCAGTTCCTTAGTGACCCAGGGTCATTTCGGACAAATCAGGTCGGGTTGCCTAGTGGCTATAAATAGCCCACCCCCTACAACCATAACTGGTTGGCTACTCAGATTCAGAGTACGGTTTTTGTCGTTTGAGAGCAACCCACCTCGAAGCCTTTGAGAGAGAATTCCTTGCGAGGATAAAGCCCTAACCACCCAGAGCCAAAGAGAATTAGGCATCACTTAAGTCTTCTTATCTGTGTGATCTGAGGACTTATTACACTTGAGGACTGTGCATCCTCCAGCCGGTTAGGCGTCGCGTTCTGAGCATCCAAGAGACATTGTGGATTGCCGGTGAACGAAGTCTCTGAAGGTTTGGGAGTCTACCTTGAAGACTTACCAGAGTGATTGGGCGAGGTCTGTGTGACCTTAGCTCAAGGGGAATACGGTGAGGACTGGGTGTCCTGAGCTGCGTGTTCAGGACTGGGTGTCCGGGACTGTGTGTCCTAAGGTTTAAATACCTAGCCGCCCTAACCAGACGTATAGTTGTCACAGCAACTGGAACTGGTCCAACAAATCATTGTCTTCAACGAGTCACTGGTTTCATCTTTCCCTCCCTTTACTTACTGTTACTCCTTGTGAAGTCATTGTATGTTTGCACTATCTTTTGTCTTCACTGAGTGACTGTGTGTTCTGTGTGGCTTCACAATATCTTCCTACCCGATCTCTACTACATTGCTGCTATTGGTCATTGTGCTCTCACTTCATTGAATACTTGACTATAGTTTGTCTAGTGTAGTCTATGGTTCGTCTTCGAAACTTTCACGTTTTGAAGACTTTCATAAAAATCGCCTATTCACCCCCCTCCAGTCGATATAACGCACTTTCAATTGGTATCAGAGCGAGGTGCTCCCTTGTTCTGTGTGATTCGGTTTAACCACATGGAGTTTTAGCTATGTCGACTGCAGGGATAATTAAAGTCTCCGTTGTGTGCCCCGTCTTTGATGGAACTAAATATCCCTATTGGAAGAATAAGATGCGCATGCATCTTGAAGCCATTGACGTTGACCTATGGTATGTCGTCAAGAACGGCGTTCCCAAGGTTGGAGAAGGTGTCACTGCTGCTGATGTCAAGAAGGTCGTTCAACTGGACTCTACTGCCAAGAATATCATCTGTGGTCATCTGACCAAAGGACAATATGGCCGTGTGAGTGCTTTGGAAACATCTAAGCTGGTCTGGGACTGGCTCTCCAAGGTCAATGAAGGCGTCTCAGCCCAGAGAGATCAGAGAATCAGTGTCCTTCACAACCTCTTCAACCGCTTCAAGCGAAATGACAATGAGAATGTCCATCTCACATTTGACCGACTCACTGACATCACAAATGAGCTTCAAGCCCTCGGCGCTACTGAGATCACCAAGCATGAAATCGTCAAGACACTACTGAGATCACTTGACAGTTTGTTTGACACCCTAGCCCTGATGATTCAAGAACGACCTGATTTCAAGACACTCGATCTGTCCGACATACTTGAGAGTCTCAACACACATGAGTTTCAGCTTTCTGAGAAAAGAGATATCTACGGTCCAAACTATGGGCGAACTCATGCCTTGAAGGCAAAAGCTGCTCCTCATCTGAAGAAGAATCCGACAGCAGTTCTGATGATCCTGAAGATATTGGAAAGGACATTGCTATGCTTGTGAAGAAGTTCCAAAAATTCACCAAGAAGAAAGGCTTCAGAAAGTCTTCACGATCAAGCTCAAGGAATGATGAAGCTTCTGCTCATGACTACAAGAAGAAAACATGCCACAAGTGCAAGAAAACTTGCCACTTCATCTCTGAGTGTCCGCAGTGGGACAATAAGAACAGAAAGAAGAAGAAGAGCAAGGAATATGACTCTGACGACAAGAAGAAGAAGAAGAAATACTCAAAGTCTTCTTCCAAGTCTTCCTCAAAGTCTTCATCACACAAGAAGAGCTCATCTGGCAAGGCACGTGCGTTTGTTGGCAAGGAAATGGATTCAGAGGAGGAGTCCGCTTCTGAGGAGGCGGAGGTGGAGTCTGAGGAGGAGTCCGATTTTGGCATTGCAAGTCTGGCTAGAGCATACGTTGCCAAGTCCATCTTCAATACCGAAGACAATGACTTCACCACCGACACCGATGCAAACAACAAGGACTACTCTGATCCTACCTACTGCTTCATGGCATGCGGTGCCAAGGTAAACACACGCACTACTCACTATCAAACATCTAGTGACGATGACTCTGATAGTGATTCAAGACCCAGCTACAAAACACTTGCTAAAATTGCAACTGAACAACAGAAAGCCGTGGAACATATTCAAAAACTGTTAGACAAAAGCGACGATCTGTTGGGCGCTGAAATGACTCGATCTGAGTCCTTAATTGAATACATAAAAAATCTTCACGTTAAGTATGAGGAACTTGAAAGTCGTCATGAAACGCTCTCAACAACTTATGAAAAGCTTTCCTATGATTATCTTCAAAGGAAGCAAGATCTTGAGAAATTGAGAGCGGCTCATGAAGATCTTCAAAAGGAAATTGAGTCACTTCGCGACGAAGAGATCAGTTCCGCTCAGGAAGGATTTGAACCACCATGTCTTAAATGCATTGAGCGTGATAATGCTACTTCTGTTGCTGAATGTTCTACTGCTGCTACTGTTGCAATATCTTCAACTGTTGATGTGGTAACTAACCCCTCTGCTGAGGATACCACTGCTATTGCTGATGAGAATGCTAGGTTGAAGACATTGCTTGAAACAGGGATGTACAAAAGTCTTAAAGGGCATCAGACACTATGTGATGTCCTCAAAAGGCAGATTCTGAACCGAAACCCGAGGAAAGAGGGTGTCGGGTTCATAAGGAAAATGAATGATGATGGCTCTTACTGGAAACCCGAGCAGTATCCCAAAACCACATGGGTTGCTGCAAAGGAACCTTCAGCTGATCCATCCAATCTATCTGGCTTCACTTGTGCTAACCCCATTGTCATCGATGAATCCTTTAATGCAAACTATAAACTGTTTAAGAATCAGAATGGTGAAGTGTTTGCCAGGTACATTGGTACTAACTACAGGAATGGACCACCTATGAAGAAGATCTGGGTGCCCAAAAGGTGTTTGGAAAATCTTCCTGTGAATGTCATCATGACACCACAGATGAAGAAGACAAACCCCAGACCACTGGCTTCATACGGCCCAAAGGCTTCATACAAACAGAGGACTCACCTGAGTCGCACTAATGCAAATGTTTTGCAGGGAAACCATACTCAGGCCTATGAATATAAGCGTGGTTCATCGAACTGCCATGTTCATAAGACCAAAAACTATTCTGCTTATTCTTATGAGTATTATTGTCCGCCTGCAAGACTTTTTGCTAGGGCTCCAAAGCCAAAGTTTTCAGACGCTGCACTTAGACTTATAGCTTCTAAGCCACCCTTGAAGATGTGGGTGGTTAAGAAGGCTTAACTCTCTTTTGCAGGGAAAGGCCTCCAGCAGAAAACCAAAATCTTTTGACGCTATTGCTGGGGACCTTAAACATCTTGTAGGGCGCAAGATCAAATGCCCGAATGGTCTTACTATGTACTTCGTTCCTGAATAGCTTGCTACTCTCCCTATCAGTCCTAATCTGGATCTAAGCTTTCATAACCCACTGGTTCGTCAAATGTTTTTGCTTCACAATTCTCTTCGTGAAGCTTATCCCCCTAACTGCACTGTAGGGTACGACACCAGTGTCTACAGAATGGATTATTGATAGTGGGTGTACAAATCACATGACTGGCAAAAGAAGCCTTCTTATGGACTCAACCTTACGTCCATCCGACAAGAGCCACATCACATTTGCTGACACTGGTAAAAGTAAGGTATTGGGTCTAGGTAGAGTTGCAATCTCAAGGGATCAACACATGGATAAAGTCATGCTTGTTGAATCCCTTGGCTTCAACTTAATGTCTGTCTCAATGCTTTGCGATTTAAACATGATCGTAATATTTGGAAAATATCGTTGCCTTGTTCTAATGGAATCTGACAAGTCTCTAGTATTTGAAGGGTATCGAAAAGATGATTTGTACGTGGTAGATTTCTCAGCAGGACCACAGCTTGCCGTATGTCTTCTAGCAAAAGCTTCAGAATGCTGGCTCTGGCATCGGAGGCTTGGGCATGCTGGCATGAGGAACCTCCACACCCTTGCAAAGAAGAAGCATGTCATAGGCATCGAGGGCGTCAAGTTCAAAAAAGATCACTTATGCGGTGCCTGTGAAGCAGGAAAGATGACGAGGGCCAAACATCCCTCGAAGACAATCATGACTACTACACGACCCTTCGAACTACTTCACATGGATCTTTTCGGTCCCACTCATTACTCAACTCTTACTACTACTGCTTGTCTCTATGGCTTTGTCATTGTTGATGATTATTCTAGATATACTTGGGTGCACATAATCCTTTACAAGACTGAAGTGCAGGATGTCTTTAGACGCTTTGCCAATCGAGCAATGAACAACTATGGCGCCAAGATAAAGCACATCAGAAGTGACAATGGCACTGAATTCAAGAACACTGGCCTTGATACATATCTTGATACCTTGGGCATCACACATGAATTCTCAGCCCCGTACACGCCACAGCAGAATGGCGTCGTCGAACGCAAGAACAGGACACTCATTGAGATGGCCAGAACGATGCTAGATGAATACAAGACTCCAAGAAAATTCTGGCCTGAAGCCATTGATACTGCATGCCATACAATCAATCGTGTTTATCTTCACAAGCTTCTGAACAAGACATCTTATGAGCTCCTTACTGGCAAGAAGCCAGATGTCAGTTACTTCAGAGTATTTGGTGCCAGGTGCTGGATCAAGGACCCACATCACACCTCAAAGTTTGCACCAAAAGCACATGAGGGTTTTATGCTTGGGTATGGAAAGGATTCGCACTCCTACAGAGTCTTCAATCTCTTTCATTATAAAGTGGTTGAAACAGTGGATGTGCGGTTCGATGAGACCAACGGTTCACAAAGAGAGCACCTGCCAAATGTGCTAGATGAAGTTCCATCCAGTGAATCAATCAAGCTAATGGGAACTGGAGAAATTATACCTTCTGAAGCTCATCCTGAAGAAGAACTTATCATCTCAGCACCTGATCAACCTGAACACAATGCTCAGCATGAAGACATTCCCTCTAACAACGACAATGATCAACAAGAGCAAAATCTTTGCCCTGTACATCCTCGTGTTGCCAATGAAGTGCAGATTGAAAGAATAATTGATAGCATCAATGCACCCGGTCCACTCACTCGTTCAAGGGCAACTCAGCTAGCAAATTTCTGTGGGCACTTCGCATTCGTCTCAATAACAGAACCCAACAAAGTTGAAGAAGCCTTCATGGAACCTGAATGGATTCAAGCTATGCAAGAAGAGCTTCAACAGTTTGAGCTGAATAATGTATGGGAACTGGTTAAGCGTCCCGATCCTCGGAAGCACAACATAATAGGCACAAAATGGATATACCGCAACAAACAAGATGAGCATGGTCAAGTTGTCAGAAACAAAGCTCGTCTCGTTGCTCAAGGATATACTCAAGTGGAAGGCATTGACTTCGATGAAACATTTGCTCCTGTGGCTAGACTTGAAGCCATACGCATACTGCTGGCCTATGCAAATCATCACAACATACTTCTTTATCAAATGGATGTGAAGAGCGCCTTTCTCAATGGCAAGATTGAAGAAGAAGTGTATGTTGCACAACCACCTGGCTTTGAAGATCCAAAACATCCTGACATGGTATACAAGCTCAACAAGGCACTGTATGGCCTCAAACAAGCCCCTCGGGCCTGGTATGACACACTCAAATACTTCCTGAAGAGCAAAGGCTTCATACCTGGTTCCCTCGACCCCACTCTCTTCACGAAGACATATGATGGTGAACTGTTTGTGTGTCAAATATATGTGGATGACATTATCTTCGGCTGCACCAATCAGAATTACAGTGAAGAGTTTGGATATATGATGCAAGAGCAATATCAAATGTCTATGATGGGAGAGCTGAAGTTCTTTCTCGGTCTTCAAATACGACAGCAACGCAATGGCATCTTCATATCTCAAGAGAAGTATCTCAAAGATTTCCTGAAGAAGTTCGGTATGCAAGACTGCAAAGGCTTCACGATGCCAATGCCAGGCAAGCATCATCTGGGTCCTGGCGACAATGGTAAAGAGTTCGATCAAAAGGTATACCGCTCCATGATTGGTTCTTTGCTTTATCTATGTGCATCTAGGCCAGATATTATGCTTAGTGTTTGCATGTGTGCTCGATTTCAAGCGGCACCAAAGGAGTCGCATCACTTAGCTGTGAAGCGAATTCTTCGATATTTGGCTCACACCCCAACTCTAGGATTATGGTATCCAAAGGGCTCAGAGTTTGATCTGGTTGGATTCTCAGATGCTGATTATGCTGGTGACAAAGTGGATCGCAAGTCTACATCAGGCACATGTCATTTTCTGGGACGATCACTTGTATGTTGGTCTTCAAAGAAGCAGAACTGTGTATCTCTCTCCACTGCTGAATCTGAATACATTGCTGCTGGATCTTGCTGCGCTCAGCTTCTATGGATGAAGCAAACACTCAAGGACTATGGCATTCATCTGAAGCAAGTGCCACTCTACTGCGACAACGAAAGCGCCATCAAGATTGCCAACAACCCAGTTCAGCACTCGAAGACAAAGCACATTGAAATTCGTCATCACTTTCTCAGAGATCATGTTGTGAAGGAAGATATTGATATCCTACACGTCAACACTGAAGAGCAACTGGCAGATATCTTCACCAAGCCCTTGGATGAGAAGAGATTTTGCAAGTTACGGTGTGAGCTAAATATCCTGGAATCCTCAAATGTCCTGTGATCAGGCACACATCCTAACCCTTACGCATATTGATGACTTAGATGTGCAACACACGAAGTAAAGTATATCTTCAATCAATGAAGACATACATCCTAAGTGTGAATACATTAATGTGGAATTTGACTTCGGAGCGCCACGATAATTGTGCGCCGTGTCTGGGTCTAATACTTCCTATACGGTGGGTAACGCCACCACCAAATGTTCTATTTGAAGTGTTTCACTCATGGCGTTACCTTGCTATGTCTTCACCTTTGGTTTGGCTTCAATCTCAACATGTTTTCATGATTATCTTCACTATGTTGATTATATACATATATACTAGTGTTCTATCCTCTACAGCATTCACTTATAGCTATGTCTTCTTGTTGAATCTTTTGAACTAAGTGAATGTGATCGGACCCTAACCTCTCTGTGCTTTCTATCTCAAACTCTATCTCTCCAAATCATATGCATTCTATTGAAACTGTCGAATGTCTTCTCTGCGTCCTTGTCAGCAAAAGATACAGAGAAAAACCTTAAGTCCGTTTTCAATGCTCATTCCTCCACATGAAACCCGGAGAAGTAGGAATGACCACCCGACAATCCAGGCATGCGTGGAACATGGAACAAACCCCAAAATTCTGCATGATGGCCACGTATTCCTCAGATGCGAATCGCCAGGGGCACCTGTGTAATAACGTAGTGCCGCCCCTGTACCTATAAATACAAACTTCACAGCGGTCATTATCTCTTCTTCCACTCTCGCACGAACCCTAGCGCCACCGCTAGCCCTCGATGACGCCGGCGACGAAGCGCTTCGCTGCCGCAACCTCTCCGATGCCGTCTTCACGCCGACCGCGGACATCGTCCTATCCGCCATCGCCGTAGGTGTCCTCCGTTGCCAAGTTAGGGCACGGAAGATCGAACTGCTCGGCCTCCTCTTCCACTCCGTCTAGCAGTTCTTAGTGTGGTAAATAAAACTTCCTTTTTACGGCCCCGTTGATCCTATGGCTTTGTCACTTTCTACCACAAGCAGTTTCTATTCACACAAGTTGGATCTCTCTCATACTGCATCTCATAACATGCCTAGTATATTCACTTATGCTTCACAAAGTAGTTAGATTCCTCACTTGTACTGATCTCTGGATTTGTACAAATCTGGAACCAACTTCTTATCTATGAGTGAATGTCTTCGCACGATGAGGTCAATGTCTTCTAAACTGATTTATATTCAAAATCTTCTGAGAATGTATATGACCTTTTCCCCTTCTCTCGCACCTTAATGTTGTCACAGGTACATGTCCGTGGGAGAATCCCTTGGTTCTCATAGTCTGCATTCATTTGCAGAATTCTTACAGCATCATATAGATTCTCCCGAAGCCAGTTCCTGTCTGTCCAGCAAGCGAAAGCCCTTCAAGCCTTTGAACGTATTGAAGCCTTTCAGTTTAAAGTTCATGGCTTCAGAGAAATCAGCAAGGAAGGGTGGCAGAAAGTGTCGTGGAGAAACATCAAGAGATCTGCCAGATGACCTCTCAGAACTGTACAAGACAGATGCTGAAGAGGACCACAATCAGCGCAAAACACGAATCCAATGGATTCGACGCTATTGGGCAGAACAGTGGTTCAAGTACAGATTTGTGACAAAGGAATATGCTGAAAAGAATGCCATCAAGCGACCATGGGGAGACATCCTCTACAAAAATCTTCAACCCCGAACCAGAGATGAAGCCATTGAACAAGGCTTCTATCCCTGCATGGTTCGTGGACCACAGCCTGCTGATGCTGACCCATCGTCACTAATATGGTGTCGTGACGACATTCTGTTCAAGCGCAACTTTCAGTTTGCCCAGAACTCAGCGAAGCAGAACAAGAAGACATTGGGACTGGACTTCAACCCTGGTCCTTCTGCTCCAAGGGCTAACGGGACACGGGATGCAGAACCCAATGTCGTCGGTCCTTTCTACAACCTTGAAGGTCTCATCACCCATATCTTGGTTCAAGGGACAGCCGTGAATGAGCCTGCAGCTGACGCTGAATCAGATGAAGCTCCTGCAGTGCCGAAGCCAAAGAAGTTGAAGAAGCCTAAAGCTTCAAAGCCTGCCCCTTCACCAAAAATCTCATGGGCGAAGCCACTGGCAACTGCACCTCCTGAAGACAGTGTGCAGTCTGAAGATTTGTCATGCATCTCCAAGCCCCAGAAGGTCAAGATGCCTCTGCCACACACCGGCCAAGAGCTAACTGCTGCTGCCATTCTGCGCAATGATGCCATTGATCTATCAAGTGATGAAGATCTTGCAGATGACGCTCTTGAGCAACTCATCAAGAGCAAGGAAGAAGCAGAAATCTTCAATGATCTGCCGCTCTTTGATGTAACAATCATCCACAACTTCATTGTGAGTGGTTTGACACGCCAAACATCAGCTTCGAAGATCTCCAACTACCCATTGGCCTCAGTGTCGCCTTCCATGGCGCCATTGCTTCAGAGTTAGACATCGCCCAGCGCATTGTTGAACTGAAGTAGAAGATTGACTTTGAGAAATCTCAGTTCAAGAAGCATATGGCCAAGCTCAGCATGCAAGACGTGAAGAACTTCAAGATTATGCTGCACGAGCTCAAGGAAGCCTTTCTAAAGAAACGTGCAGAAGCTCAGGGTTCTCGTGAGCGCATGAAGGTCCTGGCTGATAGGTGTGTGCAAGCCTACAATGAGGCTGAGAAGCGCAAGGCCCTTGGGCGTCCTGGCATCAACCCCAGGATGGCTGCCAAGAAGAAGAAGAAGCCCTCTATGGCTGAACCTGAAGCACCAAGGCAGGAAGCAGATCCCCTTGTCTTCCAAACTAGCATGACTGGCCCAAAGCCAAAGGCCAGGTCAACCGCTTCAGAACTAAAGAAGACCAGGACTGCTGAGGCTGAAGCAAGGAAGAGAAGACATCCTGAAGCCTCTACTACTGCCCACGCCAAGAAGAAAAGAAAGACCAAGAAGGAACGGGCTGCTCCCACAGAGCCCTTGATAGTTGAACCCATTTCCATGGTTCACCCCGACGCTGATCCACAAGAACGTCAACTGACTGTCCATGAGCCTGCTTTCACAGAGGCTCATGAAGCTGAAGACTTTCCAGCAGCTGACCCCATCGCTGTTGAAGACATTGGTCACCACGACCATGTTGAAGATGATGCAGCCCTTCCTCAGCTAGAGCACCAATAGGTATCATCTCCTGTGCTAACGCACATCAAACTCATCAGCATTGGTCGTCCACTAACGCCAATTGCACAGGATGCTTCATGGGCGGATCGCCCATAAGAGGAAGAAGACTCTGAGGCCCAGCCAACCCCAACTCCATAGGCGTCACCCGCGGTGCGCATGCTTCACAAAGGTCCAAGGCCTCAAGTCTCTGCGACTGAAGATAAAACTGCTGAAGACAATCCGGCTGCATCAGCCACTGAAGAAGAAGTCCCACAAGTTGCCACTCCCCTGTCGCACCAAGAAGCAGTTCTCGAGGAGAACGTGATCGTGACCGACCCTCCTGCTCGTCAAGTGGAGGTTGAAAATCTTGAGTCTGCCACCACCAACACCACTGAAGCCACTGACGCTGTCATGGCTGAAGCTAATGTGGAGCCCTCACCAACAAAAGCACCAGAAGTCAGCGAAGCCACTGATCCCGCTGCTTCTGTTCCTGCGTCTACTACCGGTCCCCAGTTCGACTATCATGTTGAGCACATGCCTCAGGTACAGAAGCCAATCCCAAGATTGCCCAGGTTCCCAGGTCCTGCATCAGCACCTGGCTCCTTCAATATCAATGGCTTCAGAGCAGACAACACATTCTTCAATAGCTCCAGGAACCCCTACTCAAGGGAAAGAATATCATCTGATCAGTTCTGGAGCTATCCACGGCGAAGCTATTACTCATGCGTTCTTTACAACCAAGGTCACATCTTCCCACACAAGCGCCTTGACATTGAAGCAATAGCTGGTTTGCCCTGTTTGGAAGAAGCTCTGGATTGCTTCAAAGAGGTTGGACTGCTGCCGTTCGTCACTGACCAAGAGCATTGGAATGAAGAGTCACTGCTTCAATTCTATGCCACACTTCACATCCGCGGGTATAATAGAGATCCGAAGACTTGGGTCCTGGAGTGGATGACAGGAAACGTTCATCACGAAGCCAAAGCCTTTGACATCATTGAGCTCACTGGTTTGCCCACTCCTGGCGATCTCTACGAGCATGGCTGTCAGCTTCATAGTGAAGCTGTTGAGAGCATCTTTCAGAAGTCTGAACCTAATATGAGTCAGATGCTCAGTATGATGAAGCCATTGCCCCAAGATGCTGCTTATCCCATGGAGTTCTTCGTTGAAGACCTTGCGTATCTGCCAAGGACCATTTATCACATCATAAGGCGAACTCTCTGGCCAATCAAAGGACATTCTCCCCATGCCAAGCTGGAAGGTGCAATGAAGACTTTGGTCTTCTATATTCTTCATGGAAAATGCTTCAATACACAGGATTTCTTCATTCGCCAACTTGCTGCATCTGGCTCCGATCTGTTTGGCTTGAAGTTCTACGCCCCTTGGGTGATGCGGCTGATCAAACTTCACTCCGCTATCTCATATTAGCCCTCTGCCCGCAATCATCGGATCTTTTTGCCTGATGTGGATATGTCTATTGAAGCCATCTATCCTGAGCCTGCCAAGGAACCTCAAAGTCTTCAGAATGCAGAGCATCAAAGTTTTTCTCAGAACGTTGAAGGCGTTGAAGCCGTAACTCGTTTGTATCCTTTGGCTGGCACTACACATGCACCGCATCCTGCTCTCACTGAAGCCACTGATAGCACCATTGCCCAACGACCCAATAAGCACACTCGTGTTCTCAATGACCGAGAGCTTCTGGTGGCTCTTCATCAGAAACAGAATAGGCATCATGACTGGCTGAAGCGTCAAATGCAAAGCCTCTTGGTGGATGTTAATCGCATTCCCAATCTTGCCACCAAGAATGCATTTGTTGCTCATGAAACCTCTCGACGCACATGGAAGGGGCTGACGCTGTTGTGTTCTGAAAATGATCTTCAAGAAGATGGCTTCTCTGAGCGATTCAAGTTTGACTCCACACCTCCTCGAAGGGCAGTGCTGCGAAGAACTCCATCCCATGAAGACTCTGAGTTCTCTTCCTCTGCTGCAACTGTGAATGCCAGAGTGATCGAGGATGAAGATGATGCTACTTCATCGCCACCTCCTTCTTCTGCACCGCCGAACACCACTGATGACCCTGCTGCTTCACCTACTCTTCATGGGAACGAGTAGATGCTCCATGTCTTCAAACCTTTTTGGTCCTTACTGACTAAAGGGGGAGAAGCATATGAGTTTGATAGTCTTCAAGCGGGTCCATATGGGCGGGTGCTTTATATTTTGCTTCATGCTTACAACTCTCGTTTTGATACATTTGGTTCTTTGAGTTGTAACACTTAAACTCGATGGTCGTTTGCTACTTATTTGCCACTTTGTGTTGCGACGATAAATTCCGCATGTGCGACGATAAATTCCGCACTTAGATCATTTTGCAGACGTCCATTTTCCATTATGCATGTCATTATCTTCACATACTTTCACATGCATAGTGGATTGTAATCGTAAGTTGAAGTGGATCTCCACAAGCACAACCTGCCATGTGCATTTGCATTCCAAAAGCAAATTACTCATATGCACATCTTCAGGGGGAGCCCTTGCAACTTATGAAGACAATTCCTTATCCTTTACAATTTCACATATTTATTCCCCGTTGAAAACTTCAACTAGTTTGTCATCAATAACCAAAAAGGGGGAGATTGTAAGTGCATCTAGTGCCACCCCTAGTTGGTTTTGGAGTATTGACGACAAACCTAGTTGAGGGACTAATGTGTTTGTGAGAATTGCAGGATAACACTGGTAGAAGTCCCTCATTGATTTGGTTTTCCTACCAGAGATGGCCCCTAAAAATGTATGAAGACATTGAAGTCAAAGGTGGTATTTGAAGATATTCACATTGAAGACTATGACAAGAGAAGACACCGCATGAAGCCTATGGAGCTCGAAGACTTAGATCTTTCGTAGTTCTTTTTCTTCTGTGTTGAGTCATAGGAACCACCGTAATGTTAAGTGGGGTCCAGGAGAACCAGTCAGAATGACTGAAGTGATGCTTAAACAAAACCTATGTCTTCGAGTGAAGACTTTGAGAGCGAATCTTGTCCAGAGTCGGACAAGTTAGCTTTGCTTGTAGCCCAAGTAAAGTTGTCGTGTGAGTTTGAAATCTAACCGTTGGAACACGTGTCAGTTCCTTAGTGACCCACGGTCATTTCGGACAAATCAGGTCGGGTTGCCTAGTGGCTATAAATAGCCCACCCCCTACAACCATAAACGGTTGGCTGCTCAAATTCAGAGTACGGCTTTTGTCGTTTGAGAGCAACCCACCTCGAAGCCTTTGAGAGAGAATTCCTTGCGAGGATAAAGCCCTAACCACCCAGAGCCAAAGAGAATTAGGCATCACTTAAGTCTTCTTGTCTGTGTGATCTGAGGACTTATTACACTTGAGGACTGTGCATCCTCCAGCCGGTTAGGCGTCGCGTTCTGAGCATCCAAGAGACATTGTGGATTGCCGGTGAACGAAGTCTGTGAAGGTTTGGGAGTCTACCTTGAAGACTTACCAGAGTGATTGGGCGAGGTCTGTGTGACCTTAGCTCAAGGGGAATACGATGAGGACTGGGTGTCCTGAGCTGCGTGTTCAGGACTGGGTGTCCGGGACTGTGTGTCCTAAGGTTTAAATACCTAGCCGCCCTAACCAGACGTACAGTTGTCACAGCAACTGGAACTGGTCCAACAAATCATTGTCTTCAACGAGTCACTGGTTTCATCTTTCCCTCCCTTTACTTACTGTTACTCCTTGTGAAGTCATTGTATGTTTGCACTATCTTTTGTCTTCACTGAGTGACTGTGTGTTCTATGTGGCTTCACAATATCTTCCTACCTGATCTCTACTACATTGCTGCTATTGGTCATTGTGCTCTCACTTCATTGAATACTTGACTATAGTTTGTCTAGTGTAGTCTACCTTCCGCTGCATGGTAATAGGTTTATTTCTATCGTTCGTCTTCGAAACTTTCACATTTTGAAAACTTTCATAAAAATCGCCTATTCACCCCCCCCTCTAGTCGATATAACGCACTTTCACACAGCCTGTTAATCATATTGTAGACTGCGCCTATCTATGTGTTTGATACTTACTGTTAAGAATTACCTGTTTGCCTTAACTTAAATATCTACTTGTTTGTTTAACTGCTTTGCTGCTGCAACAGCGGGTTACAATGATGTTAATAACTACTTTTCAGCATCCAAATGAAACTCTTTAATTCCTTGTTTGTTTAACTGGTTTGCTGTTATAACTCCCAGTTGAGATGTTTTGCTAACTTCAACTTTTCTGAATCCAATCGGAACTTTAATGGCAAAACAGGTTAGCCCAAGATCAAAGAGAGAGGTCCCCATGGACGTTGCATCATCCCACAGCAGTGGCACCGGCCCAATCGTGCATTATGAATTGCCAACTGCTGATGCTTTAGAGGCTAATTTAGTGGTAGAAAGAGATTCTGCTTCTGCACTTAGAGATGAAGTTGACATGTTGAGGAAGCAAACAGCCACAATCACAAGCAGTACTCAAGACAACCATTAAATATCTGGTGGATTTCGAAACGAAGCAAGCTGAGACTGACCAGATTGTTAAGGTCCTAAAGGAAAAAGGAAATTAAATTCCTACTTGGTAAATCATGGGTGAAATGTTCTTTCCATGGTTGAATAACCTTTGTGTTGCCTGTTCATGTAATCAACCAAACCATTTGTTTTAGAGATCATGTAATAATTGTTTTTTTGTTTTTTTGTTTGTAATTTTATTCGAGCACAAGTCTGTATTAATTGATAAGACTCGGAGACATTTCATTTGGATTGTTGTGCCAGACCTACAAATATGCCAATCGGGCTGAATGTGCATTCAGCAATAGTAGTATAGATGGACCATAAGTGGCACGCATCGGAAAGGGCCATGATGCTGGCTAAAAAAAGAATGTTGTTGTAGCCAAAAAAAAGTACAACGGCCTGGCTTATGTATGTTAGTGGATATTATTGATCCATATACTCTATAAGTGTTTATATGTCTGTTAGTTCCGTACATTCTTGGTTGATTGACTCGGTATTTGAATCTTGATACATCTGTAAGTGCATCTAGTGCCACCCCTAGTTGGTTTTGGAGTATTGACGACAAACCTAGTTGAGGGGCTAATGTGTTTGTGAGAATTGCAGGATAACACAGGTAGAAGTCCCTCATTGATTCGGTTTTCCTACCAGAGATGACCCCTAAAAATGTATGAAGACATTGATGTCAAAGGTGGTATGTGAAGATACTCACATTGAAGACTATGACAAGAGAAGACATCGCATGAAGCCTATGGAGCTCGAAGACTTGGATCTGTTGTAGTTATGTTTCTTCTTTGTTGAGTCATAGGAACCACCGTACTGTTAAGTGGGGTCCAAGTGAACCAGTCAGAATGACTGAAGTGATGCTTAACCAAAACCTATGTCTTCGATTGAAGACTATGAGAGCGAAACTTGTCCAGAGTCGGACAAGTCAGCTTTGCTTGTAGCCCAAGTAAAGCTGCCGCGTGAGTTTGAAATCTGACCGTTGGAACACGTGTCAGTTACTTAGTGACCCAGGGTCATTTCGGACAAATCAGGTCGGGTTGCCTAGTGGCTATAAATAGCCCACCCCCTACAACCATAAACGGTTGGCTGCTCAGAGTTAGAGTATGGCTTTTGTCGTTTGAGAGCAACCCACCTCGAAGCCTTTGAGAGAGAATTCCTTGCGAGGATAAAGCCCTAACCACCCAAAGCCAAAGAGTGTTAGGCATCACTTAAGTCTTCTTGTCTGTGTGATCTGAAGACTTATTACACTTGAGGACTGTGAATCCTCCAGCCGGTTAGGCATCGCGTTCTGAGCATCCAAGAGACATTGTGGATTGCCGGTGAGCGAAGTCTGTGAAGGTTTGGAAGTCTACCTTGAAGACTTACCAGAGTGATTGGGTGAGGTATGTGTGACCTTAGCTCAAGGGGAATACGGTGAGGACTGGGTGTCCTGAGCTGCGTGTTCAGGACTGGATGTCCGAGACTGTGTGTCCTCAGGTTTAAATACCTAGCCGCCCTAACCAGACGTACAGTTGTCACAGCAACTGGAACTGGTCCAACAAATCATTGTCTTCAACGAGTCACTGGTTTCATCCTTCCCTTCCCTTTACTTACTGTTGGTCCTTGTGAAGTCATTGTATGATTGCACTATCTTTTGTCTTCACTGAGTGACCGCGTGTTCTGTTTGGCTTCATAATATCTTCCTACCTGATCATTACTACATTGCTGCTATTAGTCATTGTGCTTTCACTCCATTGAATACTTGACTATGGTTTGCTTAGTGTAGTCTACCTTCCGCTGCATGATAATAGGTTTATTTCTATCGTTTGTCTTCATAACTTCCACGTTTTGAAGACTTTCATAAAAATCGCCTATTCAGCCCCCTCTAGTCGATATAACGCACTTTCAATTGGTATCAGAGCGAGGTACTCCCTTGTTCTGTGTGATTCGGTTTAACCACCTGGAGTTTTAGCTATGTCGACTGCAGGGATAATCAAAGTCTCCGTTGCGTGCCCCGTCTTTGATGGAACTGAATATCCCTACTGGAAGAATAAGATGCGCATGCATCTTGAAGCCATTGACGTCGACCTATGGTATGTCGTCAAGAACGGCGTTCCCAAGGCTGGAGAAGGTGTCACTGCTGCTGACGTCAAGAAGTTCGTTCAACTGGACTCTACTGCCAAGAATATCATCTGTGGTCATCTGACCAAAGGACAGTATGGCCGCGTGAGTGCTTTGGAAACATCTAAGCTAGTCTAGGACTGGCTCTCCAAGGTCAACAAAGGCGTCTCAACCCAGAGAGATCAGAGAATCAGTGTCCTTCGCAACCTCTTCAACCGCTTCAAGAGAAATGACAATGAGAATGTCCAGCTCACATTTGATCGACTCACTAACATCACGAATGAGCTTCAAGCCCTTGGCACTACTGAGATCACCAAGCATGAAGTCGTCAAGACACTACTGAGATCACTTGACAGTTCATTTGACACCCTAGCCCTGATGATTCAAGAACGTCCTGATTTCAAGACACTCGATCCGTTTGACATACTTGAGAGGCTCAACACACATGAGTTTCAGCTTTCTGAGAAAAGAGATATCTACGGTCCAAACTATGGGCGAACTCGTGCCTTGAAGGCAAAAGCTGTCTCCTTATCTGAAGAAGAATCTGACAACAGTTCTGATGATCTTGAAGACATTGGAAGCGAACTTGCTATGCTTGTGAAGAAGTTCCAAAAATTCACCAAGAAGAAAGGTTTCCGAAAGTCTTCCCGATCAAGCTCAAGGAATGATGAAGCTTCTGCTCATGACTACAAGAAGAAAACATGTCACAAGTGCAAGAAACCTGACCACTTCATCTCTGAGTGTCCGCAGTGGGACAATGAGAACAAAAAGAAGAAGAAGAGCAAGGAATATGACTCTGACGACAAGAAGAAGAAGAAATACTCAAAGTCTTCTTCCAAGTCTTCCTCAAAGTCTTCATCACAGAAGAAGAGCTCATCTGGCAAGGCACGTGCGTTTATTGGCAAGGAAATGGATTCAGAGGAGGAGTCCGCTTCTGAGGAGGCGGAGGTGGAGTCTGAGGAGGAGTCTGATTCTGGCGTCGCAAGTCTGGCTACAGCATACGTTGCCAAGTCCATCTTCAACACTGAAGACAATGACTTCATCACCGACACCGATGCAAATGACAAGGACTACTCCGCTCCTACATACTGCTTCATGGCACGCGGTGCCAAGGTAAACACATGCACTACTCACTATCAAACATCTAGTGACGATGACTCTGATTGTGGTTCAAAACCCAGCTACAAAACACTTGCTAAACGTGCAACTGAACAACAAAAATCCATGGAACATATTCAAAAACTGTTAGACAAAAGCGATGATCTGTTAGGAGCTGAAATGACTCGATCCGAGTCCTTAATTGAAGACATAAAAAATCTTCACGTTAAGTATGAGTAACTTGAAAGTCGTCATGAAACGCTCTCAACAACTCATGAAAAGCTTTGCTATGATTATCTTCAAAGGAAGCAAGATCTTGAGAAATTGAGAGCGGATCATGAAGATCTTCAAAAGGAAAATGAGTCACTTCGCGCCAAACAGATCAGTTCCGCTCAGGAAGGATTTGAACCACCATGTCTTAAATGCATTGAGCGTGATAATACTACTTCTGTTGCTGAATGTTCTACTATTGCTACTGTTGCAATATCTTCAACTGTTGATGTGGAAACTAACCCCTCTGCTGAGGATACCACTGCTATTGCTGATGAGAATGCTAGGTTGAAGACATTGCTTGAAACAGGGATGTACAAAAGTCTTAAAGGGCATCAGACACTATGTGATGTCCTCAAAAAGCAGATCTTGAACCGAAACCCGAGGAAAGAGGGTGTTGGGTTCGTAAGGAAAATGAATGCTGATGGCTCTTACTGGAAACCTGAGCAGTACCCCAAAACCACATGGGTTGCTGCAAAGGAATCTTCAGCAGATCCATCCACTCTATCTGGCTTCAATTGTGCAAACCCCATTGTCATTGATGAATCCTTTGATGCAAACTATAAACTGTTTAAGAATCAGAATGGTGAAGTGTTTGCCAGGTACATTGGTACTAACTGCAGGAATGGACCGCCTATGAAGAAGATCTGGGTTCCGAAAAAGTGTTTGGAGAATCTTCCTGTGAATGTCATCATGACACCACACGTGAAGAAGACAAACCCCAGACCACAGGCTTCATACGGTCCAAAGGCTTCATACAGACAGGGGACTCACCTGAGTCACACTAACGCAAATGTTTTGCAGGGAAACCATACTCAGGCCTATGAATATGAGCGCGGTTCATCAAACCGGCATGTTCATAAGACCAAGAACTATTCTACTTATTCTTATGAGTACTATTGTCCGCCTGCAAGACTGTTTGCTAGGGCTCCAAAGCCAAAGTTCTCAGATGCTGCACTTAGACTTATTGCTTCTAAGCCACCCTTGAAGATGTGGGTGTCTAAGAAAGCTTAACCCTCTTTTGCAGGGAAAGGCCTCCAGCAGAAAACCAAAATCGTCTGACGCTATTGCTGGGGACCTTAAACATCTTGTAGGGCGCAAGATCAAATGCCTGAATGGTCTTACTATGTACTTCGTTCCTGAATCGCTTGCTACTCTCCCTATTAGTCCTAATCTGGATCTAAGCTTTCATAACCCACTGGTTCGTCAAATATTTTTGCTTCACAATTCTCTTCGTGAAGCCTATCCCCCTAACTGCACTGTAGGGTACGACACCAGCGTCTTCAGAATGGATTATTGATAGTGGGTGTACCAATCACATGACTGGCAAAAGAAGCCTTCTTATGGACCCAACCTTACGTCCATCCGACAAGAGTCACATCACATTTGCTGACACTGGTAAAAGTAAGGTATTGGGTCTAGGTAGAGTTGCAATCTCAAAGGATCAACACATGGATAAAGTCATACTTGTTGAATCCCTTGGCTTCAACTTAATGTCTGTCTCAATGCTTTGCGATTTGAACATGATCGTAATGTTTGGAAAATATCGCTGCCTTGTTCTAATGGAATCTGACAAGTCTCTAGTGTTTGAAGGGTATCGGAAAGATGATTTGTACGTGGTAGATTTCTCAGCAGGACCACAGCTTGTCGTATGTCTTCGAGCAAAAGCTTCAGAATGTTGGCTCTGGCATCGGAGGCTAGGGCATGCTGGCATGAGGAACCTTCACACCCTTGCAAAGAAGAAGCATGTCATAGGCATCAAGGGCGTCAAGTTCAAAAAAGATCACTTATTCGGTGGCTGTGAAGCAGGAAAGATGACGAGGGCCAAACATCCCTCGAAGACAATCATGACAACCACTCGACCCTTCGAACTGCTCCACATGGATATTTTCGGTCCACTCATTACTCAACTCTTACTACTACTGCTTGTCTCTATGGCTTTGTCATTGTTGATGATTATTCTAGATATACTTGGGTGCACATAATCCTCTACAAGACTGAAGTGCAGGATGTCTTCAGACGCTTCGTCAATCGAGCAATGAACAACTATGGCGCCAAGTGAAAGCACATCAGAAGTGACAATGGCACTGAATTCAAGAACACTGGCCTTGATGCATATCTTGATACTTTGGGCATCACACATGAATTCTCAGCTCCATACACGCCACAGCAGAATGGCGTCGTCGAACGCAAGAACAGAACACTCATTGAGATGGCCCGAACGATGCTTGATGAATACAAGACTCCAAGAAAATTCTGGCCTGAAGTCATTGATACTGCATGCCATACAATCAATCGTGTTTATCTTCACAAGCTTCTGAACAAGACATCTTATGAGCTCCTTACTGGCAAGAAGCCAAATGTCAGTTACTTCAGAGTATTTGGAGCCAGGTGCTGGATCAAGGATCCACATCACACTTCAAAATTTGCACCAAAAGCACATGAGGGTTTTATGCTTGGATATGGAAAGGATTCGCACTCCTACAGAGTCTTCAATCTCTTTCATTATAAAGTGGTTGAAACAGTGGATGTGCGGTTTGATGAGACTAACGGTTCACAAAGAGAGCACCTGCCAAATGTGCTAGATGAAGTTCCATCCAGCGAATCAATCAAGCTAATGGGAACTGGAGAAATCATACCCTCTGAAGCTCAATCTGAAGAGGAACTTATCATCTCCGCACCTGATCAACCTGAAGACAATGCTCAGCCTGAAGACAATCCCACTAACAATGACAATGAACAGCAAGAGCAAAACCTTCGCCCTGTACATCCTCATGTTGCCAATGAAGTGCAGATTGAGAGAATAATTGGTAGCATTAATGCACCTGGTCCACTCACTCGTTCAAGGGCAACTCAGCTGGCAAATTTCTATGGGAACCTCGCATTCGTCTCAATAATAGAACCCAAGAAAGTTGAAGAAGCCTTCATAGAACCTGAATGGATTCAAGCTATGCAAGAAGAGCTTCAATAGTTTGAGCTGAATAATGTATGGGAACTAGTTAAGCGTCCTGATCCTCGGAAGCACAATATAATAGGCACCAAATGGATATACCGCAACAAGCAAGACGAGCATGGTCAACTTGTCAGAAACAAAGCTCGTCTCGTTGCTCAAGGATATACTCATGTGGAAGGCATTGACTTCGATGAAACATTTGCTCCTGTGGCTTGACTTGAAGCCATACGCATACTGCTGGCCTATGCAAATCATCATAACATACTTCTATATCAAATGGATATGAAGAGCGCCTTTCTCAATGGCAAGATTGAAGAAGAAGTGTATGTTGCACAACCGCCTGGCTTTGAAGATCCGAAACATCCTGACATGGTATACAAGCTCAACAAGGCACTGTATGGCCTCAAACAAGCCCCTCGGGCTTGGTATGACACACTCAAATACTTCCTGAAGAGCAAAGGCTTCATACCTGGTTCCCTCGACCCCACTCTCTTCACGAAGACATATGATGGTGAACTGTTCGTGTGCCAAATATATGTGGATGATATCATCTTCGGCTGCACCAATCAGAAGTACAGTGAAGAGTTTGGATATATGATGCAAGAGCAATATCAGATGTCCATGATGGGAGAGCTGAAGTTCTTCCTCGGTCTTCAAATACGACAGCAGCGCAACGGCATCTTCATATCTCAAGAGAATTATCTCAAAGATTGCCTGAAGAAGTTCGGTATGCAAGACTGCAAAGGCTTCACGATGCCAATGCCAGCCAAACATCATCTGGGTCCCGACGACAATGGTAAAGAGTTCGATCAAAAGGTATACCGCTCCATGATTGGTTCTTTACTTTATCTATGTGCATCTAGGCCAGATATTATGCTTAGTATTTGCATGTGTGCTCGATTCCAAGCGGCACCAAAGGAGTCGCATCACTTAGCTGTGAAGCGAATTCTTCGATATTTGGCTCACACCCCAACTCTAGGATTATGGTATCCAAAGGGCTCAGAGTTTGATCTGGTTGGATTCTCGGATGCTGATTATGCTGGAGACAAGGTGGATCGCAAGTCTACATCAGGCACATGTCATTTTCTAGGACGATCACTTGTATGTTGGTCTTCAAAGAAGCAGAACTGTGTATCTCTCTCCACTGCTGAATCTAAATACATTGCTGCTGGATCTTGCTGCGCTCAGCTTCTGTGGATGAAGCAAACACTCAAGGACTATGGCATTCATCTGAAGCAAGTGCCACTCTACTGCGACAATGAAAGCGCCATCAAGATTGCCAACAACCCAGTTCAGCACTCGAAGACAAAGCACATTGAAATTCGTCATCACTTTCTCAGAGATCATGTTGTGAAGGAAGATATTGATATCATACACGTCAACACTGAAGAGCAATTGGCGGATATCTTCACCAAGCCCTTGGATGAGAAGAGATTTTGCAAGTTACGGTGTGAGCTAAATATCTTGGAATCCTCAAATGTCCTGTGATCAGGCACACATCCTAACACTTATGCATATTGATGACTTAGATGTGCAACACACGAAGTAAAGTATATCTTCAATCAATGAAGACATACATTCTAAGTGTGAATACATTAATGTGGAATTTGACTTCGGAGCGCCACGATAATTGTGCGTCGTGTCTGGGTCTAATACTTCCTATACGGTGGGTAACGCCACCACCAAATGTTCTGTTTGAAGTGTTTCACTCGTGGTGTTACATTTGCTATGTCTTCGCATTTGTTTTGGCTTCAATTTCAACATGTCTTCATGATTATCTTCACTATGTTGAATATATATATACTAGTGTTCTGTCCTCTACAGCATTCACTTATAGCTATGTCTTCTTGTTGAATCTTTTGAACTAAGTGAATGTGATCGGACCCTAACCTCTCTATGCTTTCTATCTCAAACTCCATCTCTCCAAGTCATATGCATTCTATTGAAACTGTCGAATGTCTTCTCTGCGTCCTTGTCAGCAGAAGATACAGAGACAAACATTAAGTCCGTTTTCAATGCTCATTCCTTCACCTGAAACCCGGAGAAGTGGGAATGACCACCCGACAATCCAGGCGTGCGTGGGACGTGGAACAACCCCCGATTTGCTGCATGATGGCCACGTGTTCCTCAGATGTGAATCGCCAGGGGCACCTGTGTAATAACGCAGTGCCGCCCCTGTACCTATAAATACACACCTCACAACAGTCATTATCTCTTCTTCCACTCTCGCACGAACCCTAGCGCCACCGCTAGCCCTCGACGACGCTGGCGACGAAGCGCTTCGCTGCCGCAACCTCTCCGACGCCATCTTCACACCGACTGCGGACATCGTCTTCTCCGCCGTCGCCGTAGGTGTCCTCCGTCGCCAAGTTAGGGCAGGGACGATCGTACTGCTCGGCCTCCTCTTCCACTCCGTCTAGCAGTTCTTCGTGTGGTAAATAAAACTTCCTTTTTACAGCCCCCTTGATCCTATAGCTTCGTCATTTTCTACCTCAAGCAGTTTCTGTTCACACAAGTTGGATCTCTTACATACTGCATCTCATAATATGCCTAGTATATTCACTTGTATTTCACAAAGTAGTTAGATTCCTCACTTGTACTGATCCATGGATTCGTACAAATTTGGAACCAACTCCTTATCTATGAGTGAATGTCTTCGCACGATGAGGTCAATGTCTTCTAAACTGATTTATCTTCAAAATCTTCTGAGAATGCATATGACCTCTTCCCCTTCCCTCACACCTTAATGCTGTCACAGGTACATGTCCGTGGGAGAATCCCTTGGTTCTCATAGTCTGCATTCATTTGCAGAATACTTACAGCATCACATAAATTCTCCCGAAGCCAGTTCCTGTTTGTCCAGTAAGCGAAAACCTTTGAAGCCTTTGAACGTATTGAAGCCTTTCAGTTTAAAGTTCATGGCTTGAGAGAAATCAGCAAGGAAGGGTGGCAGAAAGCGTCAAGGAGAAACATCAAGAGATCTGCCTGATGACCTCTCAGAGCTGTACAAGACAGATCCTGAAGAGGATTACAATCAGCGCAAGACACGAATCCAATGGATTCGACGCTATTGGGCAGAACAGTGGTTCAAGTACAGATTTGTGACAAAGGAATATGCTGAAAAGAATGCCATCAAGCGACCATGGGGAGACATCCTCTACAAAAATCTTCAACCCAGGACCAGAGATGAAGCCATTAAACAAGGCTTCTATCCCTGCATGGTCCGTGGACCACAGCCTGTAGATGCACACCCATCGTCGCTACTATGGTGCCGCGACGACAATCTGTTCAAGCGCAACTTCCAGTTTGCCAAGAACTCAGCGAAGCAGAACAAGAAGTCTTTGGGATTAGACTTCAACCCTGGTCCCTCTGCTCCCCGTGCCGATGGAACTCGCGAAGCTGAACCCAATCTTCTTGGGCCCTTCAACAACCTTGAAGGTCTCATCACCCATATAGTGGTTCAAATGGCTGCCGTAAATGAGCCTGCAGATGACGCTGACTCAGATGAAGCGCCTGTAGCGCCGAAGCCAAAGAAACTAAAGCAGCCAAAAGCTTCCAAGCCTGCCCCTGCACCAAAAATCTCACGAGCGAAGCCATTGGCAACTGCACCTCCTGAAGACAGTGTGCAGTCCGAAGATTTGTCACGCATCTCCAAGCCCCAGAAGGTCAAGATGCCTCTGCCACACACCGGCCAAGAACTGACTGCAGCTGCCATTCTGCGAAACGATGCCATTGATCTGTCCAGTGATGAAGATCTTGCAGATGACGCTCTTGAGCAACTCATCAAGAGCAAAGAAGAAGCAGAAATCTTCAATGATCTGCCTCTCTTTGACGTGACAATCATCCACAACTTCATTGATGAGTGGTTTGACACGCCCAACATCAGCTTCGAAGATCTGCAACTACCCATTGGCCTTAGTGTCGCCTTCCATGGCGCCATTGCTTCAGAGCTAGCTCTCGCTCAACGCATCGTCGAACTGAAGCAAAAGATTGACTATGAAAAGGCTCAGTTCAAGAAGCATATGGCCAAGCTCAGTGTACAAGAGGTGAAAAACTTCAAGATTATGCTGCACGAGCTCAAAGAAGCCTTTCTCAAGAAACGTGCAGAAGCTCAGGGTTCTCGGGAGCGCATGAAGAGCCTGGCTGACAAGTGTGTGCAAGGCTACAACGAGGCTGAGAAGCGCAAGGCCCTTGGGCGTCCGGGCATTGTTCCTAGGATGGCTGCTAAGCAGAAGAAGAAGCCCATTGTGGCCGAACCCAACGCACCAAGGCAGGAAGCAGATCCCATTGTCTTCCCAACTAGCATGACTGGCTCGAAGCCAAAGGCCCGGTCAACCGCTTCAGCGCTGAAGAAGACGAGGACTGCTGAGGCTGAAGCCAGAAAGA
Organism: Triticum dicoccoides; assembly: GCF_002162155.2. NCBI lineage: Eukaryota > Viridiplantae > Streptophyta > Magnoliopsida > Poales > Poaceae > Triticum > Triticum dicoccoides. Next base: position 103,609,562 of record NC_041390.1, read on the forward strand.
GGAAACATCCTGAAGCCTCTGCCACTGCTCCCTCCAAGAAGAAGCAGAAGACCAAGAAGGAACGGGCTGCTCCCATAGAGCCCTTGATTGTTGAACCCATCTCCATGGTTCGCCCTGACGCTGAACTGCAAGAACGTCAATTGACTGTCCATGAGCCTGCTTTCGCAGAGGCTCATGAAGCTGAAGACTTTCCAGCAGCTGATCCCATCGCTGCTGAAAACATTGGTCACCATGACCATGTTGAAGATGATGCAGTCCTTCCTCAACTCGAGCACCAACAGGTATCATCGACTGTGCTAACGCACAGCGAACTCATCAGCATTGGTCGTCCTCTGACGCCAATTGCTCAGGATGCATCCTGGGCTGATCGCCCACAAGAGGAAGAAGACTTTGAGGCCCAGCCAACTCCAACTCCACAGGCGTCGCCAGCGTTGCGCAGGCTTCGCAAAGGACCAAGGCCTCCAGTCTCTAAGTCTGAAGCTAAAGCTGCTGAAGACATTCCGGCTGCATTAGCCGATGAAGAAGAAGCCCTAGAAGCTGCTACTCCCCTGTCCCACCAAGAAGCTGTTCTCGAGGAGAACGTGACTATGACCGACCCTCCAGCTCATCAAGTGGAGGTTGAAAATCTTGAGGCTGCCACCACCAACACCAATGAAGCCACTGACGCTGTCATGGCTGAAGCTAATGTGGAGCCTTCACCAACCCAAGCACCAGAAGTCAGCGAAGCCACTGATCCCACTGCTTCTGTTCCTGCGCCTGCTGCTGGTCCTCAGTTCGACTATCATGTTGAGCACAGGCCTCAGGTACAGAAGCCAATCCCAAGATTGCCCAGGTTTCCAGGTCCTGCATCAGCACCTGGATCCTTCAATGTCAATGGCTTCAGAGCAGACAACACATTCTTCAATAGCTCCAGGAACCCCTACTCAAGGGAAAGAATGTCATCTGATCGGTTCTGGAGCTATCCGCAGCGAAGCTATTACTCCTGCATTCTATACAATCAAGGTCGCATCTTCCCACACAAGCGTCTTGACAATGTAGCAATAGCTGGTATGCCCTGTCTGGAAGAAGCTATGGATTGCTTCAAAGAGGTTGGATTGCTGCCGTTCGTCACCGATCAAGAGCATTGGAATGAAGAGTTGCTGCTCTAATTCTATGCCACACTTCACATCCCCGGGTACAACGGAGATCCGAAGACTTGGGTCCTGGAGTGGATGACAGGAAACGTTCATCACGAAGCCAAAGCCTTTGACATCATTGAGCTCACTGGTCTACCCACTCCTGGCGATCTCTATGAATCTGTCTGTCAACTTCACAGTGAAGCTGTGGAGAGCATCTTTCAGAAGCCTGAACCTAACATGAGTCAGATGCTCAGTATGATGAAGCCATTGCCCCAAGATGCTGCATATCCCAAAGAGTTCTTTGTTGAAGACCTAGAGTATCTGCCAAGGACTATTTATCACATCATAAGGCGAACTCTCTGGCCCATCAAAGGACACTCTCCACATGCCAAGCTGGAAGGTGCAATGAAGACTTTGGTCTTCTATATTCTTCATGGCAAATGCTTCAATGCACAGGACTTCTTCATTCGCCAACTTGCTGCATCAAGCTCTGATCTTTTTGGCTTGAAGTTCTACGCCCCATGGGTAATGCGGCTGATCAAACTTCACTCCGCTATCTCCTATCAGCCATCTGCTCGCAATCATCAGATCTTTCTGCCTGATGTGGATATGTCTATTGAGGCCATCTGTCCTGAGCCTGCCAAGGAACCTCTAAGTCTTCAGAATGCGGAGCATCAAAGTTTTTCTCAGAACATTGAAGGAGTTGAAGCAGTCACTCGTGTGTATCCTTTGGCTGGAACTACACGTGCACCACATCCTGCCCTTACTGAAGCCACCGACAGCACAACTGCCCAACGACCCAAGAAGCGCACTCGTGTTCTTAATGACCGAGAGCTTCTGGTGGCTCTTCATCAGAAACAGGATAGGCATCATGACTGGCTTAAGCATCAAATGCAAAGCCTCTTGGTGGATGTCAACCGCATTCGCAATCTTGCCACCAAGAATGCTTTTGTTGCCCATGAAACCTCTCGACGCACATGGAAAGGGATGATGCTGATGTGCTCTGAAGATGGTCTTCAAGAGGATGGCTTCTCTGAATGCTTCAAGTTTGACTCCACACCTCCTTGAAGGGCAGTGCTGCGACGCACTCCATCTCTTGAAGACTCTGAGTTCTCTTCCTCTGCTGCAACTGTGAATGCCAGAGTGATCTAGGATGAAGACGATGCCACTTCACCGCCACCTCCTTCAGCATGCTTCAACACTGCTCCAACTGCTTCTGCACCGCCGAACACCACCGACGACCCTGCTGCTTCACCTACTCTTCATGGGAACGAGTAGATGCTCTATGTCTTCAAACCTTTTTGGTCCTTACTAACAAAAGGGGAAGAAGCATATGAGTTTGATAATCTTTAAGCGGGTCCATATGGGCGGGTGCTTTATATTTTACTTCGTGTTTACAACTCTCGTTTTGATACATTTGGTTCTTTGAGTTGTAACACTTAAACTCAATGGTCGTCTGCTACTTATTTGCCACTTTGTGATGCGATGATAAATTCCGCATGTGCGACGATAAATTCCGCACTTAGATCATTTTGCACACGTCCATTTTCCATTATGCATGTCATTATCTTCACATATCTTCACATGCATAATGAATTGTCATCATAAGTTGAAGAGGATCTCCACAAGTACAACCTGCCATGTGCATTTGCATTCCAAAAGCAAATTACTTATATGCACATCTTCAGGGGGAGCCCTTGCAACTTATGAAGACAATTCCTTATCCTTTACAATTTCACATGTTATATTCCCCGTTGAAAACTTCAACTAGTTTGTCATCAATCACCAAAAAGGGGGAGATTGTAAGTGCATCTAGTGCCACCCTAGTTGGTTTTGGAGTATTGACAACAAACCTAGTTGAGGGACTAATGTGTTTGTGAGAATTGCAGGATAACACAGGTAGAAGTCCCTCATTGATTCGGTTTTCCTACCAGAGATGACCCCTAAAAATGTATGAAGACATTGGTGTCAAAGGTGGTATGTGAAGATACTCACATTGAAGACTATGACAAGAGAAGACATCGCATGAAGCCTATGGAGCTCGAAGACTTAGATCTGTTGTAGTTCTGTTTCTTCTTTGTTGAGTCATAGGAACCACCGTACTGTTAAGTGGGGTCCAAGTGAACCAGTCAGAATGACTGAAGTGATGCTTAACCAAAACCTATGTCTTCGAGTGAAGACTATGAGAGCGAAACTTGTCCAGAGTCGGACAAGTCAGCTTTGCTTGTAGCCCAAGTAAAGCTGCCACGTGAGTTTGAAATCTGACCGTTGGAACACGTGTCAGTTCCTTAGTGACCCAGGGTCATTTCGGACAAATCAGGTCGGGTTGCCTAGTGGCTATAAATAGCCCACCCCCTACAACCATAAACGGTTGGCTGCTCAGAGTTAGAGTACGGCTTTTGTCGTTTGAGAGCAACCCACCTCGAAGCCTTTGAGAGAGAATTCCTTGCGAGGATAAAGCCCTAACCACCCAGAGCCAAAGAGTGTTAGGCATCACTTAAGTCTTCTTGTCTGTGTGATCTGAAGACTTATTACACTTGAGGACTGTGAATCCTCCAGCCGGTTAGGCGTCGCGTTCTGAGCATCCAAGAGACATTGTGGATTGCCGGTGAACGAAGTCTGTGAAGGTTTGGGAGTCTTCCTTGAGGACTTACCAGAGTGATTGGGCGAGGTCTATGTGACCTTAGCTCAAGGGGGATACGGTGAGGACTGGGTGTCCGGGACTGTGTGTCCTCAGGTTTAAATACCTAGCCGCCCTAACCAGACGTACAGTTGTCACAGCAACTGGAACTGGTCCAACAAATCATTATCTTCAATGAGTCACTGGTTTCATCCTTCCCTTCCCTTTACTTACTGTTGGTCCTTGTGAAGTCATTGTATGATTGCACTATCTTTTGTCTTCACTGAGTGACTGCGTGTTCTGTTTGGCTTCATAATATCTTCCTACCTGATCCTTACTACATTGCTGCTATTAGTCATTGTGCTTTCACTCCATTGAATACTTGACTATGGTTTGCTTAGTGTAGTCTACCTTCCGCTGCATGATAATAGGTTTATTTCTGTCGTTTGTCTTCATAACTTCCACGTTTTCAAGACTTTCATAAAAATCACCTATTCACCCCCCCTCTAGTCGATATAACGCACTTTCAACATCGCTTATGTACATATCTAAATGGGAGTACACATTATGCTGCGTGTGACATTTGAGTTGGACATGAAGTGTTCCAAATATTCGAATTCACCTTAAACGGGATTCTAGTTTCTGAATTTGAGTATCGGCATTTGTAAACCATATTCATATATGACAGTGGAATACATCTTTGTCGTCCTTTTGAAGATATATAAAAACACATAGAATGATTTATAAAGATTCATATAGGAATACAAAATGGATTCGAATTTAGTTGCCAGGGTAAACGTGGATGCTTATTGTCCCAAAATTCAAAAGAAACAGCAAAATGTCCACTCCCACATCGGCTGCCCGAAGCCAAGTGTTTGGGAGATGGAAATTACTGTCTACCCATTACACGGACAATCCATCGGCCCGATTTCCACTGCTCTAAATAGGGGTAGGTTAGTAACTTCAATTAGACGTGACACGACCGCCTCTGAGCCCATTCCGACATGGTGCGTGTCAAACATGGGCGGCAAAACTCATTTGATTCAAGCTCGTCCGAAAGACCTCTATTTCTCCCTCCATTCCCCATTCATACATGATGGGCGGAAAAACACCCTCTCCTCGTCTGAAATAGATGTAGGCTAATATTTTAAATAGGGGCAGATGTGTAACTTCCATCAGACGTGACACAACCGCCCTACCTGTCAGCCCCGTTCATACACCGTGGGCGCCAACCGTGGGCGGCAAAACACCCTCTCCTCGCAAGAAATAGTTACCGGCAAATATTTGGGAGATGCGAGATTACCGTCCTATCCCCAACCGACGAGACGTCCAAATTTGAAATGGGGGATAAGTTCATAACTTTCCCATATTTCAGACAGGCGCGTCCCAAAAACATGGTTCCCCGTACCTCTCCCTCCATTTTCCCATTCATACACCGTCCGCGCTAGAACACCCCATTCCCACACCAGCCTCCGTCCGCCCCCCATCCATCGTCGCCGTCCTCCACCACCTCCATCGCCACCGTCCTCCACCATGCCAGAGCGCCTACCAAGACCGCGTCGTCCACTGCTAGAGATGGACGTTTCTCATCCACGGTGACGAACCAATAGCCTTGCATCGCGTCCTCTCGCTTCATCGGCGCCGTCGTCCTCTTTGTCGGGGCCGCTCACACGACCTTCTCTTCCACCGCAACGGGACTTATCCCCCGATGCACCCGTCTACCATCGCAGATCTGCTTCAACGCCACCGACAGCCATCGCACCCCCGATGCCTACACGGCGTCGCAAGAGAGGTGGTACTTCATATCTCCTCAACTTTTTGATCTCAACCAGAAAATATATCTTAACTTGGTTACTCTACTTTCTTTTCAGCTCTTAGAATTTAGTTCTTAGTTCGAAGCAAACAATGGATGCTAAATATCATTTCTCTGGTTTGCAGCTTCAAATCTGCCATGGCACAGCCATAATACAGTTTAATTGATCATGCTTAGGGTTTAATTGATCATGTTGGTTCCGTGGTGGTTTCTTTAATAGAAATCAGAGGGGAAACCCTCTTCTACTAAAAAATATATGCTTAGAGTTTCCCCCTTTTATGATCACTATACGATCAGAATACATGCTTCGTGTCATAATAACACTGCTCCACCCATCAAGCTAAACAAGCTTAGTTGTTCAAATACGAATCTGATATTATTAAAACAGAGTTGTTTAATTGGTCAGCTAAATGTTCCTAAATTAGTTTCAAAAATGCATGTTCGCCGCTCGGGTGTGTATCTCTGTGTGTGGTCTGGTCAGCATGGTTGGGGAGGTGAACTTTGCATATGCAGGGGTTTATAGGGATACACTCCCCGAGTTGAAACCGCAATGCATTCCATATATAATCTGACTACTTTTTATGTTTTCATGAATCTCAGATTCTGAACAGCATCATAATGATTATGAGCTTGCATGCATGAAAAGAATAAAGCAGAACAATGCCATGGCTGTCAAACTTGGCATTAAGGGACTGAAATCAAGTCTGGATGCAATGCAATGCAAACACTCTCCACCTACAGATTCATGCTCAGAATATGATCCTAACAGTGATTCTGAGCTAGAGGGAGACCTAAGTCAATGTAGCTCCCTAGTGGAGGAGTCAGAGGAAGATGCCCTATCTTATTCACCCATCAAGGTACTTGCTCTAACTTTCCAAGGTTACATTGCGCGCACATATCTTGCAACTGATGCTTTGCATTGCTTCTACTTTGTTGAACTGTCATTAGCTTAGTTTACACATCGTGTATGTGAATACGCCCTGCCTATCCATTTTTAGTACATATTCCATCTGTCATCATACCATATTTATCCATTCAAATGTTGTTCTTGTGTATCAGACGTTCAAAAGGAAGAGGGCAATTGCTGGTCATGGAGGAGCATAAGCAAAGTATTTGGAAAAGGTAGTGGCACCTGATAAATCAAATAGCCCATCAGGTGTAGTTGCAATATCACCTGACCCACAAAATACCCCAACTCTAGCAGACTCTAGCCCTACTACACTGGTCATTTCTGATGCCCCAACTCAGCAAACCCCAACTGCAGCAAACAGTATGATTATGCCAGTTGACATAGCACCAGCTGTACGACGCAAAACCCCCATTCCAGCAAAGAGTACACCAAATCCAGTTGCCAAATCCCTTTTCGAACCAGAGAGAGCCCCAATTGCAGCAAATAGGACCCCTGTTCCATTTTCTTCCCAGTTTAGAAGACGAAGCTTATGTTGTTGTCGGGAACTTTGTGCGCATCTTTCCTTCATGGAAAGATTATACCGCAGGCACATAATAATTTCCAGTCTTCCTCCGCAACTTATGCGTAAGTAATGTTCTAATGTTATTCATGGTCATTACTGCATATGTTTCTGCTGACAGAAGACACAAGATTTCATTCTTTTAAATAGGCGAGGCACAAACTAGATTGTGATGACGAGCAAGGGTTGGTTGCACTTTTCAAGCACTCATTGATGAAGTATCGTTCCTACCTGAGGCAAGCGCACTTCGATGGCAAGCCTCTGAACGAAATTTCTGTAAAGTCTCCGGTGCTACATTTATCCGATGGTGACTGGAATAATCTTGTTACACATTGGTCTGGGCTGCAGCATAAGGTACTGTCTATGATATCACATCACAATTTGAACTACATTTCTGCATTTGCCTTAATGTCTCACTTGTATGAAAACTGTTAGCAGAAGAACATTCGTTCTCAAGGGACCACAGAATCTCGCAACTATACTGCACACTGCATTGCTCTTGTGAGTACCTCTTGCCCTGTATGACCATACTTACTTTCATAGTTGTTTGATTATGTAGCATCACTGCACATGTTAGCCTCGTAATCATCCATTTGGTGGACATTATAAGATCCGTATGGACTCTTACATAAATTTAGAATCAACCCAATGCTTTTGAAGAGGTTTAGCTCTGCAGTCCTCTTGTAAGGACTAAACATGGTCTATCACTGTACTTACATTAACAGCTACTCCCTCCGTCCCATAATATAAGAACGTTTTGTACAGTACACCAGTGTTCAAAACACTCTTGTATTATGGGAAGAGGGATTGGTTCATTTTGTAGCATTCTGCATCTTATCTCCCTCGCCCACCATTTACTAAAAAATATTAGATCTATATTTAATCTTACCAACAAGTAGAATACACAAACAATGCCAGTGCAGAAGTGTAGCCCATTGCTCTTGTTAGTACATTTTGTCCTGTAACGCTTGTACTTCCAGGGATTGGTAGTTGATTATGTAGCATCAATCTGCATCTTATCTTCATTATCCTCTATCCCTTCCAGTATTATCATATCTATAATTACTCTCTACAAAATGTAGAGTACAGGCAATGCTTATGAAGAAGATTCTGTGCTGAAATTCTTGAGTTATCCTTCCCTTGCCATGGAGAAGGGCATTATAAAGCCGGTGTTAACTGTTAATGTAAGTCAGTCCTTCTAAAGCCTTTATCCTCAACTGTTGTTTAATTTTGTCATACTCCCTATTGTTTACTGTTGTTTAGTTTGCTTTTTCTACCAAAATGCATGTTCGTAAGAACCGTAAGTTCTAAGTTTTACTTGTAAAACCAAATTCCTTATTCATACCATGCACATTACTTAATACTCCCTATATGTATGCTTGTTTTTGTGGATCTATAATCCAGTGTGTGGTGAAGCAGCCCACGTTTGCACCATGTCATCTCCTGTTTTATCTTACTGATGTGGCTGATGATATGAACAACATGCCATGCACATTATCCAAAATAGATACAATGATTTTCTTTGCCCTTCATCTATGCTTGTTATGTTGACATGGTAATCCAGTAGTGTGGTGAAGCTCCCCACATTATGAACAATGCCAAATTATGCTATTGATATTTTGAACATACTCTTTATTTTCTAATTTGAAATTGGATAGAATTGACAAAATAGTTATCATCTTTGTTTATACACGTGCAAAACCTGTCATCTCTTTGCTTTGTTTCAGGGTGATATGCCTGATGGCATACACAAGTCTGCTGAAGGCTGTGAGACAAACCCAACATATATTGCAGCAAAGAAGGCAAAACATCTTAAAGATAGCGAGACAACCCCAAAGTCTTGTCTTGATGCAGTGTTCAAGTTACTTGAGACTAACAGTCAGACAAGCTCACAGAATTCGTTGTCCGAATCAGTTCGACTTCTTCAGTCCCAAGTTCTAGCAGAAAGGCATTATGCAACTCAACTTCGACTTGAAGTCCTATCTCTAAGAAAGATTGCGGAGAACACCAATGAGAACCTCATCGCTAAACAGCTACACCTGGAAGCTATGACCAACATGCTAGGCCGGTCTCACAGCCTTGCTCAGCAGCTTGAGCAGAAGTTCCCCCGCAAGGCTAACCTTTCTTGAACTGCCTTGGAAGTGGTCTCAGTTCAGTATTATTTTTTTACGCTGCAATGGTGCCCAGTTTTTGTAATCTGCTTCTTCGTTGCGCTTTATGATCACTGGTGGCGAACTTTGATGCCCAGTGGATGTAATATACCTTAAATCCTTTATTGTGTAGTGTAGGTTTATTCTTAGTTACTATGCTGTAATTTCTTTATTGTATAGAGTAGGTTTGTTCTTAATTCCTACTAGTTATGCTGCAGCCCGAAATGAACCCCGACCCATGATTGTGCGAATCAAATCATGGGCTTTTAATAGGCCAAAATTGTCTGGGTCCTTGTTTGGCCCAATCAGATATCGGCTGCGAGCAGGCCAGATGCAAACCGGGCCATAGTTAGGCCCAACTATATGACGGGCTTTTAACAGGCTGAATTTAATATAGGGCCGAAATATTAAACGGGCCCTTAACAGGCCAAAACTAATATCAGGCCGAATTACTAAGTGGGCCTTTAGCAAGTGGGCCCAAAAGCATAGTGTCCAGTTGACGGGTCGAATCTGATATGGGCCATAATTGAGCCCAAAGCCTCTTAAAGGGCCGGACCTGATTTGGGTCGTAATTTGGCCCAAAACGCGGTAGGCTTTTAACAGGCCGGATCTCATATGGGCCACTATTAGGCCCGGAGCGTGGCAGGCCATTAATGGACCGGATCAAATATGGGCCGACACTTGGCCCAAAACATGGCAGCCAGTTAATGGGCCGGCCTACTAGGTTCCTCAAAATCTTGTGGGCCTACAGCTGGGCCGGCCCATTAATGTCGGCAAAATCTCGTGGGCCTTTAGCTGGGCCGGCCCATTATGACCCGCAAGAATCTTGTGGGCCTTTACCTGGGCCGGCCCATTATGGCACAAAAAAATCTCGTGGGCCTTTACCTGGGCCGGCCCATTATGTCACAAAAAAATCTCGTGGGCCTTTACCTGGGTTGGACCATTATGGCCCGCAAAATCTTGTGGGCCTTTAGCTGGGCCAGCCCATTATGGTCGGCAAAATTTCATGGGCCTTTAGCTGGGCCGGCCCATTATGGTCCGCAAAATCTTGTGGGCCTCTAGTTGGGCCGGGCCATTTAAACTTGTTGGGCCGTGCCATGTGTCGATGTATCATAGGTGCCTTCTGTCCAGTGAGTGGATGACATCTGTCTCGACGATGAGCCGACACGTGTTTCCTCTAGCCAATGATGATTTTACACGTGGAAAATCCCCATTGGTCGGGGCTGTTAACGGGTTATCGGATCCAAAACCCGACCCGATAGCTTAACGGCGTTCCGTTACGGTGGATGCCACATGTCGGTCACCCTTGACGAAAGCACTTTTGTGACGCGCGATTTATTGTCATGGAAGTGGACACTTCCGTGATGATAATTTTGGTAATGTCATGGAACACTTCTACGACAGCACAGGTATGACTATCTTGATTTTGTCATAAATTTGTCATGGATGTACATGCATGACAAAAAAGCGACTTACTGTGACAAACACGTATCATCACGGAAGTGTATTTTTTTGTAGTGCATGAAGCTCAAAATGCCCGGGCCCAAAGGAATCATCACTCTCGCCAGTGATCCGGACACAGCACTCCACGCCAAAAACAGGACAGCCGCACTGGCCCTCGAGGCATTATCCGAAGCGCTCTCGGCCGAGGAATTAACCACGCTACGCTCCACAGTGGATAGGGACGACGTGATACTCGACAAGAGATCCAAGTCCACCTCTTTTAAACCAGCGGATGAAATAGTCAAATTCCAAGTCCACCCAACGGACCCTACAAAAACAGCCTCCATCGGGACATAGTTAAACCCCGCCGTAGACGCTGCACTACGAGATTTCCTGCGCGAGAATTGGGACATATTCGCCTGGCATCCCTCAGACATGCTAGGAATCCCACGCAGGCTGGCCGAGCATAGCCTCAATATCCTAAAGGGATTCAAACCGGTCAAACAAGCTCTTCGGCGCTTCTCCGAACCTAAGAGACAGGCCATGGGAGAGGAACTAGCCAAGTTATTGGAGGCCGGATTCATCAGAGAAATAAAACACCCGGACTGGCTAGCAAACCTGGTGATGGTACCAAAGAAGGATAAATCCTGGCGCCTTTGTGTCGATTTCAAGGACCTCAATAAAGCTTGCCCAAAGGATCCCTTCCCCCTCCCCCGCATCGATCAAATTATTGATGCTACCGCAGGAACGAGTCATTGTGTTTCCTCGACGCATACTCTGGTTACCACCAAATCAAAATGGCGGAGTCCGACCTAGCCGCAACAGCATTCATCACACCATACGGTCCCTTCTATTTCAACACAATGCCTTTTGGGCTCAAAAACACCGGCGCAACATATCAGCGCATGATTCAGACATGTCTGGAGAAACAAATCGGCAAAACAGTAGAGGCATATGTAGACGATGTGGTCATCAAAACCAAACACGTCGACTCTCTGATAGACGACTTGAGGCTCACATTCGACAACCTCCGAACATACGACATCAAGCTCAATCCGGAAAAATGCGTTTTCGGCGTACCAGCCGGAAAGCTCCTGGGTTTCATTGTCTCCAGTAGAGGTATTGAAGCTAATCCGGCCAAAATCCGAGCTTTGTCACAGTTGGCTACCCCGACAGACCTCAAACAAATCCAGAAGTTAACTAGATGTGCAGCGGCTCTAAGCCGCTTTATCTCCCGTTTAGGAGAAAAGGCATTACCCCTTTATCGCCTCCTTCGGTGCACCGAACACTTCGAGTGGACGGACGTCGCCACAGCCGGATTGGAAGAAATAAAGGCCATACTGGCGACCAACCCAATCCTGGCCGCGCCAAACATCGGCGAACCAATGCTATTATACATTGCGGCAACTCATCAAGTTGTAAGCGCAGTGCTCATCGTCGAACGAGAAGCGGACGGACATAAATTCTCTCTTCAAAAGCCAGTATATTATGTATCCACTGTCCTCACTCCATGCAAATCACGGTACCCACATTATCAAAAGATAGCCTATGCGGTATTCATGGCATCCTGGAAACTGTGACACTACTTTCAAGAGTGTTCGATTACAGTAGCCCGGAGGTGCCACTCAATGATATTATAAACAACCGCGATGCCACGGGCCGGATTGCCAAATGGGCCATTGAGCTCCTCCCGTTCGACATAACATACAAACCTCGGCGAGCCATTAAATCGCAAGTATTGGCCGACTTTGTCGCCGAATGGACGGAAGCCGAACTCCCTAAAGAGTACGACGCATACTCCAATTGGATTATGCACTTCGACGGCTCCAAAATGCTGGCTGGACTGGGGGCTGGCGTCGTCCTGACATCCCCAACCAGAGATACAGTTCAATATGTACTGCAGATACTGTATACAGACTCCAACAATGCAGCCGAATACGAAGCCCTGTTACGAGTTTTCTGTTAAGTTTTGTGTTGTGAAGTTTTCAAGTTTTGGGTAAAGATTCGATGGACTATGGAATAAGGAGTGGCAAGAGCCTAAGCTTGGGGATGCCCAAGTCACCCCAAGGTAATATTCAAGGATAGCCAAGAGCCTAAGCTTGGGGATGCCCCGGAAGGCATCCCCTCTTTCGTCTTCGTTCATCCGTAACTTTACTTGGAGCTATATTTTTATTCGCCACATGATATGTGTTTTTCTTGGAGCGTCAATTTATTTTGCTATTATTTAGAACAATGTTTTGCATCTTTTATTTCAATAAAAGTGGCATTGATAGCCTTTACTATGCCTATGTTAGAAGTCCACATATTGCTGTTTGAAAACAGAAAGTTTACCGCTGTTGCAATAATTCCCTAGAAAAGTCAGAATGTGATAAAATGTTGAAACCTTTTGCATATTAAGATCTGATAAATTTACTACAGTGGGAATTTTCTTTCATAAATTTTGGAGCTAGGGAAGTATGGATGTTGCTGCATTCTTTACAGACTGTCCTGTTTAGGCAGATTGTTGTTATGTTTGCATTGTTTGCATATATTTGCATTGTTTGCATATGTATGCATTGGTATCAAATTGAAATGTTGTATCTATGGACTGAACTGCAGAATGCCAGAATAGAGGAGAAGGCCTAGCCTATTGAAGACTAGCATCTTCAAGCATCTCCAAGCATCTTGCAGCATATAGAAGAGTAAAGAATAGCAGTTTATATTTAACAAACATGTTGTAGCATTAATGCCCAGAGATCCTTCCTCGACTCCCTGCGAGAAGGCAATCTCGGGGCCACATATCTCAACTATCCATTTCTAGTGGTAATAGATCGGGATACAAGTCTGAACGTCCATTACCATGGACACGGTATTCGAATATATGTCTTCCCTGCAGGGGTGCACCACGTTTTCCAACACGCTTGATTACTCTGGCCGGACACACTTTTCTAGGTCAATGCCCGGCCTCGGAAAATCAACACGTCGTAGCCCTACCTAGGCTCAGCAGAGAGGTCCCCGCCGGTCTACATTCTAAGCACTCTGGGGTCTGGGCCCATCGCCCGTTGCAGTCCGGGTCGTTGCGAGCAGGGCGGACCAGGCTCCACCACTACAGGATGGTGCCGGCCCAGCCGTGCCGCAATGCTGAACTGGACGTCTAACAAAGCTTCAGCTGATACTGCAACGTCGAGGCCCATATCTATTCTCGTGTGGTGGTTAGTGCATAAAGGCCAGGGGTCAACTCAGAACAAATACCCAAACTTGTTAGTGCATTGGGGGCTCGCGGAGATGAGCAGAGACTCATGATAATGTGACCCCGTCGTCCCGTCTCATGGACTTACGGCAAGGGCCCAGACTGCCCAGTCGTGCCACGTAGAAAACTCGCGGGTGCTCTCCGGGCCCGCTCGACTTTCACTTCAACTCGCAGGTACCCCTCAGGGCCGACCCAACTTCAACAATGGTCTCAAGTAAAGTCAAGGTAACCGTGTGTCCAAACATCAAGGGGGAAACCCGAGGAATCACCCCTGGTGAATTCCACTCGATGTAATCATCAAGGTGAACGTAAGAGGAACCACCCTCGAGGTTCACACTTGAGGGGTTGCAGACAGAGCCGTATTGGGAATGGTGAAGGAGGAACCACCCTCGTTGACCATGGCCGAATAGCTACACTACAGAGTTGTCATCGGGAGTGCGTTGTGAGGTCTCATCCTCAGCACTCGATAGTAGCTCTGCAGAGTCGAGCAACAAAAGGGGCATGATGTGATATGAGGTGTCGGGCTCTGGTCGTCGATCACGTTGATCGAGTCCTCGATGATGAACCAAGGGTAACAAGGACAAGGTGGGGGTCACTAATGGATCACTAACCAACCTATACTAAGCAGTTTAGGATAAGCAGGTAAGGTACAAAAGCAGGTACAAAAGCAGGCTATGCATCAGAATAGGAGCAAACAATAACAGTAGCAAAATCTAATGCACGCATGAGAGAATGGAATGAGCGATATCGGGATGATCAAAGGGGGGCTTGCCTGGAAGCTTTGCTGAAAAGTACTGATCGACAGGGCGTAGTCGTACTCGGCGGCTGCGTTAGTCCCAAGGTCTATCGGAGAGAAGAGGGGGAAGAAACAGTAAATACATAGCAAACAAGTGCATGACAAGAAATAAGCAGCGCTAGGCGTGTTCTAATGCGGTGCTACAGGATACCGGGGAAGGGGGATAACATTCGGGAAAGTTTTCCCGAAGTTTGGCATTTTCGGACAGATGAAAAGAAGGGGGAAAGTTGCATGTTCGCTATGCTAGGGGTGTGTGACAGATGAATGGACTATGTATTCGGATTCGTCTCGTCGTTCTGAGCGACTTTCATGTACAAAATATTTTCATCCGAGTTATGAATTATTTTCTACGAATTTCTGAAGTTTTTAAACATTTCTAAAATTATCTCTAATTCAAAAAGGACTTATTGTGCCAGCATGACGTCATGCTAATGTCAGCAGGATCAATAGTCAACTCTGACTGGATTGCTGGTCAAAATGGGATGTGGGGCCCATCTGTCATTGACACCACAGCTAACCTAACAGTTTAGTTAAAACTAATTATGTGGTTAGGTTAATTAAGCAAGGTTAATTTAAGTTAATTAATTAACGAATTTATTAATTGTTTTATATTTATTATTTTATTTTATTTTTTTAACAGGGGCGGGCCGTACTTGACAGGGGCACCTCACACACAGAACACACACACGCACGCAACCCACACACACACCCACGGCGCATGGTGGCGTCGGCCAGGGCCAGCGGCGACGGCGGGCGCGGCACCGGCGGAGGGCGGCGCCGGAGGGGGGG
>NC_041390.1:103625389-103691146 GCF_002162155.2 Triticum dicoccoides
ACGTGTGAGGCCGGCGGCGAGCGGGAGCGACCGCGCGTGGGGGGATGCGGCGGCGCAGTGGCCGAGGCCGCGGGAAGCAGCGGCGGCGCAGCAGTACACGGGTGCGGGGCGCGCGCGCGAGGGGAGGCAGGAGCGGCGGGGCGCGGTTCGCGGCTAGGGCCTCCAGCAGCAGCCGCATAGCAACGGCAGGAGGCGAGGCTTCAAGCACGCGGGCGCACGCCTTGGCGCGGTCAGGCGGGCGCGGGCGGAGTGCCACGGCGCGTGGGTGCGAGCGGGCGCGAGGCAGCCATGGGTCAGGAGCGCGAACGGGGCAGAGGGGGGGACAGGGGAGGAGGACAAGGTCCTCACCCACGTTGCTGGGAAGAGGGACGTTGGGGCTTGGGATGGTCCGGCGAGGAAGATGATGAGGAAGTTCGGCGAGGGAGAGGAGACCTCCGGGCGGCGTCGACGATCGACGGGGCCGGGGCAGCGGCGTCGGGGTCGCGGGATTGGGCGTCGGGGTCGGGGCGCCGCGCCTCGCTCCAGAACATGGGGAGGGAGTGGGGAAACGAGGAGGGTCATGGAGGACGAGTGGTTTTTTTTTGAGTAACGGCCCACTCTTTATTGATCAAAGTCCACAGAAAGTGGAATCACACGTACGTCATGAGGTTGGCCAAACCACACATGACGCCCCGGAGCTAAATTTAAAGCAAATCTTGCTAACTTATGTGCCTCTACATTATTGTTCCTACTTTCATAAACAAAATTACAAGAAAAGGAGGTACTTCTAGCTACAATTTCTTTGATGATTGCCGCATGTTTGCCCCTGCTACCTTGCTAGATGTCAGCAACCACCTACTTCGCATCTGAAGTCACCACAAACTGTTGGAGAAGAAGGTCCTCAGCAGTGCATAGTGCCTCTCTACACGCCATAGCTTCCAAACTAGTTGGGTCATCCACGCCTTGCACCACGATTGCTGAGCTCCCCAGATAAGTTCCATTCGAGTCACGGCATACCACTGCAGCGGAGCCACCTCTCCCTACTCTCACTGCAGCGTCTACATTGATTTTTGCATGATTCAAAGGTGGTGGTCGAGGATGTCTACCTGCGTGGGATGTGTTCCTCGCTGCTGGTGCTGGTGCCATCTTCTTGTCCTTCCCATTAACAATTTCAAGATCAGCCAGGTATCTTGATATGAAGGAGAATATAGTCTGTGGACTCTGGAAAACTCCTTCATGAATGGCTTTCCTCCTTGCTGTCCATATAGCCCACATCGTCACTGCAAGTTTCACAAAATGGTCATGTGATAATGTTTCAATCTGTGAGAAAAGCCACAGCTTTGCATGACGCTCCGTGTTAGGTGCCACTGCTTGCACAACCTCCTCCTCTGACAAGGCCCAAGTGCACCTAGACATGGTACATTCAATCAACGAGTGCCTCCATGAATCTAGGGCCCCACATATACCACAAGCTGATGTAGTTGACATATGTCGTTTGGAACGTACATCTTCCATGGGTAGCGATTGTTTTGATAACCTCCACAGGAACATCTTTACTTTTGCTGGTACTTTAATGTTCCATAAAGATTTCCATTGCTTCTCCTCTCCCCTCTCACTTGAGGTACTCGCTGACCCCTCTAGCCATGCCTCCCTTCTTTGCTTTGTCGCCACCAACATATTATACGCAGATTTTGTTGGAAATATGCCCTAGAGGCAATAATAAATTGATTATTATTATATTTCCTTGTTCATGATAATCGTTTATTATCCATGCTAGAATTGTATTGATAGGAAACTCAGATACATGTGTGGATACATAGACAACACCATGTCCCTAGTAAGCCTCTAGTTGACTAGCTCGTTAATCAATAGATGGTTACGGTTTCCTGACCATGGACATTGGATGTCGTTGATAACGGGATCACATCATTAGGAGAATGATGTGATGGACAAGACCCAATCCTAAGCCTAGCACAAGATCATGTAGTTCGTATGCTAAAGCTTTTCTAATGTCAAGTATCATTTCCTTAGACCATGAGATTGTGCAACTCCCGGATACCGTAGGAGTGCTTTGGGTGTGCCAAACGTCACAACGTAACTGGGTGGCTATAAAGGTACACTACGGGTATCTCTGAAAGTGTCTGTTGGGTTGGCACGAATCGAGATTGGGATTTTGTCACTCCGTGTAAACGGAGAGGTATCTCTGGGCCCACTCGGTAGGACATCATCATAATGTGCACAATGTGATCAAGGGGTTGATCACGGGATAATGTGTTACGGAACGAGTAAAGAGACTTGCCGGTAACGAGATTGAACAAGGTATCGGTATACCGACGATCGAATCTCGGGCAAGTACCATACCGCTAGACAAAGGGAATTGTATACGGGATTGATTGAGTCCTTGACATCGTGGTTCATCCGATGAGATCATCGTGGAACATGTGGGAGCCAACATGGGTATCCAGATCCCGCTGTTGGTTATTGACCGGAGAACATCTCGGTCATGACTACATGTCTCCCGAACCCGTAGGGTCTACACACTTAAGGTTCGATGACGCTAGGGTTATAAAGGAAGTTTGTATGTGGTTACCGAATGTTGTTCGGAGTCCCGGATGAGATCCCGGACGTCACGAGGAGTTCCGGAATGGTCCGGAGGTAAAGATTTATATATAGGAAGTCCTGTTTCGGCCATCGGGACAAGTTTCGGGGTCATCGGTATTGTACCGGGACCACCGGAAGGGTCCCGGGGGCCCACCGGGTGGGGCCACCTGCCCCGTGTTGGAAATATGCCCTAGAGGCAATAATAAATTGATTATTATTATATTTCCTTGTTCATGATAATCGTTTATTATCCATGCTAGAATTGTATTGATAGGAAACTCAGATACATGTGTGGATACATAGACAACACCATGTCCCTAGTAAGCCTCTAGTTGACTAGCTCGTTGATCAATAGATGGTTACGGTTTCCTGACCATGGACATTGGATGTCGTTGATAACAGGATCACATCATTAGGAGAATGATGTGATGGACAAGACCCAATCCTAAGCCTAGCACAAGATCATGTAGTTCGTATGCTAAAGCTTTTCTAATGTCAAGTATCATTTCCTTAGACCATGAGATTGTGCAACTCCCGGATACCGTAGGAGTGCTTTGGGTGTGCCAAACGTCACAACGTAACTGGGTGGCTATAAAGGTACACTACGGGTATCTCTGAAAGTGTCTGTTGGGTTGGCACGAATCGAGATTGGGATTTTGTCACTCCGTGTAAACGGAGAGGTATCTCTGGGCCCACTCGGTAGGACATCATCATAATGTGCACAATGTGACCAAGGGGTTGATCACGGGATGATGTGTTACGGAACGAGTAAAGAGACTTGCCGGTAACGAGATTGAACAAGGTATCGGTATACCGACGTGATCTTGACGTGAGCACATGCCTTGACGTGATCTTGAAGGTGTTCAAGATGGATCAGTCAAAGAAGGAGTTCTTGCCTGAGTTGTAAGGTATGAAGTTAAGACTTAAAGCTCGACCATGGCAGAATAGAGAGAAAGGAACGAAGGTCGTCCCCTATGCTTAAGACATAGGCTCTACAGTATGCTATGCTGTGTACCGCACCTGAAGTGTGCTTTACCATGAGTCAGTCAAGGGGTACAAGAGTGATCCAAGAATGGATCACAGGACAGCGGTCAAAGTTATCCTTAGTAACTAGTGGACTAAGGAATTTTCTCAATTATGGAGGTGGTAAAAGAGTTCGTCGTAAAGGGTTACGTCGATGCAAGCTTAACACCTATCCGGATAGCTCTGAGTAGAGATACCGGATACGTATAATGGAGCAACAATTTAGAATAGCTCCAAGTAGAACAGTTATTTGGAATAGCTCCAAATAGAACGTGGTAGCTGCATCTAGGAGATGACATAGAGATTTGTAAAGCACACACGGATCTGAAAGGTTCCGACCCGTTGACTATAACCTCTCTCACAAGCATAACATGATCAAACCCAGAACTCATCGAGTGTTAATCACATGGTAAATGTGAACTAGATTATTGACTCTAGTAAACTCTTTGGGTGTTAGTCACATGGGGATGTGACCTTGAGTGTTAATCACATATCGATGTGAACTAGATTATTGACTCTAGTGCAAGTGGGAGACTGTTGGAAATATGCCCTAGAGGCAATAATAAATTGATTATTATTATATTTCCTTGTTCATGATAATCGTTTATTATCCATGCTAGAATTGTATTGATAGGAAACTCAGATACATGTGTGGATACATAGACAACACCTTGTCCCTAGTAAGCCTCTAGTTGACTAGCTCGTTAATCAATAGATGGTTACGGTTTCCTGACCATGGACATTGGATGTCGTTGATAACGGGATCACATCATTAGGAGAATGATGTGATGGACAAGACCCAATCCTAAGCCTAGCACAAGATCATGTAGTTCGTATGCTAAAGCTTTTCTAATGTCAAGTATCATTTCCTTAGACCATGAGATTGTGCAACTCCCGGATACCGTAGGAGTGCTTTGGGTGTGCCAAACGTCACAACGTAACTGGGTGGCTATAAAGGTACACTACGGGTATCTCTGAAAGTGTCTGTTGGGTTGGCACGAATCGAGATTGGGATTTTGTCACTCCGTGTAAACGGAGAGGTATCTCTGGGCCCACTCGGTAGGACATCATCATAATGTGCACAATGTGAGCAAGGGGTTGATCACGGGATGATGTGTTACAGAACGAGTAAAGAGACTTGCCAGTAACGAGATTGAACAAGGTATCGGTATACCGACGATCGAATCTCGGGCAAGTACCATACCGCTAGACAAAGGGAATTGTATACGGGATTGATTGAGTCCTTGACATCGTGGTTCATCCGATGAGATCATCGTGGAACATGTGGGAGCCAACATGGGTATCCAAATCCCGCTGTTGGTTATTGACCGGAGAACATCTCGGTCATGACTACATGTCTCCCGAACCCGTAGGGTCTACACACTTAAGGTTCGATGACGCTAGGGTTATAAAGGAAGTTTGTATGTGGTTACCGAATGTTGTTCGGAGTCCCGGATGAGATCCCGGACGTCACGAGGAGTTCCGGAATGGTCCGGAGGTAAAGATTTATATATAGGAAGTCCTGTTTCGGCCATCGGGACAAGTTTCGGGGTCATCGGTATTGTACCGGGACCACCGGAAGGGTCCCGGGGGCCCACCGGGTGGGGCCACCTGCCCCGGGGGGCCACATGGGCTGTAGGGGGTGCGCCTTGGCCTACATGGGCCAAGGGCACAAGCCCCTAGAGGCCCATGCGCCAAGATATAGGAAAAAGGGGAGAGTCCTAAAGGGGGAAGGCACCTCCGAGGTGCCTTGGGGAGGATGGACTCCTCCCCCCCTCTTAGCCGCACCCCTTCCTTGGAGGAGGGGGCAAGGCTGCGCCTCCCCCCTCTCCCCTGCCCCTATATATAGTGGAGGGGAGGGAGGGCATCCACACCTGAGCCCTTGGCGCCTCCCTCCCTCCCGTGACACCTCCTCCTCTCCCGTAGGTGCTTGGCGAAGCCCTGCAGGATTGCCACGCTCCTCCATCACCACCACGCCGTTGTGCTGCTGCTGGATGGAGTCTTCCTCAACCTCTCCCTCTCTCCTTGCTGGATCAATGCGTGGGAGACATCGTCGAGCTGTACGTGTGTTGAACGCGGAGGTGCCGTCCGTTCGGCACTAGGATCATCGGTGATCTGAATCACGACGAGTACGACTCCATCAACCCCGTTCACTTGAACGCTTCCGCTTAGCGATCTACAAGGGTATGTAGATGCACTCTCCTTTCTACTCGTTGCTGGTCTCTCCATAGATAGATCTTGGTGTTTCGTAGGAATTTTTTTGAATTTCTGCTACATTCCCCAACAGTGGCATCATGAGCTAGGTCTATTGCGTAGATTCTTTGCACGAGTAGAACACAAAGTAGTTGTGGGCGTCGATATTGTTCAATATGCTTGCCGTTACTAGTCTTATCTTGATTCGGCGGCATCGTGGGATGAAGCGGCCCGGACCAACCTTACACGTACGCTTACGTGAGACCGGTTCCACCGACAAACATGCACTAGTTGCATAAGGTGGCTGGCGGGTGTCTGTCTCTCCCACTTTAGTCGGATCGGATTCGATGAAAAGGGTCCTTATGAAGGGTAAATAGCAATTGGCATATCACGTTGTGGTTCATGCGTAGGTAAGAAACGTTCTTGCTAGAAACCCATAGCAGCCACGTAAAACATGCAAACAACAATTAGAGGACGTCTAACTTGTTTTTGCAGGGTATGCTATGTGATGTGATATGGCCAAGAAGAATGTGATGAATGATATGTGATGTATGAGATTGATCATGTTCTTGTAATAGGATTCACGACTTGCATGTCGATGAGTATGACAACCGGCAGGAGCCATAGGAGTTGTCTTTATTTATTTGTGACCTGTGTGTCAACTTAAACGTCATGTAATTACTTTACTTTATTGCTAACCGTTAGCCATAGTAGTAGAAGTAATAGTTGGCGAGGCAACTTCATGAAGACACGATGATGGAGATCATGATGATGGAGATCATGGTGTCATGCCGGTGACGATGATGATCATGGAGCCCCGAAGATGGAGATCAAAAGGAGCAAAGTGATGATGGCCATATCATGTCACTATTTGATTGCATGTGATGTTTATCATGTTTATGCATCTTATTTGCTTAGAACGACGGTAGTAAATAAGATGATCCCTTACAACAATTTCAAGAAGTGTTCTCCCCTAACTGTGCACCGTTGCGACAGTTCGCTGTTTCAAAACATCACGTGATGATCGGGTGTTTTATTCAGACGTTCAAATACAACGGGTGTTGACGAGCCTAGCATGTACAGACATGGCCTCGGAACACATGCAAAACACTTAGGGTTAACTTGACGAGCCTAGCATGTACAGACATGGCCTCGGAACACGGAGACCGAAAGGTCGAACATGAGTCGTATAGAAGATACGATCAACATGAAGATGTTCACCGATGATGACTAGTCCGTCTCACGTGATGATCGGACACGACCTAGTTTGACTCGGATCATGTAATCACTTAGATGACTAGAGGGATGTCTATCTGAGTGGGAGTTCATAAGATGAACTTAATTATCCTGAACATAGTCAAAAGGTTTTTGCAAATTATGTCGTAGCTCACGCTATAGTTCTACTGTTTAGATATGTTCCTAGAGAAAGTTTAGTTGAAAGTTGATAGTAGCAATTATGCGGACTAGGTCCGTAAACTGAGGATTGTCCTCATTGCTTCATAGAAGGCTTATGTCCTTAATGCACTGCTCAGTGTGCTGAACCCCAAACGTCGTTTGTGGATGTTGCGAACATCTGACATACACGTTTTGATAACTACGTGATAGTTCAGTTAAACGGTTTAGAGTTGAGGCACCAAAGACGCTTTTGAAACATCGCGGAACATATGAGATGTTTCGAGGGCTGAAATTGGGATTTCAGGCTCGTGCCCATGTCAAGAGGTATAAGACCTCCGATGACTTTCTTAACCTGCAAACTAAGGAGAAAAGCTCAATTGTTGAGCTTGTGCTCAGATTGTCTGAGTACAACAATCATTTGAATCGAGTGGGAGTTGATCTTCCAGATAAGACAGTGATGGTTCTCCAAAGTCATTGCCACCAAGCTGTTAGAGCTTCGTGATGAACTATAACATATCAGGGATAGATATGATGATCCTTGAAATATTCGTGATGTTTGACACCGCGAAAGTAGAAATCAAGAAGGAGCATCAATTGTTGATGGTTGGTGAAACCACTAGTTTCAAGAAGGGCAAGGGCAAGAAGGGATACTTCATGAAACGGCAAATCAGCTGCTGCTCTAGTGAAGAAACCCAAGGTAAAACCCAAACCCGAGACTAAGTGCTTCTGTAATAAGGGGAACAACCACTAGAGCAGAATTACCCTAGATACTTGGTAGATAAGAAGGCTGGCAAGGTCGATAGAAGTATATTGGATATACATTGTGTTAATGTGTACTTTGCTAGTACTCCTAATAGCACCAGGGTATTAGATACCAGTTTGGTTGCTAAGTGTTAGTAACTCGAAACAAAAGGCTACGGAATAAACGGAGACTAGCTAAAAGTGAGCTGACGATATATGTTGGAAGTGTTTCCAAGTTTGATGTAATCAAACATCGCACGCTCCCTCTACCATCAAGATTAGCATTAAACCTGAATGGTTGATTGAATCTCGATCGTAGTGATACACATTTTCATGCCAAAAGATAGTAATGATAGTACCACTTACTGGTGGCACTGCCATGTAAGTCATATTGGTTTAAAATGCATGAAGAAGCTCCATGTTGATGGATCTTTGGACTCACTCATTTTTGAAAAGTTTGAGACATGCGAACCATGTCTATTGGTGTGTATGCATGAAGAAACTCCATGCAAATGGACCGTTTTGACTCACTTGATTTTGAATCACTTGAGACATGCAAATCATACCACATGGGCAAGATGACTGAAAGCCTCGGTTTCAGTAAAATGGAACCAGAAAGCAACTTGCTGGAAGTAATACATTTTGATGTGTGCAGTCCAATGAGTGATGAGGCATGCAGTGAATATCGTTATGTTCTTACTTCACAGATGATTCGAGTAGATGTTGAGTATATTTATTTGATGAATCACGAGTCTGAATTATTGAAAGGTTCAAGTAATTTCAGTGTGAAGTTGAAAGATCGTCGTGACAAGAGGATAAAAGATCTATGATATGATCATAGAGATGAATATCTGAATCACGAGTTTGGCACAGAATTAAGACATTGTGGAAATTGTTTCACAACTGATACAGCCTGGAACACCATAGTGTGATGGTGTGTCCAAACGTCATAGTTGCACCCTATTGGATATGGTGCATACCATGATGTCTCTTATCAAATTACCACTATCGTTCATGGGTTAGGCATTAGAGACAACCACATTCACTTTAAATAGGGCACCACGTAATTCCGTTGAGACGACACCGTTTGGAGAAACCTAAGTTGTCGTTTTTTAAAGGTTTGGGGCTGTGACGCTTATGTGAAAAAGTTTCAGGATTGATAAGCTCGAACCCAAAGCGGATAAAATACATCCTCATAGGACACCCAAAACAGTTGGGTATACCTCCTAATTCAGATCCGAAAGCAATATGAATTGTTTCTAGAATCGGGTCCTTTCTCGAGGAAAGGTTTCTCTCGAAAGAGTTGAGTGGGAGGATGGTGGAGACTTGATGAGGTTATTGAACCATCACTTCAACCAGTGTGTAGCAGGGCACAGGAAGTTGTTCCCGTGGAACCTACACCAATTGAAGTGGAAGCTTATGATATTGATCATGAAGTTTCGGATCAAATCACTGCCGTACCTCGTAGGGTGACAAGGATACGTACTACTTCAGAGTGGTACGGTAATCCTGTCTTGGAAGTCATGTTGCTAGACAACAATGAACCTACGAGCTATGGAGAAGCGATGGTGGGCCCAAATTCCGACAAATGGTTAGAAACCATAAAATCCGAGATAGGATCCATGTATGAAAACAAAGTGTAGACTTTGGCAGAACAAACTACTTGATGGTCGTAAGGCTGTTAGGTACATATGGATTTTGAAAGGAAGACAGACAATGATGGTAAGTGTCACCATTGAGAAAGCTCGACTTGTCGTTAAGATGTTTTTCGACAAGTTCAAGGAGTTGACTACGATGAGACTTTCTCACTCGTAGCGATGCTAAGAGTCTGTTGGAATTATATTAGCAATTACTGCATTATTTATGAAATCTTGCAGATAGGATGTCAAAACATTGTTTCCTCGAGGATTCTTGAGGAAAGGTTGTATGTGATACAACCGGAAGGTTTTGTCTATCCTGAAATATGCTAATAAGTATGCAAAGCTCCAGCAATCCTTCTGAGGACTGGAGTGAGCATCTCGGAGTTGGAATGTATGCTTTGATGATGATCAAAGTTTTTGGGTGTATACAAAGTTTATGAGAAACTTGTATTTCCAAAGAAGTGAGTGGGAGCACTATAGAATTTCTGATGAGTATATGTTGTTGACATATTAATGATCAGAAATGATGTAGAATTTCTGGAAAGCATATAGGGTTATTTGGAAAGTGTTTTCAATGGAAAACCTGGATTAAGCTACTTGAACATTGAGCATCGAGATCTATAAGGATAGATCAAAACGCTTAATAGTACTTTCAAATGAGCACATGCCTTGACGTGATCTTGAAGGTGTTCAAGATGGATCAGTCAAAGAAGGAGTTATTGCCTGAGTTGTAAGGTATGAAGTTAAGACTTAAAGCTCGACCATGGCAGAATAGAGAGAAAGGAACGAAGGTCGTCCCCTATGCTTAAGACATAGGCTCTACAGTATGCTATGCTGTGTACCGCACCTCAAGTGTGCTTTACCATGAGTCAGTCAAGGGGTACAAGAGTGATCCAAGAATGGATCACGGGACAGCGGTCAAAGTTATCCTTAGTAACTAGTGGACTAAGGAATTTTCTCGATTATGGAGGTGGTAAAGGGGTTCGTCGTAAAGGGTTACGTCGATGCAAGCTTAACACCTATCCGGATAGCTCTGAGTAGAGATACCGGATACGTATAATGGAGCAACAATTTAGAATAGCTCCAAGTAGAACAGTTATTTGGAATAGCTCCAAATAGAACGTGGTAGCTGCATCTAGGAGATGACATAGAGATTTGTAAAGCACACACGGATCTGAAAGGTTCAGACCCGTTGACTATAACCTCTCTCACAAGCATAACATGATCAAACCCAGAACTCATCGAGTGTTAATCACATGGTAAATGTGAACTAGATTATTGACTCTAGTAAACTCTTAGTCACATGGGGATGTGACCTTGAGTGTTAATCACATATCGATGTGAACTAGATTATTGACTCTAGTGCAAGTGGGAGACTGTTGGAAATATGCCCTAGAGGCAATAATAAATTGATTATTATTATATTTCCTTGTTCATGATAATCGTTTATTATCCATGCTAGAATTGTATTGATAGGAAACTCAGATACATGTGTGGATACATAGACAACACCATGTCCCTAGTAAGCCTCTAGTTGACTAGCTCGTTAATCAATAGATGGTTACGGTTTCCTGACCATGGACATTGGATGTCGTTGATAACGGGATCACATCATTAGGAGAATGATGTGATGGACAAGACCCAATCCTAAGCCTAGCACAAGATCATGTAGTTCGTATGCTAAAGCTTTTCTAATGTCAAGTATCATTTCCTTAGACCATGAGATTGTGCAACTCCCGGATACCGTAGGAGTGCTTTGGGTGTGCCAAACGTCACAACGTAACTGGGTGGCTATAAAGGTACACTACGGGTATCTCTGAAAGTGTCTGTTGGGTTGGCACGAATCGAGATTGGGATTTTGTCACTCCGTGTAAACGGAGAGGTATCTCTGGGCCCACTCGGTAGGACATCATCATAATGTGCACAATGTGATCAAGGGGTTGATCACGTGATGATGTGTTACGGAACGAGTAAAGAGACTTGCCGGTAACGAGATTGAACAAGGTATCGGTATACCGACGATCGAATCTCGGGCAAGTACCATACCGCTAGACAAAGGGAATTGTATACGGGATTGATTGAGTCCTTGACATCGTGGTTCATCCGATGAGATCATCGTGGAACATGTGGGAGCCAACATGGGTATCCAAATCCCGCTGTTGGTTATTGACCGGAGAACATCTCGGTCATGACTACATGTCTCCCGAACCCGTAGGGTCTACACACTTAAGGTTCGATGACGCTAGGGTTATAAAGGAAGTTTGTATGTGGTTACCGAATGTTGTTCGGAGTCCCGGATGAGATCCCGGACGTCACGAGGAGTTCCGGAATGGTCCGGAGGTAAAGATTTATATATAGGAAGTCCTGTTTCGGCCATCGGGACAAGTTTCGGGGTCATCGGTATTGTACCGGGACCACCGGAAGGGTCCCGGGGGCCCACCGGGTGGGGCCACCTGCCCCGGGGGGCCACATGGGCTGTAGGGGGTGCGCCTTGGCCTACATGGGCCAAGGGCACAAGCCCCTAGAGGCCCATGCGCCAAGATATAGGAAAAAGGGGAGAGTCCTAAAGGGGGAAGGCACCTCCGAGGTGCCTTGGGGAGGATGGACTCCTCCCCCCCTCTTAGCCGCACCCCTTCCTTGGAGGAGGGGGCAAGGCTGCGCCTCCCCCCTCTCCCCTGCCCCTATATATAGTGGAGGGGAGGGAGGGCATCCACACCTGAGCCCTTGGCGCCTCCCTCCCTCCCGTGACACCTCCTCCTCTCCCGTAGGTGCTTGGCGAAGCCCTGCAGGATTGCCACGCTCCTCCATCACCACCACGCCGTTGTGCTGCTGCTGGATGGAGTCTTCCTCAACCTCTCCCTCTCTCCTTGCTGGATCAATGCGTGGGAGACATCGTCGAGCTGTACGTGTGTTGAACGCGGAGGTGCCGTCCGTTCGACACTAGGATCATCGGTGATCTGAATCACGACGAGTACGACTCCATCAACCCCGTTCACTTGAACGCTTCCGCTTAGCGATCTACAAGGGTATGTAGATGCACTCTCCTTTCTACTCGTTGCTGGTCTCTCCATAGATAGATCTTGGTGTTTCGTAGGAATTTTTTTGAATTTCTGCTACGTTCCCCAACAGATTTTACCGTGAAATGACCCTTCTTCTCAAAGTGCCAGCACCAGAAGTCCGGGACATTGCTTGTGCACAGGGGTATTCCTGCTATCAACGTTGCGTCGAAAGGGAAAAACACTTCGCGGACCTTCTGCATGTCCCATGATGCCGTGGTGTGATCTATCAGCTCAGTGACTCGTTGAGGCGGGTCCTGTGCCAAGCACCCATATGGTCTCAACATCTCATCCCTTGGCAACCAATTTTCTGACCATATCATTGTGTCTTCCCCATTACCAATTCTCTTTATCAGGCCCTGAATAAGAATGTATCTTCCATCGACTATTGCTCTCCAAATCTGGCTGGGATGGGAGCCCAAATTTGCTTCTAGAATTGTTTGCCCCGGGTAATATACCCCCTCAATATTCGGGCACTCAGCGACTCCGGGTGCTGCAGCAAACGCCATGCTTGCCGGGCAAGAAGTGACAGATTAAAAAGTTCAAAGTCTTTGAAACCTAATCCTCCCATGCCTTTTGGTTTTGTCATCTCTTTCCATGACACCCAATGGGGTTTCCTCTTACCATCCTTGCTGCCCCACCAAAATTTCCTAATCAGCATGTTGAGGTGTTCACAAAGCCCCCGTGGTAGCCGAAAGCATGACATGGAATACACTGGCACGGCCTGAGCCACTGCTTTGACAAGCACTTCTTTCCCTGCCGTGGACAAAGTCATCTCAATCCATCCTTGGATCTTGCTCCAAAGTCGATCCTTCAAGTATTTAAATGCTCAATTTTTTGATGATCCAATATCAGATGGCATTCCCAAATACTTTTCATTCAAGGTCTCATTGGGAACTGCAAGTATTCCTTTTATTTCTTGCCTTACCAGATCAGGAACCCCTTTGCTAAAGAATATAGATGACTTTGCATAATTTATCCGTTGACCTGTGGCTTGGCAATATATATCCAGAACCTGGTTTACCTCATTTGCTCCCACACTATTGGCCTTGAAAAACAGCAGGCTGTCATCAGCGAATAAAAGATGGTTTACTGGTGGCGCCGAGGGTGCCACTTGTAACCCACTCAAGTTGGATGACTCTCTTCTAGATTTTAGGAGGCACGAAAGGCCCTCTGCTGCTAACAAGAACAAGTATGGGGAAATTGGGTCCCCTTGGCGGATTCGACGAGAAGGCTGAAACTCCTGTAATTTCTTCCCATTAAACATTACTGAAAACTGTACCGAGCATACCAGATTCATCATAATGTCCACCCATCTTTCATTGAAACCTAGTTTTAGCATAATGGCTCTGAGGTAGGACCACTCAACTCGATCATATGCCTTCATCATATCAAGTTTCAGGGCACAAGATTGGTGCTTCTTTGCCTTGTTGCGTTTCATAAAATGCAAACATTCATAAGCTGTGATAATGTTGTCAGTGATCAACCTGCCAGGAACAAAAGCAGATTGCTCCTCTGACACAATTTCTGGCAGCACTAGTTTCAAACGGTTAGAAATCACCTTAGATGCTATCTTGTAGAGAACATTACATAGACTTATCGGACGGAATTGAGTTAAAAGGGTGGGATTTTTTACCTTCGGGATAAGCACCAAGATTGTTTTGTTTATGCACTCGGTTGATTCTGTCCCATCCACTATCCTTAACACCACCTTAGTAATCTCCTCGCCGCATACATCCCAATGACGCTGGAAGAAGTGTGCTAGGAAGCCATCGGGGCCCGGTGCTTTTGTGGGGAACATTTGATAAAGAGCTGTCTTGATTTCTTCCTGTCTATATGGAGCATTCAAAAGATCGTTCATAGCTTGTGTTACCTTGACCGGAACTATATCTAGTACCAAGTTCATGCCTTGTACTCCTTCAGATGTATACAGAGTCTTATAGAACTCGTTAGTCATCTCCTCCATCTCAGGTTGATCTGTGGTTGCATGCCCATCCGGTCTTTGCAAGGATTTAACTTGGTTCTTTCGACGACGACGTCTTGCACGTAGGTGGAAAAAGTATGTATTCTTATCTCCATGCGCAAGCCACTCCAGCCGTGCCCTCTGTCGCCATAAGATTTCTTCACGATGATAGAGCTCCACAAGATGATCCAAAATCTTGGTCTCCAAGTGAGACGGTCCTGTTCTGCTAGGGAGCAGCCGAAGGGTTTCCAATTCCTTCTTTAATCTTTGTATCTCTGACCGTACACTGCCAAAATGCTGTCGATCCCAATTCCCCAGGTCGCCAGCCACTCGATGCAGTTTATCTTGCATGGCCTGTACCGTGTCTCCTTCGGACGCCGCCCAAGAGGTCCCCACCAGGTCGAAAAGTGATTGGTCACGCTCCCACATAAGCTCATATTTAAAACCACGGGGCCCTCTTCTACATGCGCCATGCACGTCGTTGATTATCGGCTCTATCGGCACATGATCCGAGCCTGCTACTGTTCTATGTTTCAGTTTAGAGTTTGGGAAAGCTAGAGACCACTCAGGGTTTACCACACAGCGATCCAAACGCACCCTGGTGAAGGAGCGCCCTGCCACTTTCTTCTCAAAAGTCCATGTCAAGCCCGAGTACCCAATGTCCATAAGCCCACAGGTGTCCAGAGCATCTTTAAAAGCTTCCATCTGTGCTCGAGTATGGTTTCCCACGCCATCATGCTTGGACGCATGAAGCACTTCATTAAAATCTCCCATTACAGCCCACGGCAGTCCTCCAGTTCCAGCTATCCCTTGCAACATGTCCCAAGTTTTGTATCTTTCCGATACTTGAGCTTCACTGTAAACAAATGTCAACCGTATATGTGTGTCCATAAGATCATCGACCAACACATCAATGTGATACTCCGAGTAGCCATTAACTTCTAGTTTTGTTTCATCATTCCAGAAGATTCCAAGCCCACCGCTCCTTCCGGAGCTGCTTACAGCAAAACTATTGGTAAAACCTATGCTACCTGCTAAACTCTCCACTCTAGTCCTCTCTACTTGAGTTTCAAGAATACATAGAATGGAGGGGGCAAATTGCTTCGCGAGATCGTGAAGCTCACAAACTATCGCGGTTTGCCCACCCCGCGGTAGTTCCAGCATAGGGTACTCATTGATCCTGGCGGCGCCCCTCAATGGAGCCCGCCAATTTCTTCACGACACTTTCCGCCACTTCGTTTTCCTTGACATCAACCTTGGTCCGTTTTGGATCTCTCTTGGGTGGAGGGCTAACCACACCTCCATTAGCAGCAATTATAGCCAGTTGGTTGTTTTGTTGTCCTTCAACACCGACTCCCCTCTTCCTGCTTGCATCATCAGTCACCATATCCTCCTGGACATCTTCGGTCTCATCCCCTTCAAACTGCTCAGCCATACGCACCTCTTTGCTGCCATAGTGTGACTGGTAGCCCCCACAGTCAGATTCTGATCCTCTTCCACGTCCCGTTCAGCCACCCCGGCGACTGCCTCTTCTGCCTCTTCCTCCTCCTGGGCCCTGTCCAGTGCGCATAGCCCATGAGGCCCTAAGATTTTTGAAAACCAGGGATGCCGGAGGATGGATTCCATTACCATGCTCTTTGAACAGGTGACCCAGCATTCCGCACACGGCACACAAGTCCGGGAGTTTCTCGTATCTGACCCTGTAAATCTGGCGCTTGCCTTCCCGAATAAGAGAGACTGCGTTCTTCAGGGGCTTCATGACGTTTATCCGGACCCAAACTCGATGGAAGTTTCCAGCAAAATCCTGAGACTGAGGCTCTGTGAAAAGCACCTCGCCCACCTTAGCAGCAAGAGAGGGTATTAGATGGGCGTATAAGGGGGGCACATCATGAATCTGAGCCCAAATTTCGATAGTGTCCAGTTGGACAGTCGAGGGTTTTGCCAGGCCGTCATATGGCTTAAGTATGACAGCGTCCCCTCGAAAGTGCCATGGTCCTTCTTGCATCACCCTCTCCCAATCTCCTAGGCAGGAGAATTGCACCGTGTACAAATTGTCCTCGAGTGGCTTGAAAATCACCTCCTGAGCAAGGTCCCAAGCTGATCTCATGTTCCGAAAGAACCAGTATTGGGAGTAGGTTTTGGCAGAGTGTACTTTTGCAAGAGCTATCCACCTTGCCGCCCCCTCTGGTGCTTCATCCTCATCAAAGACCACATCATCTAGGTCTTCCTCGCGTAGACCTAGCTCTTTCATCAACAGATTCACGTCGTCGATCTCAGCTGCTCCGGCCGTAGCCGATCCTGAAGCCTCGTTCGACGCCATCCTCGAAACCCTAACCCGATTAGATCTGATCGGGCTTTTTTGACGGAACCCTACCCCCCTGCCCCGCCCCGCCACACTCCGAGGAGGCGGTGGGCGCCGCAAGACGCTCCCCCGTCCTGGAGATCGGCTGGTGGGGAGAGAATCAGAGGTTGGGGACGATGATCTCGACGGCGGCGAGGGAGTCGCCCCGGGAGGATAAAACCCTAACGTGAGGGAAACAACAGCGAGGACGAGGACGAGTGGGGTGGATTAGGTCACGGGAGGGAGTGGCCTAATATGCCAGGGGGCAGCGGGTGTGGGCCAGCCAGCTGGGCTGATTGGCCCAGTTGGGCCAGGGGGTCTTCTTTTGTTTTTTTGTTAGTTTGCTTTCTCCTTTCTTTTATCTATTTTTACCATTCGACTTAACTTCGAACCTAGAATTCGAACGTGTTTGAATCATCGCAAGGTTAACAACAGTAAACACGATGACATGGCATCATTAGTATGGGATTACTGTAGCATAAATATCCGGGCGTTACAAATTATCCATGAAAAGTACTAACGGGCAGTAAAATAGACACATTTAACATGATTTGCGTAATGCTCATGATCAAGAACAATCATACACTTCTCTTCATCCCATGGTGCTTTACTCAACTCCTTGAGTTTCACTATTTTTTTTCCAATTTCCTCTTCCTTGTCCTATTTATGATTATTGTACATAATGCATGCATGTGGGGAGAAAAAAATATATGTGGGGAAGCTTATTAGAGCAAGTACAATAAACACAAGTAGACTATAAGGCCTAATATAATATAAATGTACTTAGTTGGAGGAGGGAGAAGAGAAACAGACTCTTAGTTAGTACTCCCTCCATTCCACAATGTAGTGCTTCCTCTATCTCCGTGCTTCAACTTTGACCGTAAATTTAACTATTAAGACCGATTGCGGCGGGAGCAAAAATTATATCAGTGAATTCGTATTCCAAAGAAGTTTTCAATTATATATTTTTTTCTCCCGCCGCAGTTGGTCTCGTTGATTAAATTTATGGTCAAAGTTGGACCTCGGGAAGCGCGGACGCACTATATTTTGGAATGGAGGAAGTAGTCAGCTGTTGCAGAGCCTCAGGACAATTTGTGAGGTTGTAAGGTGGACCAACTATTTATAAAATAGTAGTACACGCTGGCTATTAAGTTAGTTGTAGATGACATGACAACTTCTTGTAGCTGATTGTTGGCTCTATTATTAACCATGCTTTTAAAAAAGTGTATTTTTACAAAGGCTATAAATAACATGGCAGTAACCACTAGCAGGCTTTCTTATTAGCCTTGCTCTTAGGTGGGTTCGCATGTACGTTGCCATGAATTTTCGTACATGATTTTCTATCCATGTTTATCGAGTGATCCACAAACAAGGAAAATTCCTATTTTGCCTATCTCTATCTTGATGGGAGGAAACAAAAACTCTTTTTACTTGTTGGGTAATCATTTTTGCCATTCAGCCTGATCAGAATATCTCTATAATTATTAAGCTCCCACGAAATGAAGCCTCTGGTTCATCGTGGATTTTGGTCAAATGGTGAACTTTGGTTAAATGGTGGACCCCATCAAAACTGGCTTTCAAATCAATGATTACTACGTGACAACGTATTTAGTAGAAATGAAAGTAAAACTGATTTTCTTGACTCGATTATTTGCTTTTTTGTTTGGTCGACTGCATCGTCCAACGGTGCCCGACGCATTTTTTCCGCGTCCACTTACAAAAACAATTTTGAAAACATGCATTTGAATTAAATATAAGTAAACATTAAATGACCGGTCAACCGCCGACAAAAGTTCACTTTAACATTAATAAAACATAAAAACTAATTAAACGTGCCTCCCAACAACTTAGCATGCTGCCCTAGGCGTCGCCATCGTTGTTGTCATTGCCGGTGAGGTTGACAAGGCTGGCAGCGGCCCAGCCCATAGGAATGCGGTCTCCTACGCCACCCGCGCCGACTCCTACAGCATCTGCCCCACTGGCGACATTGCGACGCGGCGCACAGTCCACCTTCTCCTGCACCTGGTGCTCTTCCTCCACCTCCCGTGCCAAGCAGGCACATCGCTCCTTCTCCTCAAGCTCGGCTTGCATCTGACGCTCGCTGTCAACACGCTCCTTAGACATGTGGAGTTGTCCCCAGTGCGCTAATTAGGCCTCCTCTTGCTTCCTCGTGGCGCCCAGGGCGATGGACGGCGTGCTCACCCACTCGCGAAGGATGCCGGTCCACGCGTACATGTCCGACTTCGGCTCCGTGAGCGGCGCGGGCGTGAGCGTGAGCGCCCATGTGTGCTTAGGCTCGGCCTTGAGCTCGGGCAGCAGCGGGGCGTAGGCGCGGTCCCTCACCACCGACAGCGTGTGTCCTCCCCGCGCTGGCTCTCCTCCAGGGCGCGCTGGAGCGCCACCTCCAATGTGGCCTGGTGGGTTGCCTCCTCCTCCGACGCTACCTCCGGGGACGGCGACACGAACCCAAGGTTAAGTTACATGCCGCCGCGGCGGGTCACATCATGCTCCGTGGCGAACCAGACCTCCCAGTTGGGAGAGTCTTGAGCGTACGCATGGTTGCGCCAATGCTCTGGCGTCAGGAGGGCGCGGCTCTTGCGCACCTTCTCCGTGTGCGCCTGCGCCGACCGCGCCACCTCTGACATCGGGATGCGGTGAGGGTCAAGGTGCTAGCCATGCAAGAAGTCGACATCTGGCCACGACAGCGGTTGGCGGCAATGCCAGTGCCAACGTGCTTCGTGCACCTAGATGTATAACAGTCCTATGGCCGGCGACCACTAGCCACATGGGGATTCATCGCGTAGACTGACGAGGGCGGCGGCAGTGGCCGTGACGCTGGTGGAGGCGGCGTGCGGGACGAGCTGGCGCTGACGTCGAGTTTGCCATTGCTCTTCCTGAAGATAACCATGGCTGGCGCTTGCGTTGTCAGCGGTGAGGGGAGCGAGCGTGGCCAAATGTGGGTTACCCCCCCCCCCCCACACACACACTTGCATTAAGAAGGACGAGCATGCCGAGCGCTTCTAGACGCTGCCATGTGGGCTGAGGTTAGGTGGATGCAATAACTACGACCGCATGGAGTAGTTGTGTTGTCGACGTGCGAGTCCGAGGCGGACATCGAGCGGACACGCGGTGCGTCCGTCTCATGTCAGCATGGACACAAACCTGACATAAATTTGGGCCGCAAACGCGTCCAGACGAGCAGTGAGCGGGCAGCTTTTGGGTTTGGTTCATCGCATAGGGTACGTATTTTCATCCGTTTGGATGCAAACAGATACACATGAACAATTTAGGTCGACATACTTGGAGTTTCTCTAATCTATGTCAACAACTGCTTGTTGCAAGGGACTAATTGATGTCAAGAGCTCTTTGCTGCTTGCTCATGTGTTGATGTCTACTTCAAATTGATGGCTTGATTCACGTGTTGATGTCTACTTCAAATTGATGGCCTGATTCTGTTGGAGCAAATGAGTTTGACCCAAATTTTAAAATGGTTTTTGTTGGTTTCGGTCGGAGAGTTTGGTTTGTATAAATTCGGATTATTTTGGTAAGTTTTATTAGTTTGCATGGTCTAGGGCTTAAACCTTTTCCTAGCTGGCTTGCATGTTTGTTGATGAGCAGTGATGGTCCAATTTCTTTATTTGTTCAGAAGTTTTGCCGAATGTTGAATGGCGAATTCAAACATTATATTTTTGCATATATCGTTGCTCATTTTTTTTACTTCTTCTAGTCATATCTTTTAAGGTTCTAAACTCTCTAGGAATGTTGGTTCCTGGTCCATTAGGGCTTTGGGGAGCTGTCGGACCCACCTATAAGAGAGTTGTTCGCTCTTGCGTTATTTGCTTGGGTCCACTCCCAGGCGAACGTGACACGCATATATTGATTGTTTTCTTGTACATAAAAATACCACAACCACCCATAAAACAATTTAGTTCACCTCGTAGATAGATATTGTCTCTATCGAGCAAGGGCGAAGCCAACGAAAAGGGGAAATCGTCAGTGCAACTAAAAGTCAGCTTAACTCATGTGAAACACACAACAAAGCCATCAACCATAATATCATGTCAAATAAATAGAAAG
The DNA here is from genome assembly GCF_002162155.2 of Triticum dicoccoides. Taxonomy (NCBI): domain Eukaryota; kingdom Viridiplantae; phylum Streptophyta; class Magnoliopsida; order Poales; family Poaceae; genus Triticum; species Triticum dicoccoides. The sequence continues at coordinate 103,646,399 of NC_041390.1, forward strand.
GCTTAACTCATGTCTAAGGACGGCGCGGCAAAGCGCGTAGTCATAATTTATAAGTGGCAAAAAAGAGGCCGGTTATTTGAAGTTATTCTAATCTCATACACACAACTTTGCAATTATCCCTTGAAATTCTCGAGCCCAAAGATGGAAAGGAAAATTCAATTAGTTAACTAAATTCAGAATGACTTTCTTCACATTTTTATAGTGATTCACATGGTGTAACTATTGAGAGTCAAGATATTCACGACAATCATAGATAAAAAGTCCATCTTCTTTGGTTATTGACAAACAACTTATTTGATAGTACTCAACACAATTGACACAAAAAAAGTAAACTGAAATCTAAATTTGGAACCGCCATTTCACGAAACATGAAACAATTATTGACGAACAGATATCAATTTCTTTCCACCCAAACAGGAATAATTTGAACATTTCTCACACTTTATTCATTTACTCCCCAGTGAAACTTCCATGTGGGCTCCGGGTTCACCTTCCAGCTGACATAACACACGACAAATCATCAAGAGATAATATCACCGAAAATTATAGAACTTGCGTTGCATGTTCAATTTGGTGCTAAAACTTGTAAAATACGGATTTGTGGTCACCTAACTTATTGCGTGGTGCAAATATGGTGTGTTCTACCATAGAGGCTTGGAATAACTTTTTCTAGATAACTCCCTGAATTTTTTAATTGCGCATAAAAGCACAGGTGAGGCCCACCTGTCATTGAATAATGTAAGCAAAAAATGATAAGTCGTCATATAGAGGGACCGGTATTCAAACTCGCGACCTTCAGAAGAGAAGGTAGGCACACGTGGTCAACCAGCGCAGCCGGTGACACAAGATGCATAATAAGGATAACTACGTTTTATATCCTCATTTTAAAATACGTGGGCCTGTTAGCTCAAATGGCCTATGATCTGTGTACCCCATTTTGCATCTTTGATTTTGGTAGAAATTTGTAGATAGTACGTAAATTATGATATTTGTCTCAAAAAAATGTAAATTATGATCTCGGTCAGAAAAATAATTTTTAAATATTTGTGTTATAAATATTATTATACAAACAAAATAACTTACTCTCAAACTGTTCATGTATTATTTTGCAAATATTATATATTAAAAAATATTTATGTATAACGAAAATTTGTGTATAATTTCAAATAATACAAATGTTTGTAAAATTAAAATTCCAAATTATTATTTTAGTTTTACAAATCTTTCAATAATTATATGAAAATTTGTATAGTTCAATTTCCATGTCCATAATTTAACATTTAAATTGTTGATATGAATATTCAGTCATGTCTAATATAATACATGGGTTTATATTTAAATATTTTATTTTTTGTATGTATAATATTTTTAACACACAGATATTTGAACGTAACTTTATTACTTATGTTTTACTAAACTCAAGCTTATATTAAAAGTTTTGATTTAAAAATCATCTTTTGTATGTATAGACAATAGAGTGTTTTTGGTTGCGGCCTCGTGGGTTCGAGACCTAGTGGCTCCCTTATTTTTATGTTAAAAATGCACTCATCTATGAGCATTAAAGTTTTGCATCATATTTTTGAAATGTAATTTTACAAATATTTGGATTACTTTAAATTATAGAAACATTTTTTTAGTCCAGCAATATACTATCATTACTGAGATCATAATTTACATACAATTTTCTAAAAAAAAGGTGGAAAATGGGCTCTACTGATCATAGCCCATTTGAGCTGGCAGGCCCAGGTGCGCTGGGAGAAGTTAATAGAAACTAGTTATTCTCCTGCAACATCAAACTGCGCTTGGTCTGCTGGTTTACCTGGTGTGTTCGCCTTCTGAAGATATGTAGTTTCGAAACCTGCTGCTCCAAATGATGTTTATTTCCTTTCTCTTATAACACTGTTCGACTTTTTTTTGCGTAACCAAAAAAATATAGGGAGTTATCTGGAAATATTTACCCCCTACACACTGACATGTGGGCCGCTCGCATGCCATGTAGGTAGGGTGTACACCTGGATACAGTAGAATGCACCGTATTTGCACCAATCAACAAGTTAGGTGACCGCAAATCCATATTTTATAAGTTTTAGCATCAAACTGAATATCCAGTGCAAGTTATATGACTACTAGTGATATTACCTCAATCATCAAGGTACAATGAAAAGCCAGGACGTATCAAGCCGCGCGAAAGGATTCCACACGATTCACCCGTCCAGAGGATTCACCACGTGCCCAAGAAAGAGAGCCACGCCGGTCCTCTCCTCGACGATGGCGAACAGGAACGGCCGGTCCGCCACGAAATCCACGGGAGGCCGCGCGCTTGCGCACTGCGACAAGCACACGGCGGTGGCGGCCGCGGCCACGGTGCCCAGCTCGTCCACCTCGACGGTGGCATTGTGATACACCCCGGAGATGCGCAGCCCATTTCCGCCTGTCACCATGCCGGAGAAGTCGCCGTCTCCGAAAGCCCTGGCCACCCCGAGCTCCTGCATCTCCCGCGACGCCTCGAACTTGAACTCGAACCTGAACTTCGGGACCATGAACCGCCCGACCGGAACCTGGTCCGCCGGCGTGTGCCTCCTGATAAAGTCCGGCGTCGAGACGGCCTTGCCGTAGAGTCCGGCGAGCCCGAGGGCGGCGCTATGATCCGGGACGAGGAGGAGCATGTAGAATGACGCGGCTTGGTGGACGTGGTGGAAGCCGCCGCCGTTCTTGTAGGGAAGCTTGAGGGCCTTGAAGCCGGGAAAGGCGGCGACGTGCTGCTGAAACAGGCTCGTCGTCATGAACGGTGCGCGCACGGTGGTGCCGTCGGCGAGATGGAACGGCGCGGCGAAGGTCGCCGACGGGTCGAACGGCTGAGCCCACGTCCCTTTGAAGTAGAGCGCGTTGGCGAGAACGACCACCGTGGACGAGTCGACGGAGCGGGCGGGGAGGACCTCGTCGATGAGCTCTTTGGTTTCGTGTTTCACGAAGGTGTTCACCTGCTGCCTCGCCTTTTCCGGCTGCAAGAGAGTGTTCAAAAACGTTAGTCAGCAGTCAGCACGGGTTCTTTGATTAATGGGCATGCGTTGTACGCAAAAGTTTTAGCACACTTGCAAAAGCACATCGGGTTAACATAACTGAGAAAAGGTTATAGTTGAGGTACAAGGAAAATATAAAAATATGCTCAATCAACACATCAATTGTTTGACAGAATTTATATAACATCCAAAAATAAACCGAATTCTTTGATTACACAGTGCCATTAGAGTTCAAGTTTTGATGATTTCTTCAATGAAACTCGCAAAGAATTTATTGAAAACTCAGTGGGAAATTAGATAGCTCCATTGAATGATATAACGAAAATCCCAAATCGATGTCATGATAACATGATTTCCTTTTGCATGTCTACTGTGGGAGGTGGTGTTTTTCTTTTTCTTTAGAACCAAGACGCGAGATGCGTCTGACTTTAAATTAATAAGCCCACCAAAGACAGCGTCCAACATAAGGTTCGATAACAACATACCCACACAAGACCGAAATAAAGTATGTTACATGCAGACGGGCACCGGGCCAAAGGTACAAAATACATCTCACAAGGAAACTGAATGCCCAGCTCCACCAAGAAGAACGCAAACTCCAACAAAATATGCTCAGGTGTGCGAAGAGTCTTGACACGCAGAAAGTGTGTGTGTGTGTGGGGGGGGGGGGTGTTTATACCCTTTAACCTTCACCTACGACTAGTAGTGTGAATATATTTGGAAAGTGGTTGGACATGGCTGCAGCTGCAGGGCACTGGTCCTTAGAGCGTAGGGTCACGTGCATGAAGACTTTTCGGTTGTCAACGATAAGGTTAAGCCGGCTCCAGTAAGGAAGCGGCAACAACGGCGCGTTGGCGGCTTGTTCTGACGACGGTAGTGGTCGCTCAACGGACTAGTGACCTCGATGTAATTTTTATTATATTTGAAATGATTTGTACTTATGATGAACTTTTTCACAGCATAAATTGTTGTCATTTAAATTCCCTCCAAATATCTTTGTTAAGTGCCCTTAAAAACATCCTTTTATAAGTAAAAGACTACTTTGCCCCTAGTTTTACTTGTATTGCAAATCCCCTACGACTCGAGGAGTCCACATCGACATTGGTGCAAATCCGCCGACCCGGCATATAGGATGGTTGGGGGAACCATCACTGTCGCGTGGAGGATGACCAAGGAAGCTGCCAGAACATCAAGGACGGGGAGATCGCATCCTTCCCCGACGCTAATGTATCCTGCTAGGATTCGTGCACCACTGTCACCTGGACAATAGAGAGACGTGGAAGAGGATGCATCGACTGGGTGGGAGAGAGGGAAGCAGGGGTCAAACAAAGATGAGGGGTGGAGAGGGGGAAGCAGGGGTCAAAGAAAGATGAGGGGGTGAGGGAGGTGGCGAGATGGGAAAGAGATGGAGAGGGAAGGGTTTAGGGTGAAATTATGTGAGATAGGGGGAGGGAATAGAGATATGAATGAAACTGGAGAGGGTTCGGTCGGATAATGATAAAAAGTAATCCAGTTTTCAAGTATATTTTTCGTTGCAAAGCGAGATGGTTGCAGATTCAAATATTGGATTATATGAATTCAGTCATGGTATGGTAATGGATTGGGCCAGAATAAAAAAGCAGATATACACCAACTTCATATATCAGGAATATAGACATGAAATGGACATACACCACATGCATAGATCAGAAGTGTAATGACATATTTATCCATAAGGTGTTTTGATGATTGATGACAATGCGTTTGCGGACTAATCGTGTGTCTTGAGTTTCCCATACGTTTCTTCGCTAGGCACAAGACGGTTTGGTGTCCCTCGAAGACTATTGAAGACGGTGTTTTTCTACGTTTCTTTTTGGTGGATTTGAGTCGTAGGAAAGCCGTACTATTAAGAGGGGGTCTGTGTCGGAAAGGTTCGGGTGGAATCATCACATACACGTTTCTTCCTTGTCCCCTCCTTTCCCCTGTACCTTGGAGCATCCTCCGTTTATATCTCTTCACCTTGTTCTGGCTGCTGTGTTGGCTTGCGGTAGTACTGCTCCCTGGTGAGTGGTAGTACCGTAGGCACCAGCGGTAGTACCATGCTGTGGCGTGGTAGTACCGCAGGTGCCCATGGTAGTACCGCTCCTCTGGAGCCATAGTGCCGTGACCCCCAGGCCAAGTACCGCTCCCTCGCAGTAGTAGGGGCGGATGTAATTTTTTACATCCGTGCTACCACGGTAGTACCGCATCCCTTGCGTGGTAGTACCGTGCGCGGTCTGGCTCAGCTACCAGGCGGTAGTACCTCCCCTCTGCGGTAGTACTGTGTCGGATTTTTGCTACGTCTGTTTTCCAGCGGAAGTAGGCACAGATGTTCTGTTATCCTCGCTCTTCCCAGGCTTGGGGTTCCCTGCCTTGCGGTAGTACCGCGTCTGCAGAAGTACTGTCCTCAGCCCATGTGCTTAAGGTCTGCCCTTGCTACTGCTACTGTGGTAGTACCGCGGCTCCTCACGGTAGTACCGCGTGGCCCAGCGGTAGTACCGCTGTCCTGGGACGGTAGTACCGTTGGTCGCGGGCTGGTAGGTGGATAACGGTTGGATTTTCTTCCTTAGCTATATAAGGGGTGCCTTCTTCCTCGTGTTGACTACCTCTTCCAACCCTAAGCTCCATTGTTGGTCTAAGCTCCATTTTCGCCCGATCTCACTCCCTAGCCAATCAAACTTGTTGATTTGCTTGGGAGTGGTTGAGAAGGCCCTGATCTACACTTCCACCAAGATAAATTCGATTCCCCCCACTAATCCCTTGCGGATCTTGTTACTCTTGGGTGTTTGAGCACCCTAGACGGTTGAGGTCACCGCGAAGCCATAGTCCATTGTGGTGAAGCTTCGTGGTGTCGTTGGGTTACTCACCGCCAAGTGCCTCATGGCTAAAGCCACCAACAAGGTAACCCCTAACATCAAAACTACCATCATTAATCATCCTTCTTCGACAGATAGCATTGATGAACATGAGGGAGCTAATGTGGAGGTGAATGAGTTTGAGGCCTTTATGGGCAAACTCAAGGGTAAATCCAAGAAGCACTTTGTTGCTCTCTTGGAACAACTTGGTGAAGCCAATGACATGATCGAGGCTCACGAAGATACCATCTCTAAGATGGAAGGACATATTCGTGACTATGACGATGAGATCTCAAATCTTTCCAATGCTCTTGAGGAAGAGCGTGGTCTTCGTTTGGCTCTTGAGGAGTCACACAACATTGATCATGCTAAGTTAAAGAAAGATTTTGATCATGTTCTCATTGTTTCTCGTGTCCTAAACTCCGAGAAGGCCGAACTTGAGGTTGATCTTGCTAGACTCAAAGAGGAGTTTGATCTACTTGACAAGGCTCACAAGGTCTTGAAGGGTGCTCATGCTAGCCTCAAAGAGTCTCATGATCAACTTCAAGTAAAGCTAACCAAGGAAAAGGCCACTTTTCCTTGTATGATGTTAATTGATAATGCAAATGCTACTAACTCGTGTTGTGAGCATGTGCATCTTGTTGAGGAGAACGCTAAGCTAAAGGTGCAACTTGAGAAAGGTCTTGCGTCTTGCATATAAGGCGAGAAGAACCTCAATGACCTCTTGACCAACCAAAAGTGAGTTGTGGCCAAGGAAGGGATTGGGTACATGCCCAAGTCCAAGAACAAGAAGAAGAATGACAAGGCCAAACGACCTCCTCATCTCATGCAAACCTTTGTGAAGGAGGGTGAGGGTGCTACTAAGGAGAAGGAGAAAAACTCCATGAGGGGTATTGGTGCCAAGAAGGGAAACGCTCCCCTTCTCAACAAAGTCGGGGACTTTAACCCTTCTTACGTGTTGTGCCGCGCTAGTGATGGGCATGTTTATGCCAAATTTGTTGGTTCTCCTTATGAGTACATTGAATGGTCTATTTGGGTTCCTAAGACCCTTGTTACTAACATCAAAGGACCCATTACAAAATGGGTACCTAAAACCAAGCATTGATCTCTTGTAGGTGTTTGCTTCCGGTGGGGGGTCATGGTTGCTCGATCGTGGAGCTACTAAGCATATGACCGGAAGCAAGGACTTGGTGGTGGACGTGCAAAAGATTCCATCCATGCCCACCAATGTTGAGTGGGGTGATGCCTCGTCTTCTAAGGTATTGGGACTCGGCAAAGTTGTCATTTCTCATGATCTTACGATCGAGAAGGTCATGCTTGTTGAGTCCCTTGCATACAATTTACTTTCCGTTCGTCAACTAGCACTCATGGGCTTTGCCACTTTCTTTGATATTGATTCAGTGGCCCTATTGTGGAGCAAGACTCTTAAAGTAGCCTTTGTTGGGCATGTCAAGAACGGTCTATATGTGATTAACTTTTCGGAGCGACCCACTAAGACCGCGACATGCCTAATGGCTAAAGTTGATGTGGGATAGCTTTGGCATCGCCGTTTAGCCCATGTCAATATGAGATCTTTGCAAAGTCTTCTCAAGGGGGATCATGTTCGTGGACTAACGAATGTTAGTTTTGCTAAAGATCGTGCTTGCAGTGCTTGTATCGAAGCAAAGCTACATGAGAAGGCTCACCCTCCCACGACTATCATTTAATCAAAGAGGCCTTTGGAGCTCCTTCACTTGGATCTCTTTTGGCCTCCATCCTTTGATAGTCTTGGGGGTAGGAAGTATTGCTTGGTGATTGTCGATGACTACTCAAGATATACTTGGGTGTATTTCTTCAAGAGGAAGAGCGAGGCCCAACAAACCGTCATTGACTTTGCAAATGAAGCACAGCGTCAACACAATGCAAAGATCTTGACAATAAGAAGTGACAACGACACCGAGTTCAAGAACTACAACTTGGATGAGTTTCTTAGTGATGAGGGGATCAAGCATCAATATTCCGCACCTTACACCCCTCAACAAAACGGTGTTGCGGAGAGGAAGAACCGGACGTTGATGGATGCGGCAAGGACCATGATGGCGGAGTTCAAGTCTCCATACAACTTTTGGGCCGAAGCCATCAACACCGCGTGTCATGCATCCAATCGGCTCTACCTCCGCACGGGCTTGAACAAGACTCCATATGAGATACTCACCGGTAACAAGCCCAACCTTAAGTACTTTCGGGTGTTCGGGTGTAAGTGTTTCATTCTCAAGAAGGTGTTCGGTTATCTAAATTTGAGGCTAGAGCTTATGAGGGCATATTTGTTGGTTATGCTACAAACTCTCATGCTTACCGCGTCCTCAACAAATCCACGGGACTTATTGAGGAGACGTGTAACGTGGAGTTTGATGAGAATAACGGCTCCCAAGTGGAGCAAAGTGGCACTTGTGATGTAGGTGATGAAATTCCTCCTCAAGCCATAAGAAGAATGGGTGTTGGTTTCATCCTACCCATTGAGGAACCCCTTGTGGCCGAAGGAGAAGGACAATACTCCACTCAAGTGGAGCCATCACCAACCCAAGGCCCACACGCTTCCGAAGAACAACGTGAAGGCCCTCATCCTCAAGAACAAGACCAAGGGCAAGATTATGCTCAAGACGGTGTTGACACACCAAGTGATGCCCAAGGTCAAGTTCTCTCCTCCGAGCGAGTTCAAGATCAAGAACAAGCTCAAGACGTCGCTCAAGATGATCAAGTGACCGCTCCTCAACTCACCACCAAGGAGGAATTGGAGCATCGTGCCGCCAAGGTTGCTTCCAAGCTCTCCACCAAGGATCATCTCATGACAAATGTGCTTGGAAGCTTAAGAAAGGGGGTAAGCACTCGTAGACAATTAGCAAACTATTGTGAACATCACGCGTTTGTCTCTTGTGTTGAGCCCCAAAAGGTCTATGAGGCGCTCGAAGATCCGGATTGGCTCAATGCCATGCACGAAGAAATCAACAACTTCGAGTGCAACAACGTGTGGAGATTGGTGCCAAGGCCGACGGTGAACCACAATGTCATTGGAACCAAGTGGATATTTAAGAACAAGCAAGATGCGCATGGTATTATCATTCGCAACAAGGCTCGCTTGGTAGCACAAGGCTACTCCCAAGTCGAGGGTATCGACTACGGTGAAACCTTTGCTCCCGTTGCTCGTCTTGAATCCATTCGCATGTTGATTTCATATGCTTCTCATCATAACTTTAAGTTACAACAAATGGATGTGAAGAGTGCTTTTCTTAATGGTCCTATTAATGAATTGGTTTATGTCAAGCAACCCCCCGGGTTCGAGGATCCCTACTTTCCCGATCATGTGTATCAACTCGATAAGGCACTCTATGGCCTTAAACAAGCCCCACATGCGTGGTATGACCACCTTACCGAGTTGTTACAAGACCGTGGTTTTGAAGTTGGGCTAATCAACACCACTCTTTTTACTAAGAAGGTCAAAGGGGAGTTGTTTGTGTGCCAATTATATGTTGATGATATTATCTTTGGCTCCCCTAACAAAGCTTTCAATGAGGAATTTGCCGCTCTCAGGACCTCAAAGTTCGAGATGTCTTCCATGGGAGAGTTGAAGTTCTTTCTAGGGTTCGAAGTGAAGCAAAGAAGAGAAGGAATCTTCATCAACCAAGCCAAATACACTCAAGACATGCTCAAGAGATTCAAGCTAAGTGATGTCAAGCCAGCTTCCACTCCAATGCCTACGAAGTGCCAACTTGACATAGATCCCAATGGTAAAGCGGTGGATCAAAAGGTATATCGCTCCATGATTGGCTCCTTGCTTTACCTTTGTGCATCTAGACCGGATATCATGTTGAGTGTGGGAATTTGTGCACGGTTTCAAGCCGCACCTAAGGAAAGCCACTTTGTGGCGGTCAAGCGAATCTTTCGATATTTGGCTCATACCCCAAACTTTGGCTTATGGTACCCAAGAGGAGCAAACTTCAAGCTTGTAGGGTATTCGGATTCCGATTGGGCGGGAGACAAAGTGGATAGGAAGTCCACTTCCGGAGGGTGCCAATTCCTTGGTTGCTCTTTGGTAAGTTGGTCTTCCAAAAAGCGAAGTTGTGTGTCTCTCTCGTCCACCGAAGCGGAGTATGTAGCGGCCGGTAGTTGTTGTGCACAACTCTTATGGATGAGGCAAACTTTAAAGGATTACGGTGTCATTTGTGACAAAGTGCTTCTTTGGTGTGACAACGAAAATGCCATCAAGATTTCTCTCAACCCGGTGCAACACTTCAAGACGAAGCATATTGATATTTGGTATCACTTCATCTGGGATCACATTAGGTGAGGGGAGATCGAGCTCAACTACGTCAACACTCATGATAACCGTGAAAATATTTTCACGAAGCCGTTGGATGAAGCAAGATTTCGCGAGTTAAGACATGAGCTAAATATCATTGATTCGAGCAATGTTGCTTGAACCCTTACACACCCCACCATACTCAACTTGTTGTCTTGTTCAGATGTAGGCATGGACATAGGGGGAGTGTTGTTCTCTCAATGAACTCTCCCTCCCCCCATTATGCATAAATTGATCAAGTCTTTCACATTAGCCATGTTTGATGGTACTTGTGCTTCAAAGACGAGTTTTGGTCATGGGCCCAAGGATAATTCTTCGTGGTGCCATACCAATTGACCCAAACATAGGTGGCTCCGGGCACCGCCCTCTCTTTGGAGAGGTTGTGTCTCGTGGTCGTCTCTTGTTGTCTTTTTGCCCCTTCTCCTCCTCGTGTTTGAGCTTGTTGGGTGGTTTGGTGTTCGTTTGAAGTTTCCGTGCGAAGACCTCTCTTTCTCTTGTGTTGGAAATGTGCTTCTTCTTGAGCTCACGGTACTATCGCGGCCTGCCACGGTACTTGTTGGAAATATGCCCTAGAGGCAATAATAAATTGGTTATTATTATATTTCCTTGTTCATGATAATCGTTTATTATCCATGCTAGAATTGTATTGATAGGAAACTCAGATACATGTGTGGATACATAGACAACACCATGTCCCTAGTAAGCCTCTAGTTGACTAGCTCGTTGATCAATAGATTGTTACGGTTTCCTAACCATGTACATTGGATGTCGTTGATAACGGGATCACATCATTAGGATAATGATGTGATGGACAAGACCCAATCCTAAGCCTAGCACAAAGATCGTGTAGTTCGTTCGCTAAAGCTTTTCTAATGTCAAGTATCATTTCCTTAGACCATGAGATTGTGCAACTCCCGGATACCGTAGGAGTGCTTTGGGTGTGCCAAACGTCACAACGTAACTGGGTGGCTATAAAGGTACACTACAGGTATCTCCGAAAATGTCTGTTGGGTTGGCACGAATCGAGACTGGGATTTGTCACTCCGTGTAAACGGAGAGGTATCTCTGGGCCCACTCAGTAGGACATCATCATAGTGTGCACAATGTGATTAAGGAGTTGATCACGGGATGATGTGTTACGGAACGAGTAAAGAGACTTGCCGGTAACGAGATTGAACAAGGTATCGGGATACCGACGATTGAATCTCGGGCAAGTATCGTACCGCTAGACAAAGGGAACTGTATACGGGATTGATTAAGTCCTTGACATCGTGGTTCATCCGATGAGATCATCGTGGAACATGTGGGAGCCAACATGGGTATCCAGATCCCGCTGTTGGTTATTGACCGGAGAACTTCTCGGTCATGTCTGCATGTCTCCCGAACCCGTAGGGTCTACACACTTAAGGTTCGGTGACGCTAGGGTTATAGAGATATTAGTATGCGGTAACCCGAAAGTTGTTCGGAGTCCCGGATGAGATCCCGGACGTCACGAGGAGTTCCAGAATGGTTCGGAGGTAAAGAATTATATATAAGAAGTGCTATTTCGGCCATCGGGACAAGTTTCGGGGTCACCGGTATTGTATCGGGACCACCGGAAGGGTCCCGGGGGTCCACCGGGTGGGGCCACCTGCCCCGGGGGGCCACATGGGCCGTAGGGGGTGCGCCTTGGCCTACATGGGCCAAGGGCACCAGCCCCTAGAGGCCCATGCGCCAAAGGGACAAGAGGAGGGGAGAGTCCTAAAGGGGGAAGGCACCTCCGAGGTGCCTTGGGGAGGATGGACTCCTCCCCCCCTTGGCCGCACCCTTCCTTGGAGGAAGGGGCAAGGCTGCGCCCTCCCCTCTCCCTTGGCCCTATATATAGTGGGGGGAAGGGAGGGCAACCATACCTAAGCCCTGGCGCCTCCCTCTCCTTCCCATGACACATCTCCCTCCTGCCACAGCGCTTGGCGAAGCCCTGTTGGAATCGCGCTACATCCACCACCACGCCGTCGTGCTGCTGGATCTCCATCAACCTCTCCTCCCCCCTTGCTGGATCAAGAAGGAGGAGACGTCACTGCTCCGTACGTGTGTTGAACGCGGAGGTGCCGTCCGTTCGGCGCTAGGATCATCGGTGATTTGGATCACGACGAGTACGACTCCATCAACCCCGTTCTCTTGAACGCTTCCGTGCGCGATCTACAAGGGTATGTAGATCCACTCCTCCCTCGTTGCTAGATGACTCCATAGATAGATCTTGGTGACATGTAGGAAAATTTTGAATTTATGCTACGTTCCCCAACAGTGGCATCATGAGCTAGGTCTATGCGTAGTTTCTATGCACGAGTAGAACACAAAGTAGTTGTGGGCATTGATTTTGTTCAATATGCTTGTCATTACTAGTCTTATCTTGATTCGGCGGCATCGTGGGATGAAGCGGCCCGGACCGACCTTACACGTACTCTTACGTGAGACTGATTCCACCGACTGACATGCACTAGTTGCATAAGGTGGCTAGCGGGTGTCTGTCTCTCCCACTTTAGTCGGATCGGATTCGATGAAAAGGGTCCTTATGAAGGGTAAATAGCAATTGGCATATCACGTTGTGGTTTTTGCGTAGGTAAGAAACGTTCTTGCTAGAAACCCATAGCAGCCATGTAAAACATGCAAACAACAATTAGAGGACGTCTAACTTGTTTTTGCAGGGTATGCTATGTGATGTGATATGGCCAAAGGATGTGATGAATGATATATGTGATGTATGAGATTGATCATGTTCTTGTAATAGGAATCACGACTTGCATGTCGATGAGTATGACAACCGGCAGGAGCCATAGGAGTTGTCTTTATTTATTTATGACCTGCGTGTCAACTTAAACGTCATGTAATTACTTTACTTTATTGCTAACCGTTAGCTGTAGAAGTAGAAGTAATAGTTGGCGAGACAACTTCATGAAGACACGATGATGGAGATCATGATGATGGAGATCATGGTGTCATGCCGGTGACGATGATGATCATGTAGCCCCGAAGATGGAGATCAAGAGGAGCAAAGTGATGATGGCCATATCATGTCACTATTATTTGATTGCATGTGATGTTTATCATGTTTTTGCATCTTGTTTACTTAGAACGACGGTAGTAAATAAGATGATCCCTCATAATAATTTCAAGAAGGTGTTCCCCCTAACTGTGCACTGTTGCAAAAGTTCGTCATTTCGAAGCACCACGTGATGATCGGGTGTGATAGATTCTTACGTTCACATACAACGGGTGTAAGACAGATTTACACACGCGAAACACTTAGGTTGACTTGACGAGCCTAGCATGTACAGACATGGCCTCGGAACACAAAAGACCGAAAGGTCGAGCATGAGTCGTATGGTAGGTACGATCAACATGAAGATGTTCACCGATGTTGACTAGTCCGTCTCACATGATGATCGGACACGGCCTAGTTGACTCGGATCATGTAATCACTTAGATGACTAGAGGGATGTCTATCTGAGTGGGAGTTCATAAGATGAACTTAATTATCATGAACATAGTCAAAAGATCTTCGCAAATTATGTTGTAGCTCGTGCTTCAGTTCTACTGTTTAGATATGTTCCTAGAGAAAATTTAGTTGAAAGTTGATAGTAGTGATTTTGCGGACTAGGTCCGTAAACTGAGGTTTGTCCTCATTGCTTCATAGAAGGCTTATGTCCTTAATGCACCGCTCAGTGTGCTGAACCTCGAACATTGTCTGTGGATGTTGTGAACATCTGACATACACATTTTGATAACTATATGATAGTTCAGTTAAACGGTTTAGAGTTGAGGCACCGAAGACGTTTTTGAAACGTCGCGAAACATATGAGATGTTTCGAGGGCTGAAATTGGGATTTCAGTCTCGTGCCCACGTCAAGAGGTATAAGACCTCCGACGATTTTCTTAGCCTGCAAACTAAGGGAGAAAAGCTCAATTGTTGAGCTTGTGCTCAGATTGTCTGAGTACAACAATCATTTGAATCGAGTGGGAGTTGATCTTCCAGATAAGATAGTGATGTTTCTCCGAAGTAATTACCACCAAGCTGCTAGAGCTTCGTGATGAACTATAATATATCAGGGACATATATGATGATCCTTGAGATATTCGCGATGTTTGACACCAAAGTAGAAATCAAGAAGGAGCATCAATTGTTGATGGTTGGTGAAACCACTAGTTTCAAGAAGGGCAAGGGCAAGAAGGGATACTTCATGAAACGGCAAATCAGCTGCTGCTCTAGTGAAGAAACCCAAGGTTGAACCCAAACCCGAGACTAAGTGCTTCTGTAATAAGGGGAACAGCCACTGGAGCAGAATTACCCTAGATACTTGGTAGATGAGAAGGCTGGCAAGGTCGATAGAAGTATATTGGATATACATTGTGTTGATGTGTACTTTATGCACCAGGGTATTAGATACCGGTTCGGTTGCTAAGTGTTAGTAACTCGAAATAAAAGCTACGGAATAAACGGAGACTAGCTAAAGGTGAGCTGACGATATGTGTTGGAAGTGTTTCCAATGTTGATATGATCAAGCATCGCACGCTCCCTCTACCATCGAGATTGGTGTTTGCGTTGAGCATAGACATGATTGGATTATGTCTATCGCAATACGGTTATTCATTTAAGGTGAATAATGGTTACTCTGTTTATTTGAATAATACCTTCAATGGTCTTGCACCTAAAATGAATGGTTCATTGAATCTCGATCATAGTGATACACATGTTCATGCCAAAAGATAGTAATGATAGTACCACACAAATGTGGCACTGCAATTTGAGTCATATTGGTATAAAACGCATGAAGAAGCTCCATGTTGATGGATCTTTGGGCTCACTCGTTTTGAAAAGTTTGAGACATGCGAACCATGTCTATTGGTGTATATGCATGGAGAAACTCCATGCAGATGGACCATTTGGACTCACTTGATTTTGAATCACTTGAGACATGCAAATCATACCACATGGGCAAGATGACTGAAAGCCTCGGTTTCAGTAAAATGGAACTAGAAAGCAACTTGTTGGAAGTAATACATTTTGATGTGTGCAATCCAATGAGTGCTGAGGCATGTAGTGGATATCGTTATGTTCTTACTTCACAGATAATTTGAGTAGATGTTGAGTATATTTACTTGATGAATCACGAGTCTGAATTATTGAAAGGTTCAAGTAATTTCAGGGTGAAGTTGAAAGATCATCGTGACAAGAGGATAAAATATCTATGATATGATCATAGAGATGAATATCTGAATTACGAGTTTGGCACATAATTAAGACATTGTGGAAATTGTTTCACAACTAACATAGCCTGGAACACCATAGTGTGATGGTGTGTCCGAACATCATAACTGCACCCTATTGGATATGATGCATACCATGATGTATCTTATCGAATTACCATGATAGTTTATGGGTTAGGCATTAGAGACAACCACATTCACTTTAAATAGGGCACCACGTAATTCCGATAAGATGACACCGTATGAACTATGGTTTAGAGAAACCTAAGCTATCATTTCTTAGAAGTTTGGGACTACGACACTTATGTGAAAAAGTTTCAGGCTGATAAGCTCGAACCCGAAGCTGATAAATGCATCTTCATAGGACACCAAAAACAGTTGGGTATACCTCCTGTCTCAGATCCGAAAGCAATAAGGGATTGTTTCTAGAATCGGGTCCTTTCTCGAGGAAAAGTTTCTCTCGAAAGAATTGAGTGGGAGGATGGTGGAGACTTGATGAGGTTATTGAACCGTCACTTCAACTAGTGTATAGCAGGGCACAAAGAGTTGTTCCTGTGGCACCTACACCAATTGAAGTGGAAGCTTATGATTTTGATCAGGAGACTTCGGATCAAGTCACTACCAAACCTCGTGGGATGACAAGGATGCGTACTACTTCAGAGTGGTACGTAATCCTGTCTTGAAAGTCATGTTGCTAGACAACAATGAACCTACGAGCTAGGGAGAAGCGGTGGTGGGCCTGGATTCCGATAAATGGCTCGAGGCCATATAATCTGAGAGAGGATCCATATATGAAAACAAAGTGTAGACTTTGGAAGAACTACTTGATGGTCGTAAGGCTGTTAGGTACAGATGGATTTTAAAAGGAAGACGGACAATGATGGTAAATGTCACCATTAAGAAAGCTCGACTTGTCGTTAAGATGTTTTCCGACAAGTTCAAGGAGTTGACTACGATGAGACTTTCTCACTCGTAGCGATGCTAAGAGTCTGTTGGAATTATATTAGCAGGTACTGCATTATTTATGAAATCTTGCAGATAGGATGTCAAAATATTGTTTCCTCATGATTTTCTTGAGGAAAGGTTGTATGTGATACAACCAGAAGGTTTTAACAATCCTGAAAGATGCTAACAAGTATGCAAAGCTCTAGCAATCCTTCTAAGGACTGGAGTAAGCATCTCGGAGTTGGAATATACGCTTTGATAATGATCAAAGGTTTTGGGTTTATACAAAGTTTATGAGAAACTTGTATTTCCAAAGAAGTGAGTGGGAGCATTATATAATTTTTGATGAGTATATGTTGTTGACATATTATGGATCAGAAATGATGTAGAATTTCTGAAAAGCATATAGGGTTATTTGGAAAGTGTTTTTCAATGGAAAGCCTGGATTAAGCTACTTGAACATTGAGCATCAAGATCTATAAGGATAGATCAAAACGCTTAATGGTACTTTCAAATGAGCACATACCTTGACATGATCTTGAAGGTGTTCAAGATGGATCAGTTAAAGAAGGAGTTCTTGCCTGAGTTGTAAGGTATGAAGTTAAGACTTAAAGCTCGACCGCGACAGAATAGAAAGAAAGGACGAAGGTCGTCCCCTATGCTTAAGACGTAGGCTCTACAGTATGCTATGCTGTGTACCGCACCTGAAGTGTGCCTTGCCATGAGTCAGTCAAGGGGTACAAGAGTGATCCAAGAATGCATCACAGGACAGCGGTCAAAGTTATCCTTAGTAACTAGTGGACTAAGGAATTTTCTCGATTATGGAGGTGGTAAAAGGGTTCATCGTAAAGGGTTACGCCGATGCAAACTTTGACACTAATCCAGATTATTCTTAGTAGACTGTATTCGTATAGTAGAACAATTATTAGGAATAGCTCCAAATATAGCATAGTAGCTGCATCTAGGAGATGACATAGAGATTTGCGAAGTACATACGGATCTGAATGTTGCAGACCCGTTGACTAAAACCTCTCTCACAAGCAACATGATCAAACCCAGAACTCATTGAGCGTTAATCACATAGTGATGTGAACTAGATTATTGACTCTAGTTAACTCTTTGGATGTTGGTCACATGGCGATGTGACCTGTGAGTGTTAATCACATGGCGATGTGAACTAGATTATTGACTCTAGTGCAAGTGGGAGACTGTTGGAAATATGCCCTAGAGGCAATAATAAATTGGTTATTATTATATTTCCTTGTTCATGATAATCGTTTATTATCCATGCTAGAATTGTATTGATAGGAAACTCAGATACATGTGTGGATACATAGACAACACCATGTCCCTAGTAAGCCTCTAGTTGACTAGCTCGTTGATCAATAGATGGTTACGGTTTCCTAACCATGGACATTGGATGTCGTTGATAACGGGATCACATAATTAGGAGAATGATGTGATGGACAAGACCCAATCCTAAGCCTAGCACAAAGATCGTGTAGTTCGTTCGCTAAAGCTTTTCTAATGTCAAGTATCATTTCCTTAGACCATGAGATTGTGCAACTCCCGAATACCGTAGGAGTGCTTTGGGTGTGCCAAACGTCACAACCTAACTGGGTGGCTATAAAGGTACACTACAGGTATCTCCGAAAGTGTCTGTTGGGTTGGCACGAATCGAGACTGGGATTTGTCACTCCGTGTAAACGGAGAGGTATCTCTGGGCCCACTCGGTAGGACATCATCATAGTGTGCACAATGTGATTAAGGAGTTGATCACGGGATGATGTGTTACGGAACGAGTAAAGAGACTTGCCGGTAACGAGATTGAACAAGGTATCAGGATACCGACGATCGAATCTCGGGCAAGTATCGTACCGCTAGACAAAGGGAATTGCATACGGGATTGATTAAGTCCTTGACATCGTGGTTCATCCGATGAGATCATCATGGAACATGTGGGAGCCAACATGGGTATCCAGATCCCGCTGTTGGTTATTGACCGGAGAACATCTCGGTCATGTCTGCATGTCTCCCGAACCCGTAGGGTCTACACACTTAAGGTTCGGTGACGCTAGGGTTATAGAGATATTAGTATGCGGTAACCCAAAAGTTGTTCGGAGTCCCGGATGAGATTCCGGACGTCATGAGGAGTTCCGGAATGGTCCGGAGGTAAAGAATTATATATAGGAAGTGCTATTTCGGCCATCGGGACAAGTTTCGGGGTCACCGGTATTGTATCGGGACCACCGGAAGGGTCCCGGGGGTCCACCGGGTGGGGCCACCTGCCCCGGGGGGGCACATGGGCCGTAGGGGGTGCGCCTTGGCCTACATGGGCCAAGGGCACCAGCCCCTAGAGGCCCATGCGCCAAAGGGACAAGAGGAGGGGAGAGTCCTAAAGGGGGAAGGCACCTCCGAGGTGCCTTGGGGAGGATGGACTCCTCCCCCCCTTGGCCGCACCCTTCCTTGGAGGAAGGGGCAAGGCTGCGCCCTCCCCCTCTCCCTTGGCCCTATATATAGTGGGGGGAAGGGAGGGCAACCATACCTAAGCCCTGGCGCCTCCCTCTCCTTCCCATGACACATCTCCCTCCTGCCACAGCGCTTGGCGAAGCCCTGTTGGAATCCCGCTACATCCACCACCACGCCGTCGTGCTGCTGGATCTCCATCAACCTCTCCTCCCCCCTTGCTGGATCAAGAAGGAGGATATGTCGCTGCTCCGTACGTGTGTTGAACGCGGAGGTGCCGTCCGTTCGGCGCTAGGATCATTGGTGATTTGGATCACGACGAGTACGACTCCATCAACCCCGTTCTCTTGAATGCTTCCGCGCGCGATCTACAAGGGTATGTAGATCCACTCCTCCCTCATTGCTAGATGACTCCATAGATAGATCTTGATGACACGTAGGAAAATTTTGAATTTATGCTACGTTCCCCAACAGTACTACCGTGCGTGGAGTGTACGGTACTACCGGCCCAGTGCGGTACTACCGCCTGAGGGAGCGGTACTACCGCTTTGGTGCGGTCCTTCCGCCCAAGCGGTACTACCGCGATGATACGCGGTACTACCACACTGTCGGAGGCGCGTTGGGATAAGAACGGGAACGGGGGGTTCTAACTTCCCCATACCCATTCATCAGTTTCCTCCACTTCGTCTCTCTCTCTCACTCAAGAACGGGGCCAGAGTCCCTCGCCGGATCTCCGTCTCCGGCTGCTCTCTTTGGATTCCGACCGGTGGGATCGTTCCCCACCACTTCCTCTTGCCATGGACTAAGGTTTTTCCCCAAATCCCTCTCTTTCTTGTTGGTTCTTTTGTCTCTAGGTTTTTGGGAGATACTTGTGTTCTTGAGATTTTAGGCCAAATCTTTGCAAGAGAAGGTTGTAGGAGAGTAGTGTTGCGTAGATGTTTTACTTGATATAGTGTCTCGTGGTAGATGTGATCAACCGTAGTTCTGCCGTGGTTTCGCGCGTCTTCTCAGATTCAAAAGTAGGCTCGGATCTGACGCGGTGCGGTACTACCGTGCCTGTGACGCGACACTACCGCTCATCCGGTACTATCGCTAGTTTGGTGCGGTACTACCGCACATTCTGCGGCACTAAGGTCTTACTACCACTCCAAGCCACGGTAGTACCGCGTGAGGACACAGTACTACCGGGACTAGGAGCGGTACTAAAATTTTAGTACCGCATGACCAGGCAGCACTACCGTTGTTGTCTCATTTCCTTGTGGCATTTATCCCGTATAATTTCTACTTGTTTCCCTTGCTTTTTCGTGGTCTTTGCATTGATTCTTCTCGCTCTTTGTGTGTGCTTTCTCTTGTGTCTTAGGTGGTGGCTCTCGCCGTTCCAATCCCAGTCGTGACACTGGCTCCAAGCGACTGCGCAAGCACCAGAGGGCTCCAGTGCTCCCAAGCGCAATGTCAAGACCACCGCCAGCAAGCAAAAGGAACCTGCTAAGGGCATGGACGAGATTCCCCTCAATGAGTACGTTGAACGCCGGAAGATCAACCCTTATGTGAATCCTCGTGCTATCCTTAGAGGCACTGAGTTGTTTTGGACCAAGCAGCAGGCTCTCATTTATCTGGATGTGATCAAGAACAAGCAGAATACCTTCATGGATGTCAAGTGGATAGACATGAATCACATGAGGAAGGACAAGTTTCGGGAGTATTTTGGAGAAGCTCTGGATTTGGTGGAGCAGTTCGCTATTGAGCCTGTGATCTCCTTCCACCTTGACTATGACCCTGAGATTATCTGTCAGTTCTTTGCCTTAGTTTACTTTCACCCCGGGGATGAGCGGAGGATGACCTGGATGACCAATGGCCGTCAGTTGTCTGCTACCTGGAAGGAGTTCATGGGTCTGCTCCACGTTCTTGATGACGGGCTTCACACACCTGTTGGTGTTCACCCCCACGCCAACTCTGAGTCTGCTAACAAGAACTTGCTTCAGCCGTACTATGTTGAGAAGGTGCTTCCCAGTGGCAAGTCAACTTGGGTGCTGAACTCTTTTCTGGATATCATGCATCGCATCTTCCGCAACACTCTGTTCCCTCGCATTGGCGACAAGGACAAGGTTCATTCCTATCTGGTGGACATGATGCTCCTGTGCACGGAAGCACGTTCGTCTTAGACTTAGCCACTTGATGTCTCACACATCATGTGGTGTGAGCTTCGGTTTGCGATGTACACCCGCAAGGTACCTATCTATGGACCGTACCTGTTTCTGTTGATCTCCACGACTTGGGAGAAGATGTACCCTAGTGATGAGTTCCTTGCTCCAGACTGGATTTGGCATGAGTCCATCAGTCTCCGTGTCAAGCCCAACTGGGCCAACACTACTACTCGTGCTGAGGCATCTGCTGCTAGGAGGGCTGTTGGTGAGGAGGAGGCTGGTGCAGAGGATGTTGTTGAGGACCGTGCTGCTAGGTCTTCCCCGCCTTCCTCTAAGCCGTCGTGGGCCAAGAAGTTGAAGGACAAGATGAAGACTCTCTTCTGCATGCAGGCGAAGGGGCAGTACAGGACTCATGTGGCATCCAAGGAGAGTCGCCGCCGCGACAAGAAGGTCATGAGGCTCTTTGGAGAGGATGTCTCTGGCGGTTCTGAGGATGCCATCACGCCAGAGGCTGCATGGATGGCGAAGCAAGGTTTCAAGTGGACTAGCTCTAAGGAGGACATCGAGGAGACCGTCCCCGCCGCCGAGTCTGACGAGGAGCACGAGGAGCAGTGGGATGATTTCTCTGCCTGAGCCACCCCTTGTGTGTAGCTGTCCTCTCTGCCTTTTTGGCGTCTCGATGCCAAAGGGGGAGAGAGTGTAGGGATTTGCGTGTTTGCGAGTCGTGTGTCGTGTTCGGTGTGTTTGCTTTGTCGTTTGGACCTCGTTTGCCTTTGTTTGGTTTGTGTCTTTGAGGCTTATCCTTCATATGGTGTAAGACATATGCACTCTATTCTATCTTAGTGAACTTATGTTTGTGCTATCTTGTCTAGTGTTAGCCTTACTATTGCAAGATATGCCTTGTCTCTATAATATAGGGGGAGCTTTGATACTAGTATGTGTGTCATGCAGTCCAAAGCACCCATCTAGTTGGCACACATCTAGGGGGAGCCCGTCTATATTCTAGAGAGAAGGGGTTTGCGTTTGCTTAATATTATTTCCCTTGTGCAAATCTCGTATTGTCATCAATCCACCAAAAAGGGGGAGATTGTAAGGACATCTTTATCCCTAAGGTGTTTTGGTGATTGATGACAATGCGTTTGCGGACTAATCGTGTGTTTTGAGTTTCCCAGACGTTTCTTCGCTAGGCACAAGACGGTTTGGTGTCCCTCAAAGACTATTGAAGACGGCGTTTTTCTATGTTTCTTTTTGGTGGATTTGAGTCGTAGGAAAGTCGTACTATTAAGAGGGGGTCTGCGTCGGAAAGGTTTGGGTGGAATCATCACGTACACGTTTCTTCTTTGTCCCCTCCTTTCCCCTACACCTTGGAGCATCCTCCGTTTATATCTCTTCACCTTGTTCTGGCTGCTGTGTTGGCTTGCGGTAGTACTGCTCCCTGGTGAGCGGTAGTACCGTAGGCACCAGCGGTAGTACCGTGTTGTGGCGCGGTAGTACCGCAGGTGCCCACGGTAGTACCGCTCCTTTGGAGCCATAGTGTCGTGACCCCCAGGCCAAGTACCGCTCCCTCGTGGTAGTAGGGGCGGATGTAATTTTTTACATCCGCGCTACCACGGTAGTACAACATCCCTTGCGCGGTAGTACCGTGCGCGGTCTGGCTCAGCTGCCAGGCGGTAGTACCGCCCCTCTGCGGTAGTACTGTGTCGGATTTCTGCTACGTCCGTTTTCCAGCGGAAGTAGGCACGGATGTTCTGTTATCCTCGCTCTTCCTAGGCTTGGGGTTCCCTGCCTTGCGGTAGTACCGCAAGGGGGAGCGATAGTACCGCGTCTGCGGAAGTACCGTCCTCAGCCCATGTGCTTAAGGTCTACCCTAGCTACTGCTGCTGCTGCGGTAGTACCGCGGCTCCTCACGGTAGTACCGCGTGGCCCAGCGGTAGTACCGCTGTCCTGGGACGGTAGTACCGCTGGTCGCGGGCTGGTAGGTGGATAACGGTTGGATTTTCTTCCTTAGCTATATAAGGGGTGTCTTCTTCCTCGTGTTGACTACCTCTTCCAACCCTAAGCTCCATTGTTGCTCTAAGCTCCATTTTCGCCTGATCTCACTCCCTAGCTAATCAAACTTGTTGATTTGCTTGGGAGTGGTTGAGAAGGCCCCGATCTACACTTCCATCAAGATAAATTCAATTCCCCCCACTAATCCCTTGCGGATCTTGTTACTCTTGGGTGTTTGAGCACCCTAGACGGTTGAGGTCACCGCGGAGCCATAGTCCATTGTGGTGAAGCTTCGTGGTGTCTTTGGGAGCCTCCAATTGAGTTGTGGAGATTGCCCCAACCTTGTTTATAAAGGTTCGGACGCCGCCTCCAAGGGCACCAATAGTGGAATCACGACATCTCGCATTGTGTGAGGGTGTGAGGAGAATACGATGGCCCTAGTGACTTGTTGGGGAGCATTGTGCCTCCACACCGCTCCAACGGAGATGTACTTCCCCTTAAAGGGAAGGAACTTCGGTAACACATCCTCGTCTCCACCGGCTCCACTCTTGGTTATCTCGTGCCTTTACTTGTGCAAGCTTATTTGTGTTATATCTCTTGCTTGCTTGTGTTCCTATCTTTTTTGCATCATATAGGTTGCTCACCTAGTTGCATATCTAGACAACCTACTTTGATGCAAAGTTTAAATTGTTAAAGAAAAGGTAAAAATTGTTAGTTGCCTATTCACCCCCCCTCTAGTCAACCATATTGATCCTTTCAAGAAGTATTCATGTTCCAAGCTAAAATTACACATATATAACAATGAGAATACATATACACTTTAAACGCACATAAAACACTACAAGGTACTAGTAAAGTAATCAAAATAAACCAGTAAAATCATATGTCTCATCTCATAGAGAAATATGGCATTACTGTACTGCTAGTTTAAACAAAAATTTACCAAGAAATTAGATACCCATATTTAAAAGTTTCAATCCACATATTATCATATATCATTATGTATTACCAATGCCATATGTCACAAAGATCTTTCCATATCCTATAACCCCCCCTTTCGAAAATGATTTTTGTTGTAGTTTATCATCACCACTCACCCTTAATAGAGGGCACATGAATGCTTTGGTTTTTAATGGTTGCAGGGGTTAAGAGAGGCTAGTGGGCATTAGGAGCTTTAGCCTCATGAGCCATTGTTATCACAGGAAGTTTGATTTAAAATTGTCGCTTGTGATTTCATCTTATCTCCGGCGGGCTATAAAAAAGGCATGTCTATGATGGTAGAGTGTCAGTGATTTGCGTCCGTTAATTACGTAAATTTTGAAAATATCCATCACCAGCGGACTTTCGTGGACGTTTTTGCTTGCCCTTCACTATTGTGCTAGTATGGATCTAATTTTGAAAGAGACAATTGTAATTTCACTACTCCTATTACTCTCTCACTCACTCACTCACTTGCTCCCCCCCCACACACACACACAAACCTGCTTTCTGCTGCATTTTTTTTAAATTTTAAACAATAGTGCTAATCATCATAAGAAACTTAGTATTTCAAATTGACCTTTTGGCAAATTAATTTCCTTTAAGAAATACACGTGCATGTTCTAAAATTTGAACAAAAGCAGTTTTGTAGGTATGTTGCAATCATACAATAGAAACTTGCTTTTCACCAAAAAAGTATAACAAATGCTTGGCTTATGGGATTATTAGAGAAGTCATGCCACTGCAGTCAAGGCTCTAAAAGCCAGTGATTACCTCGATCTCTACCGCGTCAACAACTACAAACTGTTGTAGATGGACTCATGGACACATACGGCTGTCGGAGACAACACTGACTAGGATGGCGTGGAGGCACTGGCAGTTCATGGTGTTCATACATTCCAACTCTCTAAGGGGATGATCATGTGGAGGACGAGTACATGCTCCTTGACTCCATCAACATCAACCAACACTCCTCTCCGGGTCCTATGCGAGACCCCCGACGGCATGCACCAGTAGGAACACACAATCGCATTCGAGGAAGTTGAATCAGATCGCCGTGTCGTGTGGGGATTGTGATCGGCCCTGGGCGGGTTAGTCTTTGGATATGGACTGAACTTGTCAACTCATATTAGAGATGGTTGATTAGTCTGACTTGCCATTATGGTTACGTAATTGTGATGCTTAGGGATTCGTGCAAAAAGACTTTTCGAAAAGCATAGATGCGCATCACTAGTTGTATATGTTTTACACAATGTACTCCTTACTCCCAAGGGTGAACCTATGATCTAATCTAAACGTTAGTGGTTGGACCTAACGGCAATGACGCTTACGAGTCATTCCTTGGGACATCACTGTTGGAGGGCTTTCTCGCGGTCAAAGAAAGGTGGTTAATGTTTATGTTTGTTATCTAAGGGATCCTTTGCTATGACATTTGGTGCAATGTCTTTTCTTTTTCTTTCTCTATATGTGTAATAGTTTGATTGTTGCTTTCTTAATATATGGATGGGCTTTGACTTGATTCTTCTACACAGGCTTGGCCCATTTGATATCAATTTAATACTAATATTTTTATTAAAATATTATACTCCGCTTTGAGCTGTTCGGTAGGCGTACACAGCAAGTTACCTCTGACCGGAAGTCAACGGATTCCGCGACGGCGGCGTAGACAGCGCCGGCGACCTCCACGAACTCCGGCCTGAGTGCCCGCCCATGGGCGACCCAGACGCCGCACGCGAAGGACGTCTGCTCGAGACCACGGAGCATGCCCACCAGTCTGATCGCCGGGTCGCCGTGCAGCGCGGCGAGCGACGACCCAGCTGGCCCCACCAGGAAATCCAGCAGCTCCCGCTGCGTCTCGCCCTTGGCGCCAGCGGCCACCAGCGCGAGCGCCGCGTGGAGCGACAGCGGCGAGACGATGAAGTTGCGCCCCCCGCCGGCCGCCGTGCTCCCGACGCTCGCTGCCATGCGCAGGCAGCCTGCATTAGTCACCGTGTTCCCGACGCCCGCCCCTGCCGTGCAGCCGGAGTAGACGCCATGGGTTCTTCCGGTCTCACGTGGGATCATCGCGGTGGGGCGCACGGCCGCGGCCCAGGACGGGAAGCTAGGACGCGGCGGAGCAAACGTGGGCGGCCAGGGCGCGGTGAACCTGCTGGCGGCGTCGGCGGGGCGGTGATGGTGAGGAGGGTGGCAGGCTTCGGTGTTATCGGTTGGTTGTTGGCGCGTGTTGGAGGTGGCAGCAGTCTGGAACGAGGCGAGATGTCTCGCGACGGCGGCCGCAGGGAACATCTGGGGAGCCTGGCTACCGGCGAAGTGCGGCGGAGCGGGAAGGGTTCCGGGGTGCTCATCGTGGGGTCGACCACGGCGAGGTGGGGAGCCGTGCGAGCCGGTCGGGCGCCAGGAGCTCATCGTCCGTGGCTACTAGGTAGGTAATGGGGGCAGCCTTGTGTACGAGTGAACGAGTGTGCGATATGCGATGGTACCTTGATAGTTTTTCAAACTTTGGTACCTTTTTTTTTGGTTTTTTTTTTGCGAGGGACCTTTTCTTTTTTGTTGACACAATATAGATGCAAACACTCATACATACACACATACATTCACTCATATGAACGCACACACGCATACCCTATCCCTATGAGCATTTTTGAGAGACTGAGACGACAACTATCTTGAGATTGACGAAGTCACCACAGACACCTTTATAGTCGATGAAAACGTCTTCTTTCACTGAACGCACATCACCGAAAAATCTGAAATAAATACAGAAAAATGCGAGCACCAATGTCAATGTCAAGTTTAGAACTTGAACTCTGATGGGCTGGGAATACCACCGTCCTCTTAGTTCACAAAAACGATGGTACCTTTGATAGTTGTTAGTATCATCATCATCGTTCACGTCATTAGAAAAGAAATTCATTTTGCTAATGGGCATGTGCCTAGTGTTTTTCCACGCCTGTCAATTTTCACTTTGCACGAGGCCAAAGGTGGGGATGACGTAAGGAGCGACGATGGCGAGGGTCGACCACTCTAAGGGCGAGCCAAGACCTCACTAAAGCCAGGGGCAACACAGCGAGCATCAGCGTCCCAGGTGGAGGTGAGGAAGAAACTTAAGGGGAGGGGTGCAGGGGTCGCCGGGGTTCTTGCAGATTGGCTGGGTTTAGAGGGATGGCCAGAGCAGCGTCCAGCACAACTGTGAGGGATGGTCGAGGGGACGGACGGGCGGCGATAGCCGCACGCCACAGGAAGAATATGAACATGGCACACTTGAGGAGGAAGAAGGGACATGAACTGTTGGATTTCATTCAAATGGACAGGAAACAAAGCGACTGATGCAAATGTTCTTTTCTGGACCTGATGAATAGGTGCTCCCGAGGAAAATTAAGAATCTTCAACTCCAATGAAAATTTCAAACATCCAATAGGAGAATTCTGACATTTTTAATTATATTTATAAAATAAAACTTTCAAAAAGTGGTGGATCTATACAAAACTTGCAGGGCTGGACATGCTAAAGGAGAACACACAAAATTTCAAAATCAGAACCGTACTACTTCTGTACTCCCTCTATTTCAAAATACTTGACGTTAAGTTTATCCCTCTCGTAAAAAAAACTTCTTTAAGTTTGAACCTGTATATAAAGACATATATACAGTATGAAAATGTTATTATGACGAATCTAATAAAACTAGTATGGTGTTATAGACGTTGTGGTTCTCATGTTGATATCCTCAAAACTAGGTCAAAAAGAAGTCTCATATTGAGAGGTTTAAATGTTTTGTTTTATGCAAGCTATACTTCTCGTGACAATATATTGTCCGATTTCGATGAGGGAGGGATGATGACGGCGGCGCGACTTTGGCACACTCCAGTGCTTGTAGTCGTCGCTGATAACCCATAAGTATAGGGGATTAATTGTAGCCTCTTTCGATAAGTAAGAGTGTCGAACCCAACGAGGAGCTAAAGGTAGTAGAACAAATATTCCCACAAGTTTTATCGACCACCGATACAACTCTACGCACGCTTAACGTTCGCTTTACCTAGAACAAGTATGAAACTAGAAGTACTTTGTAGGTGTTGTTGGATAGGTTTGCAAGATAATAAAGAGCACGTAAATAAAAAGTTGGGGCTCTTTAGATAAGGACACAACTAAGTTAGTTTTAGTAAAGAGGTTTTTGTTACAAGAAAGTTATTTGTCCCTAGGCAATCGATAACTAGACCGGTAATCATTATTGCAATTTTATATGAGGGAGAGGCATAAGCTAACATACTTTCTCTACTTGGATCATATGCACTTATGATTGGAACTCTAGCAAGCATCCGCAACTACTAAAGATCATTAAGGTAAAACCCAAGCATAGCATTAAAGCATCAAGTCCTCTTTATCTCATACGCAACAACCCCCTTACTCGGGTTTGTATTTCAGTCACTCAGGCAACCCACTATAAGCGAATCATGAACGTATTGCAACACCCTACAGCGGGGATCCCTCACGCTTGCACGACACGGAGAGCACCATAGGACAGCATCAATAATAAAACATGCAACTCAAATCAATCTTGATCATCAAATAGCACATAGGACAAAACGGATCTACTCAAACATCATAGGATAGCCATACATCATTGGGAAATAATATATAGCGTTGAGCACCTTGTTTAAGTAAAGATTACAGCGGGTAAGAGAGAGGTTACACCGCTGCATAGAGGGGGGAAGAGTTGGTGATGATGGTGGTGAAGTTGTTTGTGAAGATTGCGGTGATGATGATGGCCCCCGGTGGCACTCCGGCGCCACCGGAAGCAAGGGGGAGAGAGCCCCCCTCCTTCTTCTTCTTCCTTGACCTCCTCCTTAGATGGGAGAAGGATTTCCCCTCTGGTCCATGGCCTCCATGGCATGGGAGGGGCGAGAGCCCCTCCGAGATTGGATCTGTCTCTCTGTCTCTCCCTGTTTCTGCGTTCCCAGATTCTACCCTTTCACCGTTTCTTATATTCCCGGAGATCCGTAACTCCGATTGGGATGACATTTTGACACGATCTCGATCCGGAAATTAGCTTTCTTGCGGCGAAAGAAGGGCTCCAACCGCCTTACAGGGTGGCCACGAGGGTCAGGGGCACGCCCCCTGCCTCGTGGGCCCCTCGAGCATCGTCTCACGTTGATTTCACTTCCCAAAAATCACATATATTTCAAAAAAATCTCCGTCCGTTTTTATCCCGTTAGGACTCCGTTTGATATGGATTTTCTGCGAAACAAAAAACATGCAACAAACAGAAACTGGCACTAGGCACTGGATCAATATGTTAGTCCTAAAATAGTATAAAAAGTTGCCAAAAGTATATAAAAGTTGTAGAATATTGGCATGGAACAATCAAAAATTATAGATACGACGGAGACGTATCAGCATCCCCAAGCTTAATTCCTGCTCGTCCTCGAGTAGGTAAATGATAAAAAAGATAATTTTTGATGTGGAATGCTACCTAGCATAATCTTGATCACATATCTAATCATGGCATGAATATTAAAATACGAGTGATTCAAAGCAATAGTCTATCATTTGACATAAAAACAATAATATTTCAAGCCCACTAATAAATCAATCATGTTTTTTCAAAATAACACTGCCAAAGAAAGTTATCCCTACAAAATCATATAGTCTGGCTATGCTCCATCTTCACCACACAAAATATTCACATCATGCAAAACCCCGATGACAAGCCGAGCAATTGGTTCATACTTTTTAACGCGCTTCAGCATTTTCAACCCTCACGCAATACATGAGCGTGAGCCATGGATATAGCACTATAGGTGGAATAGAATGGTGGTTGTGGAGAAGACAAAAAGGAGAAGATAATCTCACATCAACTAGGCGTATCAACGGGCTATGGAGATGCCCATCAATAGATATCAATGTGAGTGAGTAGGGATTGCCATGCAACGGATGCACTAAAGCTATAAGTATATGAAAGCTCAAATTAAAACTAAGTGGGTGTGCATCCAACTTGCTTCCTCATGAAGACCTAGGGCATTTGAGGAAGCCCATCATTGGAATATACAAGCCAAGTTCTATAATGAAAATTCGCACTAGTATATGAAAGTGATAACTCAAGAGACTCTCTATAAGAAGAACATGGTGCTACTTTGAAGTACAAGTATATTAAAAGGATAGTAACATTGCCCCCTTTTCTTTTCTTTTCTTCTTTTTTTTGAGCTTCTTTGCCCCCCTTTTTTTATTTAGACTTCTTTGGCCTCTTTTTTTGGGGGGGGGGCAATGCTCTAATAATGATGATCATCACACTTTTATTTACTTACAACTCAATATTACAACTTGATACTAGAACAAAGATATGGCTCTATATGAATGCCTCCGACGGTGTATCAGGATGTGCAATGATCTAGCGTAGCAATGACATCAAAAAATGGACAAGCCATGAAAACATCATGATAGCTATCTTGCGATCATGCAAAGCAATATGACAATGAATGCTCAAGTCATGTATATGATGATGATGGAAGTTGCATGGCAATATATCTCGGAATGGCTATGGAAATGCCATGATAGGTAGGTATGGTGGCTGTTTTGAGGAAGGTATATGGTGGGTTTATGGTACCGGCGAATTTTGCACCAACTCTCGAGGTGAGAAAGGGCAATGCATGGTACCGAAGAGGCTAGCAATGATGGAAGGGTGAGAGTGCGTATAATCCATGGACTCAACATTAGTCATAAAGAACTCACATACTTATTGCAAAAGTTTATTAGCCCTCGAAGCAAAGTACTACTACGCATGCCCCTAGGGGGATAGATTGGTAGGAAAAGACCATCGCTCATCCCCGACCGCCACTCATAAGGAAGACAATCAATAAATACCTCATGATTCGACTTCGTTACATAACGGTTCACCATACGTGCATGCTACGGGAATCACAAACCTCAACACAAATATTTCTACTAATCCACAACTACCCACTAGCATGACTCTAATATCACCATCTTTATATCACAAAACTATTGCAAGGAATCAAACATATCATATTCAGTGATCTACAAGTTTTATGTAGGATTTTATGACTAATCATGTGAATGACCAGTTCCTATCATCTCTCTAAATAGATATAAGTGAAGCAAGAGAGTTTAATTCTTTATACAAAAGATATGCCCACGCTCTAACAAATATAAGTGAAGCAAAAGAGCATTCTACAAATGGCGGTTTTCTATGTAAAGAGAAACAGGCAATCCAAACTTCAAATGATATAAGTGAAGTACATGAAGCATTCTATAAAGCCATACTCAAAAGATATAAGTGAAGTGCATAGAGCATTCTATAAATAAACCAAGGACTATCTCATACCAGCATGGTGCATAAAAGAAAAATGAAAACTAAATGCAAAAGACGCTCTAAGATTGCACATATCACATGAACGAAACGAATCCGAAAACATACCGATACTTGTTGAAGAAAGAGGGGATGCCTTCCAGGGCATCCCCAAGCTTAGACGCTTGAGTCTCCTTGAATATTTACTTGGGGTGCCTCGGGCATCCCCAAGCTTGAGCTCTTGCCTCTCTTCCTTCTTCTTACATCGAGACCTTCTCGATCATCGAACACTTAATCCACACAAAACTTCAATAGAAAACTCGGTAAGATCCGTTAGTATAATAAAGCAAATCACTACTCTAAGTACTGTTGCAAACCAATTCATTTTTTTTTTGCATTGTGTCTACTATAATATAACTTTTTCATGGCTTAATCCACTGATATAAATCGATAGTCTCATCAAAACAAGCAAACTATGCATCAAAAACAGAGTCTGTCTAAAACAGAACAGTCTGTAATAATCTAAACATTCACCATACTTCTGATACTTGAAAAATTCTATCAAAATTAGGAAAAATAAAAAAATTGTATAGGAAGACAGTGCAAAAAGAATCAGAATCGTTTTACATTCCAACTAAAAATGTAAAATCGCGCACTTCAGCCAAAATTTATGTCCTGCACCGTACAAACCATCAAGCAAATGTAAACATCCTAAAGGCAAACATTGGCACATTATTTTTATAATACAATGGAATTATACAAGGGGATAATTATTTTTTTTGAAAAGTTTCTGTAATCAAGATTCACAAAGTTGCCGTGAGCATGAACAAAGTTCAAAGAGCTCTCCCACTTCAACAGTGCTTGTCTTTCTCACTTTCACTTTCCTTTTTTAAAAAGTTTTGGGTTCCCCTATTTATTTTTGTTGTTTTTAAACTATATGAAAGCACTCAACAGAAATAAATGACTCTCTAAAACTTTCGGGTTGTCTCCCTGGCAGCGCTTTCTTTAAAGCCATTAAGCTAGGCATATAGTGCTCCAGATCCCAAGGTATATCAAAGCCAATTTTAATTAACAATGATTTGTAATTTAGAAGTGAGCACAAAGTAACATATATCATGTAATGACGAGGTCTAACTCTCTTCCTATGCATCGGCATGTCATAAAAGAACAATTCATGCACACAAAGTAAAGGCCAATGCATAGTATAAACAGTTTCTTGCAATTTTACCATGTTGGAAACATAGAGAGGTGGAGATATAGTTCCTCTCTCATAATAATTGCAAGTAGGAGAAGCAAGCACATGCATATTATATTCATCAAAATTATCATGTGTAATAGTAAAATGGACCGAGATCCAGTGCCTTGGCACACACAAGGCACGGATGAACAGTATCGTGCCTTGAGCTTTCAGCCGTTAGATCGGAAATCAAGGTTCCAGATTTCAGTGAACAGTACCCCGTGCTACAGTGTGTTGGTCCTGTAGCGATTATCCTGTAGCAGACTTCCTGTAGCGATGCACTGTAGCAGTGACTCTTGATGTTCATCGGACCGTCGCTTGTAGATCCAACGGCCAGGAGATGCCCTCAAGGCACGATACTGTTCATCCGTGCCTTGTGTGTGCCAAGGCACCGGATCTCAGTCCTAGTAAAACGCAACCCATCAATATAATCCTTAATAAGTGCAAACTTCTCCAATATAGTGTAGTCGGGAGAATTCAAAAAGATAATAGGACTATCATGTGTGGATGTAATAGCAGCAATTTCATGTTTAACATAAGGAACTATAGCAAGTTCATCTCCATAAGAATAATTCATATTGGCATCTTGGCCACAAGAATAGCAAGCATCATCAAAAAGGGATATTTCAAGAGAATCAACGGGATCATAATAGTCATCATAGCAATCATCCTTAGGTAAGCACGAAGGGAAATTAAACAATGTATGAGTTGAAGAGTTACTCTCATTAGAAGGTGGGCACGGGTAGCTAATCCGTTATTCCTCATTTTGTTCTTCGCTCTCCTCATCATCTTTTTCATCCAATGAGCTCACAGTTTCATCAATTTCTTCTTCCATAGATTCCTACAAAATATTAGTCTCTTCTGGGACAACAGAGTAGTCCTCAATATATGGTTCAACATAGGTATTAGAAGCATAATTATCATAGCAATATTTAAGTATGGCAAAATTTTCAGATTTGTAAAAAGTAGCATCATACTTTTCAATCAAAGAGGCAATTTCATAAGCACCCTTAAAAAGCAAAAAATTCTTCAATTTGTTGAACATCATAGTAATTATAAACACCCTTAGCATACGAAGATACAATTCCATTATCACTAAACTCACATTGATAGGGAAGGTGTTTCTTAGGGTTTTCAGAACAACAAGTAAAATCATATATTTCACATGAATTCCAAGCATAGCATTGCAAACGATGAATTTGACCTAGTAAAAGTTTTCCTTTTTCAGATATTCGGTGTCGCGCATAACAAGCATGCTCATCTAAAGATTTGCCCTCAACTAAGCTAGTGGGGTTTCAGCACGAGCACATAGGGATCGAAGATGATCAAAGTAATAAGCTTCAGGAGTGTGGTAGATTTTGAGTGGTTCTTCAACCATTGGTTCAGTAGGTACAACTATTTTTTTTGTTATTTTGTGTTTCCTACCCATAACTAAAGATAGAAAACAATTAATAACAGCAAATAAAAATTACTTAGTGATAAAGCAAACAAGCACACACGAGAATATTCCCCCCACGCTATTGCTTCCCGGCAATGGCTCCAGAAAAAGGTCTTGATAACCCACAAGTATAGGGGATCAATTGTAGCCTCTTTCGATAAGTAAGAGTGTCGAACTCAACGAGGAGCTAAAGGTAGTAGAACAAATATTCCCTCAGGTTCTATCGACCACCGATACAACTCTACGCACGCTTAACGTTCGCTTTACCTAGAACAAGTATGAAACTAGAAGTACTTTGTAGGTGTTGTTGGATAGGTTTGCAAGATAATAAAGAGCGCGTAAATAAAAAGTAGGGGCTGTTTAAATAAGGACACAACTAAGTTAGTTTTAGTAAAGAGGTTTTTGTTACGAGAAAATTATTTGTCCCTAGGTAATCGATAACTAGACTGGTAATCATTATTGCAATTTTATATGAGGGAGAGGCATAAACTAACATACTTCCTCTACTTGGATCATATGCACTTATGATTGAAACTCTAGCAAGCATCCACAACTACTAAAGATCATTAAGGTAAAACCCAACCATAGCATTAAAGCATCAAGTCCTCTTTATCTCATACGCAACAACCCCCTTACTCGGGTTTGTGTTTCAGTCACTCACGCAACCCACTATAAGCGAATCATGAACGTATTGCAACACCCTACAACGGGGATCCCTCACGCTTGCGCGACACGGAGAGCACCATAGGACAGCACCAATAATAAAACATGCAACTCAAATCAATCTTGATCATCAAATAGCCCATAGGACAAAACGGATCTACTCAAACATCATAGAATAGCCATACATCATTGGGAAATAATATATAGTGTTGAGCACCATGTTTAAGTAAAGATTACAGCAGGTAAGAGAGAGGTTACACCACTGCATAGAGGGGAGAAGAGTTGGTGATGATGGTGGTGAAGTTGTTGGTGAAGATTGCGGTGATGATGATGGCCCTCGGTGGCACTCCGGCGCCACCGGAAGCGAGGGGGAGAGAGCCCCCCCTTCTTCTTCTTCCTTGACCTCCTCCCTAGATGGGAGAAGGGTTTCCCCTCTGGTCCATGGCCTCCATGGCATGGGAGGGGCGAGAGCCCCTCCGAGATTGGATCTGTCTCTTTGTCTCTCTCTGTTTCTACGTTCTCAGATTCTACCCTTTCATCATTTTTTATATTCCCGGAGATCCGTAATTCCGATTGGGCTGAAATTTTAACACGATCTCGATCCGAAAATTAGCTTTCTTTCGGTGAAAGAAGGTCTACAACCGCCTTACGGGGTGGCCACGAGGGTAGGGGCACGCCTGCCCCCCCGGGGCGCGTCCCCTGCCTCGTGGGCCCCTCGAGCATCGTCTCGCGTTGATTTCACTTCCCAAAAATCACATATATTCCAAAAAAATTCTCCGTTCGTTTTTATCCCGTTTGGACTCCGTTTGATATGGATTTTCTGCGAAAGAAAAAACATGCAACAAACAGAAACTGGCACTGGGCACTGGATCAATATGTTAGTCCCAAAAATACTATAAAAAGTTGCCAAAAATATATGAAAGTTGTAAAATATTGGCATGGAACAATCAAAAATTATAGATACGAAGGAGACGTATCAGTCGCCAGGTGATGTACGGACCTGGATGCAATTCTTCTTCCGGTGTTCTTTGTACTATCTTGACAGTTGATGAATAGATTGAAAGTTTTCTCACAATGAGCGTGTTTGGTTGCCCGCATAGAGCCCAACCAGGCACGTGCGGGAAGCAAGAGGCCTGTTTGGTTGCCTGGTTTCACTATCGGGCCTGCATCGCACGCTTCTTAAAGCAGCCCAGAGCCTGGCTCGCTGGAAACGCTAGAATCAGCAGTTTCTTCGCAAGCTAGGCTGAGCCGAGCGCAAGGGAGCGGGCCCTTGCACGAGTGGAGATGGGAGGGATGCGAGGTGATTACGTGAGGTCTTCTTCAACCTCCAGTAAGCTCCTACCTAATCTCCTCCCTCAGATCTACACAACGATGCTTCGGTTCGAGGTAAGCTCTACACGAAAAAGATGCACCTCAATGCTACGGTTCCGTTCAGGCGATCGGTTCATAGTTTTGTCGACCGTAAGTTCTTAATATTGTGTTCCCGTTTGGAGCTATTCTGAATGAATTTTGTTAGATTCGTCATGCACGATCGATCATTTGAAATTTCCTTTGACCAGCAGTCTAATCTCGCAGTTCCTCACAACATTCGTGTTGTAAGTTTTTGGTTTCGACGATCGTAGCTTCATCTCTCTTTGAGCAGCAGTCTACTGCACTGACGCCGCCATTGTCGAGCTCCTCTGTCCTCTACTCAAAGCCCTCCTATTCGCCCCTCTCGACGCCGAAGCCCTTCCCCTTGATCTCCTTGCCCACGTCCTACTACACTAGAGTCGTTTCCGGCGTCGCTCATCTCGGCCTACTCTCTATCATTCTCCTACTGCACTGATGTTGCAATGGCGCATACACTGCTTTCTTGTGTCCTCTGCCTCTGTGCACACTGCAGTTCACCGCGCTGCCGACGGGGTCGATCATCTTGGCCTCCTCTCTCTCGCCCTACTACACTGGAGTCATTTCCGGTGTCGATCATCTCAGCCTCCTCTCTCGTCCACTACACTGACGATACTATGGCGCGAGCATTGCATTCACCTCCTCTGTCGATTGTCTTTGCGCGAGCACCGCAACTAGTTCACCGATGGTGTCGCTCGCCGTGCCGCCGACGGGGTCACTCATCCACGACACCATGCTCGTCATGTCGGACATGGCGCCATGGCCACTATCCACCGCAGTCGCCATGGTCCGGCGCACACTGCATTTCTGTGTGCTAAGTACAAGTGCTAGCTCTTAATCATACCTCATGCGGGCAACCAAACAGCATGTAGTTTTATGCGCCCCTAATGCAGGCAATCCATATGCAGGCAACCAAACAACTTGTAGATGTTGCATATGAGGCTGTTTTTCGAGAGCCAGGCTGATTGGAGAAGGGTATGCAATACAGGTACTGCAGCCGACGACAACCAAACACGCCCAATATGTATGTGTGTGTACTATTGTACTTCTTCTATTTAGCATGCCTTCGAAAGTTCTTCACGAGCCAGCTTCTCTGTCTCCGTGTGGGAGCCAGCTCGAACACATCAGCTCCTGGAAGCCTGCTTCGCGGAGACCCGTCCTGCCGCAGTGAAATTCCATGGAGCAACAAAAGTGGAGCTCCTAAAAAAAGAGGAAGGTGGAGTTGCTCTAATTTACACGAGAATGCCATCGAAGTCAATCCTGTACCAATTCGCGCGACGCCTTTCCCCTCGTCATCTAGTTTCTCTCGTCCTCTTGTCCCCTTTCTCCCCAGACGGTAACCCTAGGAGGGCGCCACCAAACCGCCGCCACCCATCCGACGCGGCGCTGATTCTTCGCCGCACCCCTGCAGGTTTCCCATCCCATACCCACTGCAGTCGCTGCCCAATCTCCTCCTTACCACCGCCCATCATTAACGCTCTCGGACGCCTGAGCCTGCTTCAACTCCCTCCGTTGCTCGTCGCTGGTACCCAGTCAAGCTTGCTGCCGGATCCAAGCCAGAGAGCCCCTCCTAGCTCTCTTCCCCACGTCGGCTTCCTTACTGGCTATTTCGAGTTTGTATAGTGTTTGGAGCTTCTCTCTGCTCCCGAACGAATTGCTACTTCCGTTTGAAGCTGGTTGCGACTGGCTTCACGAGAAGCTGGCTATTTCGGGAAGCCGGAGAGGATCCGAATGGGCCCTTAGTGCATGTGAGTCTGGCATGTTTTGTGTGTCTGTTGGTGTTCACATGTATACTTTTGGTGTTTCTGTGCGCACTTTAGGTGTTTTTGTGTCTACTTTTCAAAACAATGAGTTTGTGTTTGTGTGTGTACTTTTTTTATTTCCCGAAGCAGAGCACGCTTGGCAGATCACAATTTCCAGCTGTTGGGCTGTGCGGCTGTGGCCTGTGAGCCTCGCCACTGGGCCAGCCTTCTCCCTCCCTCTCGCCGCGAGATAAACCGAAGAACCGGCTACTCTCTAAAAAAACAGGGAACCGGCGAACGGCGGCCACCGCCACCTCTTCCCGGACCAGCCGCGCAGTGAGAAAAGGTCAGTGATCACCTTCTTTCGCCCCTCCTATTCGTCCCGCTTCCCTGCACAGGCTGATTGCGCGGTGTGGCCGTGTGGTGCGTGCTATTCGTGGTTGGGGAATCGGGATGCTGCCCTCCATGATTACTCATCGCAGATTTCCCAACCGCTCAAGGATTGGCCCAGACTGAGCTCTGGAATTTGCAGACCAAAGCGAATCGAAGCAAACTCCCATGTAGGCTTCAATTCAGAAATCCGAATGCCGTAGAATGGCCATCCTTTTGGCCTCATGTTGACGTTTTACAGACCTAGGCCTTCTAGGAACCCTAACATTTGGGGAAATTTTCGGTGTCTTCCTAATTTTTCCCAGTATTTTTATTTTCCTTTTAAGTGCTTCTAAGAAACATGTATTATGTGC
Source organism: Triticum dicoccoides (assembly GCF_002162155.2). Taxonomy (NCBI): domain Eukaryota; kingdom Viridiplantae; phylum Streptophyta; class Magnoliopsida; order Poales; family Poaceae; genus Triticum; species Triticum dicoccoides. Next base: position 103,684,903 of record NC_041390.1, read on the forward strand.
TTGCTGTGCTCTTTACATTGCCGATGCGAAGCTTGGTGAACGGTTTGGTTCATGTATATTCTCGCCTTGTATCGTATCGAGTCAGTGGTACTTCTGTGAAAGGGCATTTTGCCAACTTAACTGAACCCTAGTAACATGTAGGGATTTTGCACTCTAACTCTCCACTTATGTGGAATTCTTAATGAGCATGCTGGATAAGAACTGAGTAATTTTGCACTTGTTTACCATGGAGTATATGATAATTTGAGAAAAGGAAGGCCATGAATGAATTACAAACTTTAACCTGTTAGCAGCCATGCAAAAGAATTACTCCTCCGTCCCAAAATAAGTGTCTCAACTTTGTACTAACTTTAGTACAAAGTTGTACTAAGCTCAAGACACTTATTTTGGGACGGAGGGAGTATAAGATTAGACAGTACTAGTTAGATGGAAGCTACGTCTGCCATGTGCAATTGACTACAAGATAATCATGTCTAACCACTTTCTATCTTAATTGAATTTCGTGTCTGCAGCTTGGCGTCTATACTTTCAAGGAAGGAGACTATCTCCTGTATGGTTGGCCTCACGAAAGGATTATAGTGTACACACTTGCAAGCGGCTTCGAGCACCTTCAACATCTGCTCTTCATACCCTGTGCCCCGGAGTGTAGGATCCAGGACCTCAAGCTGCCTCCCTTCTGATTTCATCTCCTGTACCCAGTTCACTAGTTCTTTTGATGAAGACAAGACCAGGACAGGCCGCCTTCCAGTGAGCAGCTCAAGTAGGACCATGCCAAAACTGTACATGTCACCTCTCAGTGTAGCAACCCATCCTTGTCCGTACTCAGGTGGGATGTAGCCCGGAGTGCCAACTAGCTCAGTTGTGAAATGGGTTTGACTGTCAATCAACCTGGAGAGCCCAAAATCTGCAATATAAGCTTTGAATTCTTTGTCAAGCAGGATGTTGCTGGACTTTATGTCACGGTGGACAATGTGAGGCTTGCAGACACCATGGATATAAGAAAGGCCCTGGCTTGCTCCTTGTGCGATCTTCAGCCGTGTTGGCCAGTCAAGAAATGAACTTGCACCACCATCCCCATTGTGAAGCCAGTCGTCCAGGCTGCCATTCTCCATGTAGGGATATATGAGGAATCTTGAATCTCCCTGTATGCCATAACCCCAGAGCGGTACAAGGTTGTCGTGCTGTGCCATTGAGAGTGCATCAACCTCTGCAGTGAATTCTCTGTTCATCAGACACATGTCATCATTAAGCTTCTTGATAGCCAGTTTGAGGCCATCAGGTAAATCAGCCTTATAGACCAGTCCATAACCTCCGCACCCGATGATGTTCTCCTGGTGAAAGTTATTTGTAGCCTTCACAATGTCAGCGAATGTGAGGTTACTTTCTTCTCCCTTTCCTCCTGGCACTATCACTAATGATTCTTCTGAATCAATCTCGATTGAAATAGCTTCCACATCTCCGTTATTGCTGATCCTGTTTTTGGTTATGAAACTGGTATGCTTGAATGTTGCAAGGAGACCCCCAAGCACAAAAAGAATAGCAGTTCCTCCAAAGAACACACCGAATGTAATTTCCATAATGGATTTCTTGCTCCAGTGTTTTCTGAAGCCCGAAGGTCCTTCAGTTGAATCACAACTGCGATGAAGAATATGGCCACACAACTTTGGATTCCCCTCAAAGCTAGAATTTGAGAATGTACTTAGCTGGACTCCATCTGGAATTTTTCCTTCGAGGTCATTGTGGGAAATGTTGAATGCTGAAAGGAAGTGCAGGTTCTTCATTGCCGATGGGATTATACCTGTGAGATGATTGCTAGATAAGTCCAGCACCCGCAGATTTATCAGGTTGCAGAGCTGCCGTGGTATCTCTCCTGATAAGCTATTTGAACTGAAGTTCAGTATAACAAGCGAGTTCAACTGACCAATCTCCTCAGGGATCACACCGGTGAACTTATTATTTCCTAGATTCAATACTTTTGGGAAAGCACTGGTTATCCGATATTGACGTGATGGAGTTGCATAGACAGGAAGTTCAAAGGCTCTTGGGTCCAAACGGGGCGCAATCTTATCTGAATTTAGCATTGGCATCTCCATTAAGGCTGTTGGAATTTCACCTGTAATGTTATTATTTGATATATCTAGATGGAACAGTAACTTTAGGCTTTTGATCCAGCCTGGTATTGGCCCACTGAGTTGGTTATCTTGCAAAAATAACATCTCCAGCTTTGCCAGCTTTGATAGCCAAAGGGGTATGTTTCCAGACAATGAGGAACTAGCTATTGAAAGAACCTGAAGATTCTGAAAACCATCAACTATTTCATATTCTGGCATGGACTCACTCTTGAAGTTGGTCCCCCCGATAAGTAGGGAAGTGAGGTTCCTACAATTCTTGAGTATCCGGAGTGTGTTTGTGATATTTGTAAAATTGTTGAAACCAAGTGATAGGAAAGTAAGGGATTTCAAACTGGCTATTCTTGGTGAAAGCTGCCCATGCAAGTTGTTGCCAGATATCCGCAGTGCAGCCAGCTTGCTGCAAGAGTATATGCTTTCTGGAATTGTGCCGGTGAAGTTGTTGTACAGAAGATCTAAATTCTTCAGATTGAGCAGGCTTGAGAAGTTGACCTTGGAAAGTACTCCGTTGAAGTGGTTGCTCTTGAGGTCAACTGTTATGAGATTTGTGCAGTTGCTCAGAGCTGACGGCAGCTGCCCTGACATCATGTTGTGGTCCAGATGCAATTCTTCTAATTTCTTGAGCTGGCCTATTGAGTCTGGAATCTTGCCGCTGAAATTGTTTCCTCCAAGATTTAGGTTAGCCAGATTTCTGAGCTTGATTATCTGTGCGCCATCGAGCTTTCCATCTAAATTATTGTCCGGAAGCGAGAGGTACTCCAGTAGGGAAGCATCAAAGAGTTCATTGGGGAGAGCCCCCCTGAGGTTGTTGTGACCAGCCTTTAGCACTCTGAGCATGGAGCAGTTGCCAAGTCCTGGAGGGATGCTGCCTGTAAATTGGTTGTAACAGAGCTCAACCACAGCTAACAATGACGAGCTGCTGCAGAAATGACTCGGTATTTGCCCACTGAAGCTGTTGTTGCTGGCGTTGAGCGCGACCAGGTTGTTCATCACTAGCCACGTCGATGGAAACCCTCCTGTGAACAAGTTGCTCGAGATGTTCAATACCTGCAGAGGCTGTGCAGGGGTTGAAGATGGCAGCTCTTGCATGTCTCCTCTGAGGCGGTTGAAGCTGACATCAAGGACGATGATGCTACTGGACGACACGAGCTCCAGCGGCAGGCCACCCGACAGCGAGTTGTGGGACAGGTTGAGGCGCAGCAGCCCGGTGAGGTTGCCCAGCGACGGCGATACGCGCCCCTCAAGGCCCCTCGAAGCCAGCGAGACGTCTGTCACTGACCCATCCGCACCACAGGCGATCCCTTCCCACACGCAGCAGTCGGTGCTGTCCCGCTTCCACGACGCTGCAAGGCCGCCGTCCCGCGATAGCCCAGCCAGGAACTGCAGGAGGGAGCCCTTCTCCCCCTCCGTGCAAGAACTGGCTGTAGAGGCCATGGACAGCAGCAGCACCACCACCACAAGAGCAGCATAGCCAAGGAGATGCATGGAGAATCCGTTGCTGCACTCCTTGCATGAGGAACGGAGCTGCTGCTTCTGCATGGTTTCCTAATCAAAGCTTTAGCAGGAGAACCAGATGATTGAACCTGACCTGGTCAGGAAAGAGGGCGAGGAGGAAGGAGAGGGAGGATTGGACTCTCACATTGACCACAGAAGAGAGCAGGTTTGGGTCAAGGATCAGGGGCTGTGCGGGCGCACATCCACACTGGTGCTCTTCACACTTGCCTCGGGCAGCAGCTTCCTGGCTCTCACCCACGCCATCACGTTTCGGTTGAGGCCGCCTTGCAATAAGCCAATACTCTATCAAAAAGCCCAGACCCTGTTGCACAAAACAATTGGTGCTTTTGGTAGCCACCCTTTGATTCTCGGATTATTGAATCGGTAATGGTACAATGATGCATTTTGTTTAACTACATGATCTGATGGATACGATATGATATGCCCCATCGGAGAAGTATTATTTTTACCAACTTGACTATGCAACAAGTCTCTACTAATCGCAGCAGGTGGTCACTGGTCAGTGGTGTCCGTTCTTGGTCTCTCTCTTTTTGGTGTTTTTATTTACTTGGCCGTTACTTAGTTTGTTACTTCTACTTTATTCACTCATGTAATGTGTTCCTTGTGAATCTAATTAGGACATTAGGTGCTGGTTGGCTGTCAGGTGTCAACTTTGCACAGTCGAGTCTTCAGTTTCAGATTAGAACGTAGACTTGGCATGCATGGAGATGCAAGAGACGTCACGTAAGCAAAGAAATTGCCTGCCACCTAGGCCTTGGGGAGTGCCTACGTGGGACGTGACCACCTTGTGATGTAATGGGAAGAAATTTACATGGGTGATTAGAGTTTCTGTGATGACTGATGAACATACCTGTATATTATATTTAATTTGATTAATGCCACTCCAAATTTGGTGATTTCGAGAAATGTCACTGCAATTTTTAAACTTTGAAAAATGCCATTTCATGCCATTTCCAGTGGCATTTTTCGAAGTCTGCAGAGGCGTTTTTCAAAGTTTGCAAAAATTGCAGTGGCATTTTTTAAAGTTTGAAAATTGCAGTGGCATTTTTATGAATCGGTATAATTTTTTTTGAACCGGGCTAATCCTCTTTCCATTATAGAAATAACGGAAATACAGCCATATCCGAGTTCAAACGAAAAAGAAAAGGGAAAAGGCAAGTTCAAACACTCTAGGGAAACCCGCTATGGGCGCTCGCAATCGAAACACCCACTACGAGGCAAAAACCCTGGAGCACTGTCACCATGCAACAAAGTAGCAAAAGTTCAGCAAAACACCGCAGCCTACGCAGATGCGATACAGCAGGAGCATAGCACGACCGAACAGCTTCAAAAGGGGGAGCTTTTAAGAAGTGCAGCGCCCGAACAGCTTCAAAAGGGGGGGCTTTTAAGAAGTGCAGCGCCAGAATCACCCCAGGTCGGTGCCCGCGTACGCCGTCGCATAGAGCCTCATCATCTCCTGCCGCGCCATGCTCCAGTTCCGTTCGTTCCTTGCCCTTCAGTAGACCTGCCCAATAGGATAGATGTACACAAGCAGTGAAGACAATCTCAAAAGGAGATAATAGTTTCTTAAATTCAAAGGTGGCCTGATTGCTATAATTGGAGTGACATTTATCTAATTAACCCATTATTATTCAGCATTCATGTGCACCTAAGATGCATCACTTAAACAACATTATGTACTCAAATGGGCATTTTATAAGTTTTCTTGCTACCTTGTTATCATGTATCCACCTATTATCAAGCCTTTTCATTTTAGAGAAAAGCGTACTGTGGGTCCCTTAGCTTGGCACTGAGGAACAGTTTAATTTAACAACATGAAAACCGATCAATCGGAAGTAAATCAAAATGGATCTCCGTCGGTCTTTAAAAAACAGAAAGCAATGTTTGAGGCCTAAACATAGCTGAAAAGTGTGCATTTCTTTTTTAAGTTTGCCTCAAAGATGTTTAGAATGTGCATATTACTCCCTTCGATCCTTTTTACTCTGCATATTAGAATTCTCTGAAATCAAACTTCACAAAGTTTGACCGTATTTATATGAAAAAATATCAATATCTGTCATGCTAAAGTTATATAATATGAAACTTTAAGTCATGACACATCTAGTGGTATTGATTTCAGATTATAAATGTTGACACTTTTTTCTACAAAGCTGGTCTAACTTTACGAGGCTTGACTTTAGTCAAATCTTATATGCGAACTAAAAAGGACCGCAGGGAGTACTTCAAAGATGTTTAGAATGTGCGCACATATTTCATCAACATATCCTTTTCGCCTGCTGTGTAGAAGAAAAAAGACAAACATGTAGATCAAAATAAGGTTAGTTTTGCTAATTCATTCACTGGTCTTCGTTGCCTAATGCGTTCCCTGTGAATCTGGCCAACTATTTCAATTTGATGAGTGCTCTGAAAACTTTGTAGACAAAACAGAAACCACCATCAACCACCAGCATTGGAAGGGGATGTAGATCTCCAGCATCACATGATCCAAAGTACATGGATTAAACATGTACAAATGGCATCGGTCGTATTTGCAAAAAAATTATTTCATATGTGTGTATACTAATTTTATAGACATATAATACATAAAAATCATAGTCAAA
>NC_041390.1:103691674-103696877 GCF_002162155.2 Triticum dicoccoides
TTTCCTTTTTTTTCTCTCTCTCTCTCTTATTTCGTTTTGCATTGACATTTTAAAATTCATGAACATTTAAAAAAATACAAGGCGAACATTTTCTTTAGTTACAGATAACATTTTTCTAATACACAATGACCAAAATTTTAAAACATGACTAAACTTTTTATAATACACAGTGATCATTTTTATAAATACCATGAGTATTTTTCCAATACACATTAAACATGATGAACATTTTCTAAATAGAGGACGAACATTTTCTAAATGCAAGCGAACTTTTTTAATTCCATGAAAGTTTTTAAATTCCATTTTTTAAATAAATTTTAGAAAAGAATAAAGAAACCAAAGGAAAAGAGAAATCCAAGCTAAAACTAAAAAAACCAAAAATGAAAATAAATCAATAAAAACTGGCACCTGACGCACTAAACTCAGGTAGCAGTGGCAGCTAACTGGGCCGACCCATCAAGGGCGATCGCTGTGCTGTAGCCTCTCCCCCGATGAGTCCAGTCCAAAAGAAAAGGAAAAAAAAAACTTCCGGCGAGCCGCACCTCCAGCACTCTTACCTCCTCCCCTCCCGCCACCGTACGGGCGCCGCCGACCGCCGTTGCTTCGCAGGATCTCTTCTTCCCAAGCGTGCTACATGAAACTATCCCTCCGGCGCAGAGTCGTCCTTGGGGAGCCGCCGTGGGGAACGCCACGGCGCGTTCTTGGCGGACCGCAGCAGCGTGGCGCGCTCAACCTGTTCTGCGAAATGCCGACCCGGACATCGTCTATAGGGCGGCGACCGTGGCCGTCGGGGGTAGCTCGGTGAGTCGCATCGATCATGCTGCAACGCAAGGTCCGTGGGTTCATATATCGTAGCTGTATTGCGTTCTCAATCCACTGAATTCCATGCTTGGACCAAAATTCGGTAGTATATATAACAATCCAACTCCAACACTGCTGGTTTCAAGTTTCAACAAGCGAATCCATTAATCTGAAGCAAACAGCTGAAACCAATAGTGTCTGCACTTGAATGGAAACCATGTTTAACATTCACTGACAAAACAAGGCGATAATTTCACTTGTTTATTATTTTCCCCAAGCTTGTAAAGCTTGAGCATACATAATACTTTAAGAAGCATCCACAATGAAGATGAACTGAGAAGAACTTTCCTAAAAAACATATGTAAAGTTCAAAATGCGAATCTGTTGGGCACTGTACACAAATAAAGTAAGGCTAATCAGAACTAGTGCTTCTAGTGAAGCTGGAAAAATTGAATCTCTGTGTAAAGTACAATATTAGCTACCATGTGGAATTTATCCACTCGTGGTTGACTTTCATGTGTCCAGGTCAGCATTTATACTGGCCAGGCAGGAGACTGCTTCCATGATAGTTGGCCTCCTGAATTGATTATGATCGACACACCTGCAAGCAGTTTGAAGCACCTTCAGCATTTGCTCTTCATACCCTGTTCCTTTAAGTGTTGGATCCAGGACCTCAATCTGCTTATCCTCAGACCTCATCTGTAGAACCCACGGGACAAGTTCTTTTGACGTAGACAGGACTGGAATAGGTCGCCTCCATGTGAGCAGCTCAAGAAGGACTACCCCGAAACTGTACATATCACCTCTTAACGTAGCAACCCATGCTTGCCCATACTCAGGGGGAATGTAACCCGTTGTGCCAACTAACTCAGTTGTGACATGTGTTTGGTTGGGAAGGATCAATCTGGCTAGCCCAAAGTCTGCAACATAAGCTTTAAATTCTTTGTCCAGTAGGATGTTGCTGGATTTGATGTCACGATGGACAATCTGAGGCTTGCAGACATCATGGATATAAGAAAGGCCCAGGCTCGCTCCTTGTGCAATCTTGAGCCGAGTCGGCCAGTCAAGACAGGAATTGGCATCATCATCCCTGTTATGAAGCCAATCATCCAGGCTGCCATTCTCCATGTAAGAATAAATGAGCAGCCTTGAGTTTCCCTGTGCGCAGTAACCCCACAATGGTACAAGATTTTCATGCTGTGCCATGGAGAGTGCATCAACCTCTGCTCTAAACTCTCTTTCCATCAGAAACATTTCACCATTGAGCTTTTTGATTGCCAGCTTGGATCCATCAGGTAGCTCTGCCTTGTAGACTAATCCATAACCTCCATATCCAATGATGTTCTCCTTGTCAAAGTTGTTCGTAGCTTTCACAATGTTGGCGAATTTGAGCTTGTTTTCTTCCCCTTTTCCTTGTGGCCTCTGCATCACCACTAGTGTTTGCTCTGAACTAGAGTAGAATGAAGTTGCCTCATTGCCTCCGTTATTCTTCCTTCGACTTTTTGCTGTAAAACCCTTCATCCTGACTGAGACAAGGAGACGCCCCAGCAACAAAAGAAAAGCAATACCTCCAAAGAACACACCAAATGCAACTGCAAAAATGACCTTATTTCCTTGTTTTCTTGGAACTAGAGGTGTTGAAGCTGGACGACATTTGTGAGTGAGCATAGAGCCACAGAGCTTTGGATTCCCATCGAAACTAGAATTTTGAAATGTATTAAACTGGCCTCCAGATGGAATAGGCCCTTCTAGGTCATTGTTCGAAATGTTGAATGCTGAAAGGAAGTGCAGGCTATTCAATGCAGCTGGGATAACACCTGTGAGATTGTTGCTGGACAAGTCTAGCACCTGCAAGTTTGTGAGGTTGCAAACCGATTGTGGGATCTGCCCGGATAACTTGTTGAAACTGAAATCAAGTAGAACAAGCACTTTCAACTGACCAATCCGTGGGGGGGTCACACCTGTGAAGTAGTTGTTGCTTAGATTCAACACTGTCGGGAAAGATGTAACAACGCGGTATTGAAGTGATGGACCATCATAAACAGGCAGCTCAAAGACCCTTGGCCTTGCCTTCCAATGAGTTGCGTTTTCAATTGATTTTAGCATTGGCATTTCCATTAAGGTTAACGGGATTTCACCTGTAAGATTGTTGTTTGACACATCCATGTACAAGAGATGGCTTAGGGAGTTGATCCAGCCTGGTATTGGTCCAGTGAGTTGATTGCTAGTTAAAAATAACATCTCCAAATTTGCGAGCCTTGATATCCAATGAGGTATTTTCCCAAACAATGGGCATTCTTCGATGTCCAAAATCTGAAGATTCTCAAAACCATTAAGCCAGTCATCCTCTGGCATGAGTTCTCCCTTGAAGTTCTGCCCAATAAGTAAGGTTGTAAGGTTTGTACAGCTCTGAAGGATTCGAAGTGCATCTGTGATGTTTTTGAAAGAATTTTTAGCAAGTGACAGGAAAGTGAGGTGCTTCAGATCACCTATTCGTGGTGAAAGCTGCCCATTTAATTTGTTGCCAGATAGTCGCAGTGCAATCAGATTGCTGCAAGAGTATATGCTCTCGGGAATTTTGCCACTGAAGTTGTTGTACAGAAGGTCTAAAGTTTTTAGTTTGGGCAGGTTGGAGAAATTGACCTTGGTAAGTTCTCCAGTAAAATTGTTGCTCCTGAGGTCAACTGTTATGAGATTTGTGCAGTTGCTCAGAGCTGATGGCAGCTCCCCGGACATGTTGTTGTGATCTAGGTGGAGCTCCTCTAGTTTCTTTAGCTCAGCTATAGAATATGGAATATTGCCACTGAAGCTATTCCCTCCAAGATCAAGAGTAGACAGATTTCTGAGGTTGCTTATGTGTGCACCATCAAGTACTCCATGTAAATCATTGTTAGGAAAAGAGAGGTGCTCTAATGAAGTAGCATTGAAGAGTTCATCTGGAAGTGTTCCACTGAGGTTGTTGTACCCGGCCCTGAGCTCTCTCAGCTTGGAGCAATCACCAAGTCGTTGGGGGATGTTGCCACTGAATTTATTTAAACACAGATCAAGCACAGCGAATGATGGTGAGCTGTTACAGAAATGAGTTGGTATGTCCCCTGTAAAGCTGTTATTACTGGCATTGACTACAATCAGATTCTTCATTTCTTTCCATGTGGTGGATGGCAACTGTCCTGAAAATAAGTTGCTTGAGATGTTCAGTACCTGGAGAGGCCGGGCATGGTTTGATGATGGCAGCTTGTGGAGTGTTCCATTGAGCTGGTTAAAGCTGACATCAAGTATGGTGATGCTGCTGGACGACACCAATTCCACTGGCAGACCACCGGACAGCAAGTTGCACGACAGGTTGAGGCGCAAGAGGCTGGTGAGGTTGCCAAGGAACGGTGAGATGGACCCCTCGAGGCCTTGAGAAGCCAGTGAAACACCAGTGACCGTCCTATTATAACTGCTGCAGGTGATCCCTTTCCAAGTGCAGCAATCCGTGCCATCCTGCCATGCGGCAGCGAGGCCGCCGTCCCGCGAGAGCTCAGCAAGGAACTGGCGAAGGGAGGCCTCCTCGTGCTGTGTACAGGAACTGGTCGGAGAGGCCAAGGAGATCAGCAGCACAAGAGCAAGACCAAGGGAAGGTATGTGCAATTTCTTGCTCTGTGTCAGGTTTGAAAACTGGAGTGTCTGCATGGTTTTCTGGTGAAACTAGGATGGAAACCAGGGCTTATGTTGTGTCCTTGCTGGATAAGACATCAATGGTGATCTACTCATGAAATACCATGAGGGGGGGAAAAAGATCTTGCTTCCATTAACATTTTGGTCCTTGCAGTCGTAGTCAGCACAAAGGAAAAAAATGGCTGGTTCACACTATGACGTTCCACTCACGGCTGCCTGCTATAATCCACTGACAAGTCAATTTCCCAATCTTACTGAATATGGACCACACAGAATATTGCTTTTGCAGGCATTCACTCATTCTTGACCCAATCTGTATATAATTATTACAGCATGCCATAATTTACTTGACCTGACATCACTTGTCTTACCGGCTTCGCTTCACCGAACAAATCTCATCTTTCCTCACTAATACTAACCAAAAAATAATCAGTTCTTGATGCATCCTTTTGTGAACAGGAAAAAGTGCGCGTTCGAGAAAGAAACAGTTTGTGAAGATTTTGCAAAGATTCTACTGGCGACAGTATGCCAGGAAGATTCTACTGGTCGTGGAGGAGCTAGGGAAAGCTCGTATATCATGCTGAGTGTGCATTTTTGCTGTGTACTAGCTAATTGCCCATGCGTTGCAGCGGTGTATATGCAGAAAGTGCCTAACATATATATTTAGGGCAGCATTTCAACTTTCTTTTATGGGATCCCTTCTTTTACTGTTATAAACCAGTCTTCTTCTTCTTCTTCTTCA
>NC_041390.1:103697030-103752779 GCF_002162155.2 Triticum dicoccoides
TGATCTTAAATTGCCACCTCTGTCAATGGCGCATCCGACTGGCACCCCACTTCCACCTGTACCCCCACACATATTTTGACTTGGAAACATGTAACTATCTTGTTTTGTTAACATAAAGAGAACCAAACATGGATTAGTTAGCAATAATGAAAACAATGATTTACAAAGTTACTACTTGTGAGGGGAAGAGGAGTTTATCTCGGCAACTGTCGTGAAAACCAAAGACTACATACATAATTAAAATGCATCATGTGTAATAATTCCTCTATTTCAGAATATAAGGTACATCAATTTTCATAAAAGTCAAAGGCTGTAGAATAAAATGTCTACATGTGCAATATTTTTTTAATAACTTTTTAAATAAAATATGTAAATACTTTTCATGATGGATCCAATGATACAAATTTGGTATTATAGATATTAGTTTTTTTCTAAGAACATGATAAAAAATGCACAAGTTAAACTTTTGAAAATAATAATACTATATCTAATTAATAAAATATCATTAATATGTAACAAAATATATACAATTAGAAATTACGATAAAAGTTTAACCCAAAATACAATTGCTCTAAAATTTTGGACAGAGTACCTGCTATGTACACATGACAATGTTTTGGTTGCACCCAGTCATCCATCCAGACCATTAATCAAAGAAGCAAGCCTTCGGAGACACATTGAGAAGTGCTTCGTTGAAAGAAGCATGTGGAGAACAGTTATCACGAAGACATCGCATGGTGTACCTGGGTATGAACCGAACAGTTAGCAAATTCAAAAGCACCACAGAAGCATCATCCCTAGCTCATAATCGTTTGCATAAAAGTACACTGATTTTCACCCGTAAAAAATGTACACTGATTTCATCATCCACTGCCTATGTTAATTATTAATTCACGCTTAAATGGAGGAATCGACTCACGGACGGTTGGTTTCTCAATCGATAACACATGTTTGTCCATCACATGCATGCATGTAGTTCCTGGATCATCCGCTGGATGCTGTGCAAGATTCGCAATTTTCCATCACACTCGGCCATTACGTGAAACTACCGACCGCAAGACGTACGCCGGCGTCGGCGGATATATCACGATCATGTCGTTGTCATCGAACAGCTCTTGCAGTGTGCACTGAAACTTGCGAACACTGTCTTCAGTCGCCTCTCTGCATAGCCCGTTTTCTTTTGGCCGCCAGGGAATATCACAGATCCGCACGCCGGTGCCCCGACAGCCATGGCGGGTTGCTCTCCACCGAGAGCTCACTGGAGCGGCGGCCCGACGCCGGCAACTTTGCCGACCTGGACGCGGAGGAGTAGGACGTCGTCTCACTGGTCGCCTGCGGCCGGAGTAGCGGCACGACGGCACTATGGAGCCAGGATCCACGTCACACTCCTTGAGTCCGGCGTCTCCGTCACAGTTGACAAGGATGGTTGGAATCCGGAGGGTTGGAGGGCACGACGGCACTATGGAGCCAGGATCCACGTCACATTTTCTTTTGCTGTAATCCGTAGGGTTGGAGGGCCGTACCTGCCTAATGGCATGTCAATCCTCGGCTCGCTGGCGGAGGACGAGGATGTCGGCGTACGGTAGCGGGCTGAGGATGAGGGAGATGGGATCTGGAGGAGCCTTCTATTTCGGATGGAGGAGGCGGCGGCTACGCAGCCCTAGGAGTGCGACGTGGGGAAGGAACGAAAAAACAGGAGGAGCAATTATTACGGAAACAAATCAATGAAAAACCAAGACCGTAGAGAGGAGGAAAACCGGACGGAGGCGGGAAGCCATCGTACGTCGGGGTGGGCCAAAGAGGTTCGACGAAACGTAAGATGGGAGACGGAACACTCCGTTTCTTTTAGGTAGTAGAGATAGAGATATATGTGGGATAGTGATTCTGCGGGCTGCAATACAAGGTCCGGCGTTTCTTCACCGCGCGAATACTTTAACATGGTTGGTGCTTCTGTTCTTTTAGTTGTGGTATAATGTTAATCTGTTATGCACGGTGATTTCCTGACATTCTAAACATCGTAGTTGTATTGTGTTGTTATATCCATTCAATTCACGTGTGGACCAAACATCTGTACACTGCAGTATCAACCAATCCAACTCAAACTCTGGTGTTTTGTGAATCAGTTAATCCGAAGCAAACAGCTGATAGAGCATCGTATAGTATCTGCACTTGAATGGAAAGCACTTTTATTCTTTCACTGTGAAAACAAGGCAATCATTTTACTTGTTTATTCTTTTTTTACACTCTTGGGAAGCTTGAGCATGAATAATGCTTCAAGAAACATCCGAAAGGAAGATGAACTACAAAAAAAAAGCTTTTCTAGAAAAGTAAATTAAGCTCAAAATAACAACCTGTTGGGCGCTGTAAAACCCAACTGTAAGGTTAATAATAAGTATTGGCTAGCTTTTATGTCCGCAGATCAGTGTCTATACTGCCCAAGCAGGAGACCACTTCCATGATAGTTGGCCTCCTGAACTGATTATGATTGACACACCTGCAAGCAGTTTCAAGCACCTTCAGCATTTGCTCTTCATACCCTGTTTCTCGAAGTGTTGGATCCAGGACCTCAATCTGCTTGCCCTCAGACCTCATCTGTAGAACCCATGGGACAAGTTCTTTTGTTGTAGACGAAACTGGAACAGGTCGCCTTCCTGTGAGCAGCTCAAGCAGGACTACCCCAAAACTGTATATATCTCCTCTCAACGTAGCAACCCACGCTTGCCCATACTCAGGGGGAATGTAACCCATAGTGCCGACCAACTCAGTTGTAACATGAGTTTTGTTGGGAAGGATCAATCTGGCTAGCCCAAAATCTGCAAGGTAAGCTTTAAATTCTTTGTCCAATAGGATATTACTGGATTTGATGTCACGGTGTACAATTTGAGGCTTGCAGATATCATGGATATAGGAGAGGCCTAGGCTGGCTCCTCGTGCGATCTTGAGCCGAGTCGGCCAGTCAAGAAATGAGCTAGTGCCATCATCTCTGTTATGAAGCCAATCATCTAGGCTGCCATTCTCCATGTAGGAATACATGAGGAGCCTTGAGTGTCCCTGGACGCAGTAACCCCAGAGTGGTACAAGATTTTCATGCTGTGCCATGGAGAGAGCATCAACCTCTGCACTGAATTCCCTTTCCATCAGACACATTTCACCGTTGAGCTTTTTAATTGCCAATTTGGAGCCATCATGTAGCTCTGCCTTGTAGACTAACCCATAGCCTCCACACCCAATGATGTTCTCCTTGTCAAAGTTGTTCGTAGCTTTCAAAATGTCAGAGAATTTGAGCTTGTTTCCTTCTCCCTTGCCTTGTGGCATGTGCATCACTACTAGTGTTTCCTCTGAACTGGAGTAGAATGAAGTCGCTTCAACATCTCCGCTATTCTTGCTTCCATTTTTCTCTGTAAAACCCTTCATCTTGACTGAGAGAAGGAGTCGCACCAGCAACAGCAGAATAGCAATACCTCCAAAGAACACACCAAATCCAATTGCGAAAGCAAATTTCTTATCTCGTTGTTTTCTGGAGGACGGGTGTATTGAAGAATCACATTTGTGAGTGAGAATAGAGCCACACAGCTTTGGATTCCCATCGAAACTAGAATTCTGGAATGTATTGAACTGGCCTCCAGATGGAATAGGCCCTTCTAGGTCATTGTTCGAAATGCTGAATGCTGAAAGGAAGTGTAGGCTATTCAATGCAGCTGGGATAGCACCTGTTAGACTGTTGCTGGACAAGTCTAGCACCTGCAAGTTTGTGAGGTTGCAAATCGACAGTGGGATCTGTCCGGATAACTTGTTGAAGCTTAAATCAAGTACAACAAGCACTTTCAACTGACCAATCTGTGGGGGAATCACACCAGTGAACTGATTGTTGCTTAGATTCAACACCGTTGGAAAAGATGTAACAACACGGTATTGAAGTGATGGACCACTGTAAACAGGCAACTCAAAGACCCTTGGGTCCCATTGAGTTGCATTTTCAATTGATTTTAGCATTGGCATCTCCATCAAGGTTAACGGGATTTCTCCTGTAAGATTGTTGTTTGACACATCCATAAAGAAGAGATGGCTTAGGGAGTTGATCCAGCCTGGTATCGGTCCAGTGAGTTGATTGCTATTTAAAAGTAAGATCTCCAAATTTGTGAGCCTTGATATCCATACAGGTATTTTTCCAGACAACTGGCAACTGTCAATGTCCAAAACCTGGAGATTCTCAAAGCCATCAATTCTGTCATCCTCTGGCATGAGCTCTCCCTTGAAGTTACTGCCGATTAGCAGAGTGGTAAGGTTCCTGCAGATCTTTAGGATGTGAAGTGTGTTTGTGATATTGCTGAAAGAGTTTGTGGAGAGTGATAGGAAGGTGAGGTTCTTCAGATCACTTATTCTTGGTGAAAGCTGCCCTATTAATTTGTTGGTGGATACCCGTAGTGCAGTCAGATTGCTGCAAGAGTATATGCTTTCTGGAACTGTGCCGTTGAAGTTGTTGAAGTAAACATCTAATGTCTTTAGATTTGGCAGGTTGGAGAAATTGACCTTGGCGAGCTGTCCACTGAAATTGTTATTCTTGAGGTCAATTGCTACGAGATTCGTGCAGTTGCTTAGAGCTGATGGCAGCTCCCCTGACAATTTATTGTTGTCCAAATGGAACTCCTCCAATTTCTTGAGCTGGCCTATGGAATCTGGAATCTCGCCACTGAAGTTGTTCCCTCCAAGATCAAGTGTTACTAGATTTCTGAGCTTGGTAATGCGCACACCATCAAGAACTCCATTTAAATGATTATTACGAAAAGACAGGTATTCCAACAAAGTAGCATTGAAGAGTTCGTCTGGGATTTCTCCACTGATGTTGTTGTACCCGACCCTGAGCTCTCTCAGCTTGGAGCAATCACCAATTTGTTGGGGGATGTTGCCACTGAATTTGTTTAAACACAGATCAAGCACAGCGAAGGACGGTGAGCTGTTACAGAGATAAGTTGGTATGCGCCCTGTAAAGCTGTTGTTACTGGCATTGAGTGCTCTCAGATTCTTCATTGCTTCCCATGTGGTGGATGGAAACTGTCCTGCAAATAAGTTGCTCGAGATGTTCAGTACCTGGAGAGGCTGGGCAGGGGTTGGAGATGCCAGTTCGTGGAGTTTTCCAGTGAGCTGGTTAAAGCTAACATCAAGTGTAGTGATGCTGCTGGACGACACCAATTCCAGCGGCAGGCCACCGGACAGCGAGTTGTGAGAGAGGTTGAGGCGCAAAAGGCTGGTGAGGTTGCCAAGGAACGGCGAGACGGACCCCTCGAGGCCTCGAGAAGCCAGCAAAACATCAGTGACCGTCCTATTAGGACTGCTGCAGATGACCCCTTCCCAAGTGCAGCAGTCCTTGTTGCTCCGCCACGTCGCGGCGAGGCCGCCGTCCCACGAGAGCCCGGCATGGAACTGGAGAAGGGAGGCCTCCTCATGCTCGGTGCAGGAACTGGCCGGAGAGGCCAAGGAGACCAGCAGCACGAGAGCGAGGCCAAAGCAAGGTATGTGCAATTTCTTGCTCTGTGTCTTGTTTGAGCACTGGAGTGTCTGCATGGTTTCCTGGTGAAACTAGGACGGAAACCAGAGCGTATGTTGTGCCCTGCCTGGATAAGACATCAGTGGTGGTCTATTCATGAACACCATGAGGGGGGAAGAAAGATCTTGCTCCCATTATGCGTTGGTCCTCGCAGTCGTAGTCAGCACGAAGAAAAGAATGGGTGGTTCACACTGTGTGACGTTTCACTCACGGCTGCCTGCTATAATCCACTGACCAGTCAATTTCGAAATCTTACTGAATAGTGACCGTACAAAATATTGCTTTTCTAGACCCTAATAACTAATTCCTGACCCAGTCTGTCTAGAATTGTTACTTGAAGCGATAATTTTCTTGACCTGACATGACTTGTCTTACCGGCTTCACCAAACAATTCTCACATTTTCCCACTGATACTGACAACCAAATATCGGTTCTTGATGCAGGAAAGAAAAGCAGGGCATAAGAGAAAGAAACAGTAGGTGAAGAAGATTTTGCGAAGATTCTACCGGGCGAGACAATGCGCCGGGAAGATCGTACCGAAAGGCGCCTGCGATTGAGAGCAATCATCATGGTGTGTAGACAAAGGCCAAGTGGAGGGCAGGAAGAAAGTGCAGTTTCCTGGCTTCCTGGCTTAATGGACGGGGTGGGTGGTCGATCCGTGCGGTCTCCTCCATCCCCTTCTTGACCCGGGGGCGTTTACTTGCCCTTGTCACGCGTGCGTGCGTGCGAGCTTCGTCTGATGTTTACGTTTGCTCTTCTTTTGCCATTCTCCTGGCTCCACTGGCGCACTATAATTGCGGACCGTGGACGGTGACGCTTTGTGGCTGTCATCTGAAGTTTGAACCGTAACTTGGGGTGCTGGCAATGGTGATGCTAAGTACAGTTTTCTACTCCTATTACTGTTGTTTTGGAATGTTAATTAGTTTACTTGAATACAAAGGTGGTGTTGATTAGTTTACTTGGATAGGTCGACAGCTCCAATTATATGGATAAACCCTTTTTAAGAACTATATTAAGCGAAATTGCCAAACGGAGACCGAGCTCCATGAAGGCCTTTATTTGAAAACTTCAAAATTCAAACTTTTCAGCGACAGGTTTTTTTTTTCTTTCTAAGAGGCACCGTTGTGTTTCGCACAATAAATTTGTGCTTCCATGAGAATCAAATCTATGCTTCTTGTGGAAGTAAAAACACATTTTCCCTTTTCCGAGAGGCACAATTGTGCATCTTCTCATGGAAGCAAATCTGTGTCTCCACAAGAAGTAAATCCGTGCTTAACGTGGAAGTAAAGATTTTTTTTTTGAGAGGCACACATGTGCTTCTCGTGGAAGCTAATCTCTGCCTTCACAAGAAACAAATCTATGCTTCTCGTGGAACAAAAATACACATTTTTTCATCGAGAGCAAAGTTGTGCTTCTCATGAAAGCAAATTTATGACTCCACAAGAAACAAATTTGTGCTTCTCATGGAAACAAAAACAACAAGTTTTATGTCCTTTCCAAGATGCACAATTGTTCTTCTCGCGGATGCAAATATGTGCCTCTACAATAAGCAAATCGGCTTGAAGTGAAAAAAAACTGCATTTTTTATTCTATTTTCTATCCAAAACCAAAAATAAACTGGGCAAAACCGAAAAGCCAAAAAATACCCCAAAAAACCATCTAAAATCTAAAAACGTGTATAGATAAATAAAAAATAAAATTCTGAAAGAGTGCCCATCATACAACACATGGCGGCGACTGGACGCACCACTTAACACGATTTTAGGTCACTAAAATAACCTTTGTGGGCTCCGCAAGGTACCCCTTAATTAGCTGCTCTTAGTCTATACTCTATACTACTTATAAAAGAGCAAACATTATCTTCTCTAAGTGCATCTCACAAAACGTACATGGATACATTATCACCGCATGATTAGTCCCACTAAACTCAATCTAACAGCTAGCCTTAACCTAATTTGTTCTCTGTGTGCACTTAGCAATTTACATTGACTGAACGTACTCCACCGCGGAAGAAAATATGAAAGTACACGTCCGGTCAATTAGGAAACTATAATCACGGACACTCCTATTAAGAAACTAATCACTTACGCATCTAATTATTAGAAAACTAATCACAAACGCATCTTATTATTAGGAAACTAATCACGGACGCATCCTATTATTAAGAAAATAATCACGCGCGCATCCTATTAGAAAATTAATCATGGACGCATCTAATCATTAGGAAACTAATCATGGACACATCCTATTAGATAACTAATCATGAACGCATCTAATTATTAGGAAACTAATCGCGAGCGCATCCTATCATCTTGGGAATCGCGATCGCGAGTCGCCTGCCGTTACCAGCCCACCACCCACGTGAGCCATAGTGGAAGACATGCCAAGAGTGTTAGGAATAAACAATTTGTATTCCCATGAGGCCATAGGTGGAACATATGTGGAACATGTACATGTGTGGAACATATGCAGGAAACCCCTTATACAACGGGATAAACACAAAGGGGTACATGACTTATATTATAACTCTAACACCCCCTCCCCCTCAAACTCATGGTGGATGAACAACACTGAGTTTGAAGAGATAAAAGCCATGTTGTGCTCTAGTCTGGGCCTTCGTCAGGAAATCCGCCAACTGTAACTCGGAAGGCACATATTGAAGAGCAATAACCTGATCCTGCACACCAGCGCGCACATAGAAAGCATCAACACCAATATGCTTGGTGAGCTCATGCTTCACAGGATCGCGCGCAATGCTAATAGCACCTGTACTATCAGATAGGATCAGAGTCGGTGTAGTGACAGAAACACCAAAATCCTGAAGTAACCACCGTAACCAAGTCACCTCTACCATCAAAAGAGCCATGGCTCGCAACTCAGCCTCAGCACTCGAATGGGAAACTGCAATCTGTTTCTTCGTCTTCCAGGCAATGAGAGAACCGCCAAGAAAAACACAGTAAGCAGAAAGTGAACAGCGATCAGAAGGATCACTAGCCCAAGTAGCATCCAAATAGGCCTGAAGCTGTAAAGAACTGGAGCTAGGAAAGAATAGACGGTGAGAGATCGTGCCTCGAAGATATCGGAGAACACGAAGGAGATGACTATAGTGAACCGATGTGGGAGCAGAGACAAACTGACTCAGAATATGAACCGGATAAGAGATGTCCGGATGAGTGACAGCTAGATAGACAAGACTGCCAACGAGATGATGATAACGCGTCGGATCAGGGAGAGGATCACCATCAGTAGCACGGAGGTGAACATTGAGCTCCATAGGAGTCTCAACAATGCGCTCGTCAGTAAGAGCAGCACGAGCAAGAAGATCCTGGATATACTTTTCCTGGGATATAAAAAAGCCATCAGAGGTAGAAGAGACTTCAATCCCAAGAAAGTAGCGAAGAGGTCCAAGATCAGACATAAGAAACTGCTCACTAAGACGTGTCTTTACAAAGGCAATATACTCGGGGTCATCCCCAGTGATGATCATGTCATCAACATAGAGAAGAAGAAGAGTCCGACCACGAGGAGAAAGGTGAATAAACAATGCTGGATCATGAGCACTTGCTGAAAAACCAGCAGTAGTGACCACAGAGGCAAAACGCTCAAACCAGGCGTGGGGGGCTTGCTTAAGGCCATAGAGAGAGCGACGAAGACGACATACCATGCCATCAGGAACAGAATACCCAGGTGGTGGCTGCATGTACACCTCCTCACGCAGCTCACCATTAAGAAAAGCATTCTTAACATCAAGCTGAGATATAGACCAGTGGCGTGCAGAGGCAACGACAAGAAGTGTATGAACAGTGGTCATATGGGCCACAGGAGCAAAAGTCTCGTCATAATCACGACCATGCTCCTGCTGAAAACCACGAGCCACAAGACGAGCTTTGTGACGCTCAAGAGAACCATCGGAGCGAGTCTTAACCTTGTAGACCCACTTACAAGTGATGGGACGGACTCCGGGAGGAAGAGAAACAAGATCCCAGGTACCAGTGCGTTCAAGAGCAGCAATCTCCTCTGCCATCGCAAACTGCCATTCAGGATGAACAACAGCCTGACGATAAGAAGTCGGCTCAAGAACAGCAGCACCAATGGTGGGAAATCCAAAGCGATCAACAGGCGGAAGAGGACGAGAACGCAATCCATAAGTAGGCTGAGAGGAAGATGACGACTCATCCAATAAGGCATCCACAGGTCGTGAACGACGAGTGTAATGCTGAGGAAAAGATGGAACAATAGAAGGAGGAATCACCAAGGTAGAATCGGGGGGTGGCGACGAAGAAGTCACCGGAGATGAAGGTGTAGAATCCGGTGACATGCTAGGCGAGGAGACCGGAGAAGATGGTGGCTGCAAATCGACTAGAGGTGGAGAAGCAGAGGGAGTGGAACGAATAGGCACAGGGGCGACGGGGGTGATAGGTGAGTCAGGAAAAGTGAGGAAAGAGATATCCTCCACTAAAAAAATCAAGGAAGATGGGCGTGGGTAGAAGGGACGAGACTCATCAAAAGTCATGTCTCGAGAGATACGCATCCGACGATCAATAGGATCCCAACAACGATAGCCCTTATGCTCATCACTGTAGCCTAAGAAGACACACTCAACAGACTGAGCGGTCAGTTTGGTGCGTTCGCGAGGGGCAAGAAGAACATAACAAACACAACCAAACAAGCGAAGCATCGAATAATCGGGAGAACGATCAAAAAGACGCTCGAAAGGAACACCACCCTGTAGAGCAGCGGGAGGCTGTATATTGATAAGATAGGTGGAGGTGGAGACGGCCTCAGCCCAAAAATGAGGCCGGAGAGAGGCAGCAATCATCAATGCACGATCCGTCTCAAGAAGATGTCGATGCTTTCGCTCAGCCACACCATTCTGAGCATGAGCACCAGGACAAGAGAATTGAGAGAGAGTTCCTTGCTCAGCAAGAACACCACGCAACATCTTAGAGATATATGTTGGAAATATGCCCTAGAGGCAATAATAAATTGGTTATTATTATATTTCCTTGTTCATGATAATTGTTTATTATCCATGCTAGAATTGTATTGATAGGAAACTCAGATACATGTGTGGATACATAGACAGCACCATGTCCCTAGTAAGCCTCTAGTTGACTAGCTCATTGATCAATAGATGGTTACGGTTTCCTGACCATGGACATTGGATGTCGTTGATAACGGGATCACATCATTAGGAGAATGATGTGATGGACAAGACCCAATCCTAAGCCTAGCACAAGATCGTGCAGTTCGTATGCTAAAGCTTTTCTAATGTCAAGTATCATTTCCTTAGACCATGAGATTGTGCAACTTCCGGATACCGTAGGAGTGCTTTGGGTGTGCCAAACGTCACAACGTAATTGGGTGGCTATAAAGGTGCACTACGGGTATCTCTGAAAGTGTCTATTGGGTTGGCACGAATCGAGACTGGGATTTGTCACTCCATGTAACGGAGAGATATCTCTAGGCCCACTCGGTAAGGCATCATCATAATGTGCACAATGTGACCAAGGAGTTGATCACGGGATGATGTGTTACGGAACGAGTAAAGAGACTTGCCGGTAACGAGATTGAACAAGGTATCGGGATACCGACGATCGAATCTCGGGCAAGTATCGTACTGATAGACAAAGGGAATTGTATACGGGATTGATTGAATCCTTAACATCGTGGTTCATCCGATGAGATCATCGTGGAGCATGTGGGAACCAACATGGGTATCCAGATCCCGTTGTTGGTTATTGATCGGAGAGTTGTCTCGGCCATGTCTGCATGACTCCCGAGCCCGTAGGGTCTACACACTTAAGGTTCGATGACGCTAGGGTTATAGGGAATAGATGTACATGGTTACCGAATGTTATTCGGAGTCCCGGATGAGATCCCGGATGTCACGAGGAGTTCCGAAATGGTCCGGAGGTAAAGATTTATATATGGGAAGTCATCATACGGTCACCGGAATAATTCGGGGGGTTACCGGTATTGTACCGGGACCACCAAAGGGGTTCCGGGGGTCCACCGGGAGGGTCCACCTTCCCCGGAGGGCCCTATGGGCTGTGTGTGGAGAGGGACCAGACCCTTAGTGGGTTGGGCACCTCCCCCCTAGGGCCCATGCGCCTAGGGTTTAGGGGGGAACCCTAAAGGGGGGTGCCCCCTTGCCTTGGGGGGCAAGGCAACCCCCCTGGCCGCCGCCCCCTCCTCAGATTGGATCTGAGGGGGCCGGCCCCCCTCTCCCTTGCCCCTATATATATGTGGAGGGTGGGAGGGCAGCCGCACCCAAGTTCTGGCGCAGCCCTCCCCCTCTCCCAAGTCCTCCTCCTCTCCCGCAGTGCTTGGCGAAGCCCTGCATGATTGCCACGCTCCTCCTTCACCACCACGCTATCGTGCTGCTGCTGGATGGAGTCTTCCCCAACCTCTCCTTCTCCCCTTGCTGGATCAAGGCGTGGGAGACGTCACCGGGCTGCACGCGTGTTGAACGCGGAGGCGCAGTTGTTCGGCGCTTAGATCAGAATCAACCGCGATCTGAATCGCTGCGAGTACGACTCCTTCATCCGCGTTCTTGCAACGCTTCCGCTTAGCGAGCTACAAGGGTATGTAGATGCACTCCCCTTCCCCTCGTTGCTAGATTACTCCATATATTGATCTTGGTGATGCATAGAAAATTTTAAATTTCTGCTACGATCCCCAACAGTGGCATCATGAGCTAGGTCTATGTGTAGTTTCTATGCACGAGTAGAACACAAGTTGTTGTGGGCGTCGATTTTGTCAATTTACTTTCCATTACTAGTCTTATCTTGATTCAGTGGCATCGTGGGATGAAGCGGCCCGGACCGACCTTACACGTACTCTTACGTGAGACAGGTTCCACCGACTAACATGCACTAGTTGCATAAGGTGGCTAGCGGGTGTTTGTCTCTCCCACTTTAGTCGGATCGGATTCGATGAAAAGGGTCCTTAAGAAGGGTAAATAGAAATTGGCATATCACGTTGTGGTTTTGGCGTAGGTAAGAAACGTTCTTGCTACAAACCTATAGCAGCCACGTAAAAAATTTGCAACAACAATTAGAGGACGTCTAACTTGTTTTTGCAGCATATGCCTTGTGATGTGATATGGCCAAAAGGATGTGATGAATGATATATGTGATGTATGAGATTGATCATGTTCTTGTAATAGGAATCACGACTTGCATGTCGATGAGTATGACAACCGGCAGGAGCCATGGGAGTTGTCTTAATTTATTTATGACCTGCGTGTCAACTTAAACGTCATGTAATTACTTTACTTTATTGGTAAACCGTTAGCCATAGTAGTAGAAGTAATAGTTGACGAGACAACTTCATGAAGACACGATGATGGAGATCATGGTGTCATGCCGGTGACAATGATGATCATGGCGCCCCGAAGATGGAGAGCAAAAGGAGCAAAATGATATTGGCCATATCATGTCACTATTTGATTGCATGTGATGTTTATCATGTTTTACATCTTATTTGCTTAGAACGACGGTAGCTTAAATAAGATGATCCCTCACAATAATTTCAAGAAAGTGTCCCCCCTAACTATGCACCGTTGCGAAGGTTCGTTGTTTCGAAGCACCACATGATGATCGGGTGTGATAGATTCTAACATTCGAATACAACGGGTGTAAGCCATATTTACACACGCAATACACTTAGGTTGACTTGACGAGCCTAGCATGTACAGACATGGCCTCGAAACACGGAAGACCGAAAGGTCGAACATGAGTCGTATAGAAGATACGATCAACATGAAGATGTTCACCGATGATGACTAGTCCGTCTCACGTGATGATCGGACACGACCTAGTTGACTCGGATCATGTATCACTTAGATGACTAGAGGGATGTCTATCTGAGTGGGAGTTCATTAAATAATTTGATTAGATGAACTTAATTATCATGAACATAGTCTAAATTGTCTTTGCAAATATGTTGTAGATAAATAGCTCATGTTGTAGCTCCTTGTTTCAATATGTTCCTAGAGAAAGACTAAGTTGAAAGATATTGTAAGCAATGATGCGGACTGGGTCCGTAGTCCGAGGAGTGTCCTCACTTCTACACAGAAGGCTTACGTTTTTGATGCACCCCCTCAATGTGCAAACCCCTACAACATCGTCTGTGGATGTTGTGAACACCTGACAGACACATCCTGATGACTACTTGATAGTTTAGTGCACCATACTTTACTGCTTAGAATCGGGATTCCAATGACGTTTTGAACGCCATAAGACATATGAGATGTTCCAAGAGCTGAAATTGGGATTTCAGGCTCATGCCCGTGTTGAGAGGTATGAGACCTCTGACAAGTTCTTTTGCCAACAAGATGGAGGAGAATAGCTCAGCTAGTGAGCATGTGCTCAGAATGTCTGGTTGCTACAATCACTTAAATCAGGTGGGAGTTAAACTTCCAGATAAGATAGTGATTGATAGAGTTCTCTAGCCACTAAGCTACTAGATCTTCGTGATGAACTATGACATGCGAGGGATGGAGTTGATCCCGGAGCTGTTCGCGGTGCTTAAGACCGCAAAAGGTAGAAATCGAGAAGGAGCATCAAGTGTTGATGGTTTAACAAGACCACTGGTTTCAAGAAGGGCAAGGGCTAGAAGGGAAACTTCATGGATGGCAAACCAGTTGCCGCTCCAGTGAAGGAACCCAAGGTTGAACCCAAACCCGAGACTAAGTGCTTCTATTGTAAGGGGAATGGTCACTGGTAGCGGAATTACCCCAAATGCATGGTAGATAAGAAGGCTGGCAACTTCAACAAAGTATATACATGTTATTAATGTGTACCTCACTAGTACTCCTGGTAGCACCTGGGTATTGGATACCAGTTCAGTTGCTATTATTGGTGACTTGAAGCAAAAGCTACGGACTAAACGAAGACTGGCTAAGGGCGAGGTGACGATGTGTGTTGGAAGTGTTCCCAAAGTTGATGATATCACCATCACACGCTCCATCTGCCTTCGGGATTAGTATTGAACCTAGATAAATGTTATCAGGTGTCTACGTTGAGCATGAATATGATTAGATCATGTTCATTGCAATACGGTTATTCATTTAAGTTAGAGAATAATGGTTATTCTGTTTACATGAATAATACCTTTCATGGTCATGCACCCTATGTGAATGGTTCATTGAATCTCGATCATGGTAATACGCATGTTCACGCAAAAAGATGTAGAGTTAATAATGATAGTACCACTTTCTTGTGGCACCGCCGCTTAGGTCATATTGGCGTAAGATGCATGAAGAAACTCCATGTCGATGGATGTTTGGAGTCACTTGATTTTGAATCGCTTGACACATGCGAGCCATGCCTCATGGGCAGGATGACTAAGACACCGTTTTCAGGTACAATGAAACGGGCAAGTGACTTGTTGGAAATCATACATGCTGATGCATGTGATCCAATGAGAATTAAAGTGTGCGGTGGATATCGCTATTTTCTCATCTTCACTAAAGATTTGAGTAGATATAGGTATATTTACTTAATGAAGCACAAGTCTGAAATGTTTGAAAAGTTCAAGCGATTTCAGAGTGAAGTTAAGAATCATCATAACAAGAAGATCATGTTCCTACGATCTGATCAAAGGGGGATTTTCTGAGTTATGAGTTTGGCAATCACTTAAGACATTGTGGAATTGTTTCGCAGTTGAAGCCACCTGGAACACCACAGTGTAATGGTGTGTCCAGACGTCATTATCGAACATTATGAGATATGGTGCGATCTATGATGTCTCTTACCGATCTACCGCTATTATTTTGAGGTTATGCATTAGAGACAACTGCATTCACTTTAGATAGGACACCATATAAGTCCGTTGAGACGACGTCCTATGAACATTGGCTTGGCAAGAAACCAAAGTTGTCGTTTCTTAATGTTTGGGGCTGCGATACTTAAGGCTTCAGCCGGAAAGGCTGGAACTCAAAAACGGACAAATACATCTTCATAGGATACCCAAAGGTAACAGTTGGGTATACCTTCTACCTCAGATCCGAGGGCAAATTGTTTGTCGCTAAGAAAGGGTCCTTTGTCGAGAAGGAGTTTCTCTCGAAAGAATTGAGTGGGAGGAAGATAGAACTTGATGAGGTTGTCGAACCTTTACTTCAACTAAAGAGTGATGCAACACAGAAAGATGTTTTCTGTGGCACCTACTGTTGGAAATATGCCCTGGAGGCAATAATAAAATGATTATTATATTTCCTTATTCATGATAATTGTCTATTATTCATGCTTTAATTGTATTATCCAGAAATCGTAATACATGTGTGAATACATAGACCACAATGTGTCCCTAGTGAGCCTCTAGTTGACTAGCTCGTTGATCAACAGATAGTCATGGTTTCCTGGCTATGGACATGGGGATGTCATTGATAACGGGATCACATCATTAGGAGAATGATGTGATGGACAAGACCCAATCCTAAACACAGCACAAGATCGTATAGTTCGTTTGCTAGAGTTTTTCCAATGTCAAGTATCTTTTCCTTAGACCATGAGATCGTGCAACTCCCGGATACCGTAGGAGTGCTCTGGGTATACCAAACGTCACAAGTAACTGGGTGACTATAAAGGTATACTACGGGTATCTCTGAAAGTGTCTGTTGGGTTGACACGGATCAAGACTGGGATTTGTCACTCCGTATGACGGAGAGGTATCTCTGGGCCCACTCAGTAATGCATCATCATAATGAGCTCAAAGTAACCAAGTGTCTGGTCACGGGATCATGCATTACGGTACGAGTAAAGTGACTTGCCGGTAACGAGATTGAACGAGGTATTGGGATACCGACGATCGAATCTCGGGCAAGTAACGTACCGATTGACAAAGGGAATTGTATATGGGGTTGCTTGAATCCTCGACATCGTGGTTCATCCGATGAGATCATCGAGGAGCATGTGGGAGCCAACATGGGTATCCAGATCCCGCTGTTGATTATTGACCGGAGAGTCGTCTCGGTCATGTCTACATGTCTCCCGAACCCGTAGGGTCTACACACTTAAGGTTCGGTGACGCTAGGGTTGTAGAGATATGAATATGCAGTAACCCGAAAGTTGTTCGGAGTCCCGGATGAGATCCTGGACGTCACGAGGAGTTCTGGAATGGTCCGGAGGTGAAGAATTATATATAGGAAGTGCAGTTTCGGCCATCGGGAGAGTTTCGGGGTCACCGGTATTGTACCGGGACCACCGGAAGGGTCCCGGGGGTCCACCGGGTGGGGCCACCCATCCCGGAGGGCCCCGTGGGATAAAGTGGGGAGGGGAACCAGCCCATAGTGGGTTGGTGCACCCCCCCCCTTGGCCCACCCCCTGCGCCTAGGGTTGGAAACCCTAGGGTGGGGGGGCGCCCCACTTGCCTTGGGGGCTAATCCACCCTTGGCCACCGCCCCCCCTAGGAGATCCCATCTCCTAGGGACAGCGCCCCCCTAGGGGAGCCTATATAAAGGGGGGGAGGGAGGGGCAGCCACACCTTTGAGTCTTGGCGCCTCCCTCTCCCCTGCTACACCTCTCCCTCTCGCAGTATAACGGCGAAGCCCTGCTGCGGTGACGCCCTGCATCCACCACCACGCCGTCGTGCTGCTGGATCTTCATTAACCTCTCCTCCCCCCTTGCTGGATCAAGAAGGAGGAGAAGTTACGCTGACCGTACGTGTGTTGAACACGGAGGTGCCGTCCGTTCGGCGCTAGGATCTCCGGTGATTTGGATCACGTCGAGTACGACTTCCTCATCCCCGTCCTTGAATGCTTCCGCGCGTGATCTACAAAGGTATGTAGATGCAATCCGATCACTCGTTGCTAGATGAACTCATAGATGGATCTTGGTGAAACCGTAGGAAAATTTTTGTTTTCTGCAACGTTCTCCAACAGTGGCATCATGAGCTAGGTCTATGCGTAGTTCTCCTTGCACGAGTAGAACACAATTTGTTGTGGGCGTAGATGTTGTCAACTTTCTTGCCGCTACTAGTCTTATCTTGCTTCAGAGGTATTGTGGGATGAAGCGGCCCGGACCGACCTTACACGTACGCTTACGTGAGACTGGTTCCACCGACTGACATGCAGTAGTTGCATAAGGTGGCTAGCGGGTGTCTGTCTCTCCCACTTTAGTTGGAGCGGATTCGATGAAAAGGGTCCTTATGAAGGGTAAATATAAGTTGACAAATCACGTTGTGGCTATTACGTAGGTAAGAAAACGTTCTTGCTAGAACCCTTTTGCAGCCACGTAAAACTTGCAACAACAATTAGAGGACGTCTAACTTGTTTTTGCAGCAAGTGCTTGGTGATGTGATATGGCCAAAGTTGTGATGAATGATGAATGATATATATGTGATGTATGAGATCATGTTCTTGTAATAGGAATCACGACTTTCATGTCGATGAGTATGACAACCGGCAGGAGCCATAGGAGTTGTCTTTATTTTTTGTATGACCTGCGTGTCATTGAGAAACGCCATGTAAATTACTTTACTTTATTGCTAAACATGTTAGCCGTAGTAGTAGAAGTAATAGTTGGCGAGCAACTTCATGGAGACACGATGATGGAGATCATGATGATGGAGATCATGGTGTCATGCCGGTGACAAGATGATCATGGAGCCCCAAGATGGAGATCAAAGGAACTATGTGATATTGGCCATATCATGTCACTATTATTATTTGATTGCATGTGATGTTTATCATGTTTTTGCATATTGTTTACTTAGAACGGCGGTAGTAAATAAGATGACCCCTCCTAATAATTTCAAGAAAGTGTTCTCCCTAACTGTGCACCGTTGCGACAGTTCGTTGTTTCGAAGCACCACGTGATGATCGGGTGTGATAGATTCCAACATTCACATACAATGGGTGTAAGACAGATTTACACATGTAAACACTTAGGTTGACTTGACGAGCCTAGCATGTACAGACATGGCCTCAGAACACAGAAGACCGAAAGGTCGAGCATGAGTCGTATAGAAGATACGATCAACATGAAGATGTTCACCGATGTTGACTAGTCCGTCTCACGTGATGATCGGACACGGCCTAGTTGACTCGAATCATGTTGTACTTAGATGACTGGAGGGATGTCTATCTAAGTGGGAGTTCATTATATAATTTGATTAGATGAACTTAATTATCATGAACTTAGTCTAAAATCTTTACAATATGTCTTGTAGATCAAATGGCCAACGTTGTCCTCAACTTCAACGCGTTCCTAGAGAAAACCAAGCTGAAAGACGATGGCAGCAACTATACGGACTGGGTCCGGAACCTGAGGATCATCCTCATAGCTGCCAAGAAAGATTATGTCCTACTAGCACCGCTAGGTGACGCACCCGTCCCACAGAACCAAGACGTTATGAACGCTTGGCAGACACGTGCTGATGATTACTCCCTCATTCAGTGCGACATGCTTTACAGCTTAGAACCGGGGCTCCAAAAGCGTTTTGAGCGACACGGAGCATATGAGATGTTCGAAGAGCTGAAAATGGTTTCCCAAGCTCATGCCCGGGTCGAGAGATATGAAGTCTCCGACAAGTTCTTCAGCTGTAAGATGGAGGAAAATAGTTCTGTCAGTGAGCACATACTCACTATGTCTGGATTACATAACCGCTTAACTCAGCTGGGAGTTAATCTCCCGGATGACGCGGTCATTGACAGAATCCTTTAGTCGCTTCCACCGAGCTACAAGAGCTTTGTGATGAACTTCAATATGCAGGGGATGGAAAAGACAATTCCTGAAGTATTTGCAATGCTGAAATCAGCAGAGGTAGAAGTCAAAAAGGACCATCAAGTGTTGATGGTGAATAAAACCACTAAGTTCAAGAAAAGGCAAGGGTAAGAAGAACTTCAAGAAGGACGGCAAGGGAGTTGCCGCGCCCGGTAAGCAAGCTGCCGGGAAGAAGCCAAAGTATGGACCCAAGCCCGAGACTGAGTGTTTTTATTGCAAGGGAAGTGGTCACTGGAAGCGGAACTACCCCAAATACTTAGCGGACAAGAAGGCCGACAAAACGAAAGGTATATGTGATATACATGTAATTGATGTGTACCTTACCAGTACTCATAATAGCTCCTGGGTATTTGATACCGGTGCGGTTGCTCACATTTGTAACTCAAAGCAGGAGCTGCGGAATAAGCGGAGACTGGCAAAGGACTAGGTGACGATGCGTGTCGGGAATGGTTCCAAGGTCGATGTGATCGCCGTCGGCACGCTACCTCTACATTTACCCACGGGATTAGTTTTAAACCTCAATAATTGTTATTTAGTACCAGCTTTGAGCATGAACATTGTATCAGGATCTCGTTTAATTCGAGATGGCTACTCATTTAAATCCGAGAATAATGGTTGTTCTATTTATATGAGAGATATGTTTTATGGTCATGCTCCTATGGTGAATGGTTTATTCTTAATGAATCTCGAGCGTAATGCTACACATATTCATAGTGTGAATACCAAAAGGTGTAAGGTTGATAATGATAGTCCCACATACTTGTGGCACTGCCGCCTTGGTCACATAGGTGTCAAACGCATGAAGAAGCTCCATGCTGATGGACTTTTAGAGTCTCTTGATTACGAATCATTTGACCCGTGCGAACCATGCCTCATGGGTAAGATGACCAAGACTCCGTTCGCAGGAACAATGGAGCGAGCAACCAACCTATTGGAAATCATACATACTGATGTGTGTGGTCCAATGAGTGTTGAGGCTCGTGGTGGCTATCGTTATGTTCTCACCCTCACTGATGACTTGAGTAGATATGGGTATATCTACTTAATGAAACACAAGTCTGAAACCTTTGAAAAGTTCAAGGAATTTCAGAGTGAGGTTGAGAATCAACGTGACAGAAAAATCAAGTTTTTGCGATCAGATCGTGCAGGAGAATACTTGAGTCACGAATTTGGTACACACTTAAGAAAATGTGGAATAGTTTCACAACTCACGCCGCCTGGAACACCTCAGCGTAATGGTGTGTCCGAACGTCGTAATCGCACTCTATTAGATATGGTGCGATCTATGATGTCTCTTACCGATTTACCGTTGTCATTTTGGGGCTATGCTTTAGAGACTGCCGCATTCACTTTAAATAGGGCTCCGTCGAAATCCGTTGAGACAACACCGTATGAATTATGGTTTGGGAAGAAGCCTAAGTTGTCGTTTCTAAAAGTTTGGGGATGCAATGCTTATGTCAAGAAACTTCAACCTGAAAAGCTCGAACCCAAGTCGGAAAAATGCGTCTTCATAGGATACCCTAAAGAAACTATTGGGTATACCTTCTACCTCAGATCCGAAGGCAAGATCTTTGTTGCCAAGAATGGATCCTTTCTAGAGAAGGAGTTTCTCTCGAAAGAAGTAAGTGGGAGGAAAGTAGAACTTGATGAAGTATTACCTCTTGAACCGGAAAGTGGCGCAACTCAGGAAAATGTTCCTGTGGTGCCTGCACCAATTAGAGAGGAAGTTAACGATGATGATCAAGATACTTCTGATCAAGCTCCTACTGAACTTCGAAGGTCCACAAGGACACGTTCCGCACCAGAGTGGTATGGCAACCCTGTCTTGGAAATCATGTTGTTAGACAACGGTGAACCTTCGAACTATGAAGAAGCGATGGCGGGCCCGGATTCCGACAAATGGCTAGAAGCCATGAAATCCGAGATAGGATCCATGTATGAAAACGAAGTATGGACTTTGACTGACTTGCCCGATGATCGGCGAGCCATAGAAAATAAATGGATCTTTAAGAAGAAGACAGACGCGGATGGTAATGTGACCATCTATAAAGCTAGGCTTGTCGCTAAGGGTTATCGACAAGTTCAAGGGGTTGACTACGATGAGACATTCTCTCCCGTAGCAAAGCTGAAGTCCGTCCGAATCATGTTAGCAATTGCCGCATACTATGATTATGAGATATGGCAGATGGACGTCAAAACGGCATTCCTTAACGGTTATCTTAAGGAAGAACTGTATATGATGCAACCGGAAGGTTTTGCCGATCCTAAGAATGCTGACAAGGTGTGCAAGCTCCAACGCTCGATTTATGGGCTGTTGCAAGCGTCTTGGAGTTGGAACATTCGCTTTGATGAGATGATCAAAGCGTTTGGGTTTATGCAGACTTATGGAGAAGCCTGCGTTTACAAGAAAGTGAGTGGGAGCTCTGTAGCATTTCTCATATTATATGTAGATGACATACTTTTGATGGGAAATAATATAGAGCTTTTGGACAGCATTAAGGCCTACTTGAATAAGAGTTTTTCAATGAAGGACCTTGGAGAAGCTGCTTATATATTAGGCATCAAGATCTATAGAGATAGATCAAGACGCCTCATAGGTCTTTCACAAAGCACATACCTTGATAAGATATTGAATAAGTTCGATATGGATCAGTCTAAGAAGGGGTTCTTGCCTGTGTTGCAAGGTGTGGAATTGAGCTCATCTCAATGTCCGACCACGGCAGAAGATATAGAAGAGATGAGTGTCATCCCCTATGCCTCAGCCATAGGTTCTATTATGTATGCCATGCTGTGTACCAGACCTGATGTAAACCTTGCCGTAAGTTTGGTAGGTAGGTACCAAAGTAATCCCGGCAAGGAACACTGGTCAGCGGTCAAGAATATCCTGAAGTACCTGAAAAGGACTAAGGAAATGTTTCTCGTTTATGGAGGTGACCAAGAGCTTGTCGTAAAGGGTTACGTCGACACTAGCTTCGACACAGATCTGGATGACTCTAAGTCACAAACCGGATACATGTATATTTTGAATGGTGGGGCAGTAAGCTGGTGCAGTTGCAAGCAAAGCGTTGTGGCGGGATCTACATGTGAAGCGGAGTACATGGCAGCCTCAGAGGTAGCACACGAAGCAGTCTGGGTGAAGGAGTTCATTACCGACCTAGGAGTCATACCCAATGCATCAGGCCCGATGACTCTCTTCTGTGACAACACTGGAGCTATTGCCCTTGCCAAGGAGCCCAGGTTTCACAGAAAGACCAGGCATATCAAGCGTCACTTCAACTCCATTCGTGAAAGTGTTCAAAATGGAGACATAGAGATTTGTAAAGTACATACGGACCTGAATGTAGCAGATCCGTTGACTAAACCTCTCCCTAGAGCAAAACATGATCAACACCAGAATTCCATGGGTGTTCGATTCATCACAATGTAACTAGATGATTGACTCTAGTGCAAGTGGGAGACTGTTGGAAATATGCCCTAGAGGCAATAATAAAATGATTATTATATTTCCTTGTTCATGATAATTGTCTATTATTCATGCTTTAATTGTATTATCCGGAAATCGTAATACATGTGTGAATACATAGACCACAATGTGTCCCTAGTGAGCCTCTAGTTGACTAGCTCGTTGATCAACAGATAGTCATGGTTTCCTGGCTATGGACATGGGGATGTCATTGATAACGGGATCAAATCATTAGGAGAATGATGTGATGGACAAGACCCAATCCTAAACATAGCACAAGATCATATAGTTTGTTTGCTAGAGTTTTTCCAATGTCAAGTATCTTTTCCTTAGACCATGAGATCGTGCAACTCCCAGATACCGTAGGAGTGCTCTGGGTATACCAAACGTCACAACGTAACTGGGTGACTATAAAGGTATACTACGGGTATCTCCGAAAGTGTCTGTTGGGTTGACACGGATCAAGACTGAGATTTGTCACTCCGTATGACGGAGAGGTATCTTTGGGCCCACTCGGTAATGCATCATCATAATGAGCTCAAAGTGACCAAGTGTCTGGTCACGGGATCATGCATTACGGTACGAGTAAAGTGACTTGCCGGTAACGAGATTGAACAAGGTATTGGGATACCGACGATCGAATCTCGGGCAAGTAACGTACCGATTGACAAAGGGAATTGTATACGGGGTTGCTTGAATCCTCGACATCGTGGTTCATCCGATGAGATCATCAAGGAGCATGTGGGAGCCAACATGGGTATCCAGATCCCGCTGTTGATTATTGACCGAAGAGTCGTCTCGGTCATGTCTACATGTCTCCCGAACCCGTAGGGTCTACACACTTAAGGTTCGGTGACGCTAGGGTTGTAGAGATATGAATATGCAGTAACCCGAAAGTTGTTAGGAGTCCCGGATGAGATCCTGGACGTCACGAGGAGTTCTGGAATGGTCCGGAGGTGAAGAATTATATATAGGAAGTGCAGTTTCGGCCATCGGGAGAGTTTCGGGGTCACTGGTATTGTACCGGGACCACCGGAAGGGTCCCGGGGGTCCACCGGGTGGGGCCACCCATCCCGGAGGGCCCCATGGGCTAAAGTGGGGAGGGGAACCAGCCCATAGTGGGCTGGTGCACCCCCCTTGGCCCACCCCCTGCGCCTAGGTGTAGGATTGAAAGTATGTCTAGAGGGGGGGTGATTAGACTACTTGACCAAATAAAAACTTAACCTTTTCCCAATTTTAGTTCTTGGCAGATTTTAGCTATTGTAGGACAAGTCAAGCAATCATCACACAATTCAAGCAAGCATGCAAAGAGTATATTGGCAGCAGAAAGTAAAGCATGCAACTTGCAAGAATGTAAAGGGAAGGGTTTGGAGAATTCAAACGCAATTGGAGACACGGATGTTTTTCCCGTGGTTCGGATAGGTGGTGCTATCTACATCCACGTTGATGGAGACTTCAACCCACGAAGGGTAACGGTTGCGCGAGTCCACGGAGGGCTCCACCCACGAAGGGTAATGGTTGCGCGAGTCCATGGAGGGCTCCACCCACAAAGGGTCCACGAAGAAGCAACCACCCACAAAGGGTCCACGAAGAAGCAACCTTGTCTATCCCACCATGGCCATCGCCCACGAAGGACTTGCCTCACTAGCGGTAGATCTTCACGAAGTAGGCGATCTCCTTGCCCTTACAAACTCCTTGGTTCAACTCCACAATCTTGTCGGAGGCTCCCAAGTGACACCTAGCCAATCTAGGAGACACCACTCTCCAAGAAGTAACAAATGGTGTGTAGGTAATGAACTCCTTGCTCTTGTGCTTCAAATGATAGTCTCCCCAACACTCAACTCTCTCTCATAGGATTTGGATCTGGTGGAAAGAAGATTTGAGTGGAAAGCAACTTGGGGAAGGCTAGAGATAAAGATTCATATGGTAGGAATGGAATATCTTGGTCTCAACACATGAGTAGGTGGTTCTCTCTCAGAACATATGAGTTGGAATTGTGTATGTGCTCTGATGGCTCTCTCCATGAATGAAGAGGAGGTGGAGGGGTATATATAGCCTCCACACAAAATCCAACCGTTACACACAGTTTTCCAATCTCGGTGGGACCGAATCAACAAACTCGGTCGGACCGAAAAGGTAAACCTAGTGACCGTTAGAGATTTTCAGTGGGACTGACATGCAACTCGGTAGGACCGATATGGTTAGGGTTTGGGCATAACGTAATCTCGGTGAGACCGATTACACAAACTCGGTGGGACCGATTTTGGTAATAAGCTAACCAGAGAGTTGGTCAGGCAAACTCGGTGGGACTGATTTGCTCTTTCGGTGAGACCGAAAAGTTACAAAAAGGAAACACTGAATTTACATTGCAATCTCGGTGGGACCGATCCGCTCTTTCGGTGAGACCGAAAAGTTATGAAAGGGAAACAGAGAGTTTGCAATCCCATCTCGGTGAGACCGAGATCCCTATCGGTGGAACCGATTTGCTAGGGTTTGGTAGTGGCTTATGACAAGTGAAACTCGGTGGCGCCGGATAGAAAGAATCGGTAGGACCGAGTTTGGCTTAGGGTTTAGGTCATATGTGGATATGGGAAAGTAGTTGAGGGTTTTGGAGCATATCACTAAGCAC
The DNA here is from genome assembly GCF_002162155.2 of Triticum dicoccoides. Classification (NCBI taxonomy): domain Eukaryota; kingdom Viridiplantae; phylum Streptophyta; class Magnoliopsida; order Poales; family Poaceae; genus Triticum; species Triticum dicoccoides. The sequence goes on from NC_041390.1 coordinate 103,722,398, forward strand.
ATGAAGCAAGAGGCTCATTAAGCAACACCTCATCCCTCCTTGATAGTATTGGCTTTTCCTAAAGACTCAATGTGATCTTGGATCACTAAAATATAAAATGAAGAATCTTGAGCTTTTGAGCTTGAGCCAATCCTTTGTCCTTAGCATTTTGAGGGTTCCACTTTCACATCCATGCCATGCCAATCATTGAGCTTTCCTGAAATAATCATCTTGGAATAGCATTAGCTCAATGAGCTATATGTTGTTATGAATTACCAAAACCACCTAGGGATAGTTGCACTTTCAATCTCCCCCTTTTTGGTAATTTATGACAACATATAGATCAAAGCTTCGACAAATGATAATAAGCATGAAATATATCGTCACTTTGAGAAGTATGTGACAAGTAAGAGCTCCCCCTAAATTTGTGCATATTTAAAATTTGCTTTGGACTACAAATGCACAAAGAGTTAGAGTCATGGGTTACTCTTCCATGTCACATACATCTTGGTGGAGCGCTTAAATGATAAGAATGAAATACATGCAGTCATCACCAAGAAAAGTGAATGATCACATACGATAGATAAGATAATAGCATTAAGCAAACATTAAGTGTAGCTTCTGATCAAACACATGATCATCAATGTGTCACAAGCATAGTATCTCAAGCACTCAAGAGCAAACAAAGTTCGAAAAACCACCAATAAAGCAAGAGAGAATAAAAGCAACACACTCTCTCTCGAAGCCTATGATCTATGCATTTTTCTCCCCCTTTGGCAACAAGTTACCAAAAAGTTCCTAGAAAATGCATAGTGCTAGATCGACGCTCAAGCTTGATCTTCAGGTGGTGGTGGAGTCCGGAGCACTCCAAGGACGAAGCCTTCTGTAGACGTGGTCGGAGTCGAGGCTGAAGTGGACGCTGGAGCTGGTGGAACTGAGGCTGTAGCTGGTGCAGAAGTGGTGGCTCTGGTGTCAGCAACTGGCACTGCATGTGATCTCTGAGCTCTTGGCACTCTGGAAAATGCATCAGTTGTAGTCTTGCCTCTCCTCTCCTGCATGTCATCCTGAAGTTGTTCCACTGCAGTCTGAATCTCTGTTACTTTGACATCCAAGTCATAGAACTTTTGTTCCATGATTCTCTCTAAGCTCTGCTGATTCTGAGTGAGGGTGGCCAGTCCTTGCTCAATCCTCAGTGTGGATGCAATCAAGTAACCAAGCTGCTCTTGTTTGGTTTTCAAGAAATACTCAGATGCCTCCTCTTGAGTTGGCATCTTGGCAGCTTTCTCCTTCCTTGCCTTCTCCTTCTTGGCTTGTGCTTGAACGGACGATGGTTCATTCTCATGCATGACAACCTGATTATCTTCAAAATCTGGATGAATGGGCAGATGTTCCTTGTCCAACAAGTATATGCCTGTGCCCATCTTCGAGTTGATTAACTCTTGAATCTGAGGGGCATAACCACAGCTCCCCTTCTGATCTGCTGCAGTTCTCTTGATAGTCTCTACTATGAGGCTCATGACCTTGAATTTCCGAGGCACATCAAATACATGAAGCAAATTGATTGCATGGCCTCTGATCATCTTGTGATCACCTGACTTGGGCAACAAGGTGTGCCTCAAAATCCAATTGATTGTAGGCATACCTGACAGAAGATAATGCACTGAGCCAAACTTGAAAGTATCAAGTGCTTCATTTGGGATCTCCTTGTACATGTTTGACATTGAGTTATGGTCCATCTTCTTCTTGGCATAGATATCTAAGTCATCCTCATGCTCCTCTGGGGCATTGATGAGTTGTGCCCACTCAGCAACAGTAGATTGGTACCTCGTACCTTCAGACATCCAAGTTATCCTACCATCTGGATAAAAATGTGCTGTGGAGTAGAATTGCATAATGAGTTCCTCGTTCCACTTTGTGAGCTTCTGCCCAACAAAGTTTGCTACTCCATAAGCATTGAAGCTGTCATACACTCCAGGGTAGTGTTCTTCATTGTCCTTGATGTATTGCCAGTCAGCCCATCTCATATCACAGACTATTGGCTTCTTATCAAGCAGCACTGTCTCATAGAAGTCCTGCTATTCCTTGGTGTGAAATCTGTAGTCAATAGCAATCCTCCTCCTTGAAGCATACGGGTCTGCTTCTCTCCACTTCCGGAGCCCTGAATCTCTCCTGAGTTTCATATCCTCAGCCACAGGATGAGCATCATTGTGGTTTGGGATCTTGGGCTTGAGCTTTCTGAGTACTTGCTCTTCATCATCTTCTTCAGCAGCTTCAGGCACTGGGGCCTTGTTCTTCTCAGTTGCAGGTATGCTCCTCGTATTTCTCTTTGGGGCAGACTTGGGCTTGGAGGCAGCTTTGGGTGCTTCTTTGGGCTTAGATGTGGCAGCCCCTGTCCTGATAGCATCACCCATAAGCTTAGGTGCCTTAGGTGCTGGTGCAGCAACCTCTTCTTCCTCTTCCTCTTCCATGATGGAAGCCTTTCCAAGCACTCTGGCTACGGTCTTCTTGACCCTTTCCTTCCTCTTCTTGCCTTCAGCAGCAACTGGCTCTATGGGAGTGGGCTTCTCAGAAATCTTGGTTGAAGCTCTGGCCTTTGGCATAGGCTGCCTGCCTGCTGGCCTTTTGATCTTTAGGCCTGGCTTTGTGCCCTGTGCTGGCTCAACTCTCTTTGATGTGGCTTCCTCTTCCTCTGCCACATAATCTTCATCCTCAGAATCTGAAGTTCTCTTCTTCCTCTGTCTGGTGGCAGCTTTTGGCAAATTTCTAGGAGTACTTATGCTGCCATCATCTGAAGAACTTGAGGGACTAGTGCCCTCACTCATCTGCACTTGTTGTTCTGACATGTTCTGGCTATCACTTTGGTCTGACATGATGCAAACTCTGACTGCTGACCCTGTGAATAGTTTATAGATGAGATAGAATAGATGAGCATCACAAAATGCAGAGATTTTTGCAAAAGAATGGTCCAAAAACTTAGTTTTAGTTTCCCACTGAAATCATCTCGGATCTACCGATTTTTAAACTCGGTGATACCGAAGCAGTTTTGGAACCTAAACTAGTGAACTCAGTCAGACCGAGTCACAGTTCGGTGGCACCGAGACTGCTAGGGTTTCACAGAGTTCCAAAATCGGTCACACCGATAAGTAATTCTCGGTCAGACCGAGTCTCACTTGTGCAATGGCATAAGCCAAATTGGTGGGACCGAGTTTTTCAACTCGGTGGGTCTGAGATGGTTTCGGCGGAAACCTAACCCTAAAATTTTCGAATCAAACCTAATCTACAAGCGCATTGACTGGATAGGAGTGTTTCAATCGTGGCAAGAATCATTAAGAACACAATGTGCTAGGAATCGGACGGGGAATAGCACTGTGATCGAGTCCATACCCTAGTTCGGCGGAGACTCGCTACGGCAGCAATGGCGGGGTTGAATTCCGTTGACGGCGATGGAGACCAGCGACTGGAGGCGGCTGGCGGCGAGGAGACGATCCGGAGACCAAGTTGGCAGAGCAGGCTATCGTGCGGGCGAAGGGGTTCGGAGAAATTTCCAAATTTTTGCCCGTGACTATATATAGCCCGACCCTGTCGGTGTGATCGAGTGGAACAACTCGGTGGCACCGAGATGCAAAACTATATACAATTGTTGCAACTCGGTGTGACCGAAAGGTTCAAATCGGTTGCACCGAGATTGAAAACCTAGATCAACTTAATGATCTCGGTAGGACCGAAAGTAGGGTATCGGTCAGACCGAGAATCATAAAGAGGTTTTGGAAGTTTAAGTCTATGACGAATCGGGGACTCCGAGCGCTCCTCACACAGAGTGGTTCGAATCTGACTTGATCAAATTTTGTGATGTAGCATGAATAGAGTTTGAGACGAGAAAAGAATAGATAGCTAGAGGAGGTTCTTAGGCATTCTTGTCCATCCACTTGGCAAAAGGAAATAAAACCGAACAATCAAAGCAACAAGTGGATGTCCTCGAATGACTAAAATATGCAACCAGCATGCTCACACAATAAGATGGCAAATGAAATATGTGACAAGGCATGCACAACCAATTCTAGCATCTACCAAGCAATTTGCGATGACAAGGTCATCTATATATGAGTATATTGATTTAGGAGTCAAGTGAGAACACTTGATCATAGGTCATACTCATCGTTTAAGCTCAAGTGGGGTTACCACTTTTACATAAAGCATTGTTGTGTTCACATCTTTAGAGTTGCTTTAGCTCAAGTCTTAGAGTAAAGCTCCCCCTAGATGTGATATCCCCCCTTAGAGGGATGAACTAACCTCGAGTTTTGTCGATGATGACTTCATGTAGATGTTGAAGATGTGGATGCTCAATGTTGATGTAGATCACTTGGAGCTATCCCTTTGAGTGAATTGCACTTTCAATACCTACATGGGTTAGTCCCGCAAGGAACAAACAAGGATATCCATAGACATAGAGTGATGCACACACAAGATGATGTCCATGAAAACTTTTAGGTTACCTTGTCCCTTGTCTTACCAACAAGAGGGTTTGTGACTCCTTGAACTAGTGCAAGATGTGGAAGTTGATTGCACTTGTTCTTGCCAAAATGATAAGAGTGAAGTATGTTGGCGGAGTCACCCTCAAGAACTCTTTAGTTCTTCTTCTTTTGGATCCACACCATCTTGATGGGAATCCTTGGAGTTGTAGTCGTACTTGACGAAGTGGAACTTGAAGTAGTCTTGGGAATCCACTTGACTAAGGTCTTAGGAGCTTCTTCAAATGCATCAATTTCCTCTTGAAGCTTGTCCTTGCCTTTTTGCTTGTAGTCTTGTGGTGGAAAATCATCTTGAGCTTGTGTCCCCTTGAAAGAAGTATCATACTTCTCTTGTTGAGGAACAAACTTTGTCTTGGGGTATTGATCTTCTTCCCACTCAACTCCATTGGCATTGAACTTTCGTTCAAAACCAACACCTTGATTCTTCCGGTGCATTCCTTGCTTGCGCACAATTTCCTCGAATTGCTTACTCCCGGCAAGGCTTTTGTACACTCCTTTCTCTATAATTCCCTTCAATAAGCTATTTTCTTGCTCAAGTGTAACTTGGCTAAGAGAATCATTAGTGGAATCAAGAGAACTACTAGAAGCAACAATATTGGATTTAGCATGATCATTGTTACTGCTAGAGGAAGAATCTTTCTTGTTCTTGTTACTAGACTTGACTTGAGGCATGTAAGTGGATAAGAGTAAACACTTGGCAATGTAAGGAGAACTTTTCTTGCGGAGATCATCATTGATTGCTTTTAAGAACTCATGCTCTTGCTCAAGATTGAGCTTTTCAAAGCGTAATTTCTCATGAGCTCTTAAAAGTTCTCGATGATCTTCGAAGATAGTTTCATGAGCTAACTTAAGAGTGTTTAGTTCTTTAGTTAGAGCCTCAATCTTCTCCTTATCATTGTCATTCGTTTTATCTTGATTAGCATGATTAATTGACGTTTCATCATAGTATTCATCACTAGAGTTGTCAACAAGCAAATCATCACCTAACAAGTCATCTTCATCACTATTGAAATCAACATACTCGGGGTGTGTTACCTTAGGACCTTTGGTCATGAAGCATCTTCCAATTCCTTCATTTGGTGAGTCAAATATGTCGTAGGAGTTGGTTGACACAAGTGCTAGACCGGCAACACCTTCATCTTGAGTATCTTCGGAGTCGGAGTGATAACTTCTCTCGGAGTGGCTGTCGGAGTCGGAGCCGGATACCCATTCACCAACATGAGCTTGATGTCTTCGTTTTGTGTAGCTCCTTGATGATTTTTCCTTCCTTTCCGAATCCTTGCTTCTTCGTGAGTATCTTTGTTCATAACGATCATCTCTACTCCTTCTCTCTCTTGGTGGTGATTCTTTGCTTCTTCTTTTTGGAGAATCTTCTCTTCTCTTGTAGGGAGCCGTACACTCATTAGAATAGTGTCCGGGTCTTCCACAACTGTAGCAGTTTCGCTCTCGACTAGAAGATCTTTTGTCATTGTAGGACCTTGACTTGAAGCTTTTATCTTTGCTTCTACTCTTGTAGAACTTGTTGAAGTTCTTCACCATTAAGCTCAATTCTTCATTGAAGTTTTGTTTCTCACTTGATGATGTAAGGGCTTCACATGAGGCTTTGTAGGCACCACTTGATTTGTTGTGAAGTTCCTCTTTATCCTTAAGTGACATCTCATGAGCAACAATTCTTCCAATCACCTCCGTTGGCTTGAGATCTTTGTAATTGGGCATCATTTGGATCAATGTGCACACGGTATCATATTTTCCATCCAAGGCTCTTAGAATCTTCTTGATGATGAATCTATCGGTCATCTCTTCACTTCCTAAACCGGCAATCTCATTTGTGATGAGATCAAGCCTAGAGTACATTTCAGCGACACCTTCACCATCCTTCATTTTGAACTTGTCAAGTTGACTTTGAAGCACATCCAACTTGGATTCCTTGACGGAGTCGGTACCTTCGTGCATATCAATCAAAGTGTCCCAAATTTCCTTTGCATTCTCAAGACGGCTAATTTTGTTGAATTCTTCGGGGCACAATCCGTTGAAGAGAATATCACAAGCTTGAGCATTGTATTGCAACATCTTCAACTCATCCGCGATAGCTTCACGGTTTGGTTCTTTCCCATCAAAGAAGTCACCTTGCAAACCAACACACATAATAGCCCAAACGGCGGGGTTATGTCCAAGAATATGCATTTTCATTTTATGCTTCCAACTAGCAAAATTAGTACCATCAAAGTAACGACCTCTATGGTGATAATTTCCCTCGCTAGACGCCATACTCTCCTAGGTTGTGAAACCAAGGCTATGACCACCAAAAGCTATGGAGATCAAAGCAAATGGATACCAAAGCTCTAATACCACTTGTAGGATTGAAAGTATGTCTAGAGGGGGGTGATTAGACTACTTGACCAAATAAAAACTTAACCTTTTCCCAATTTTAGTTCTTGGCAGATTTTAGCTATTGTAGGACAAGTCAAGCAATCATCACACAATTCAAGCAAGCATGCAAAGAGTATATTGGCAGCGGAAAGTAAAGCATGCAACTTGCAAGAATGTAAAGGGAAGGGTTTGGAGAATTCAAACGCAATTGGAGACACGGATGTTTTTCCCGTGGTTCGGTTAGGTGGTGCTATCCTACATCCACGTTGATGGATACTTCAACCCACGAAGGGTAACGGTTGCGCGAGTCCACGGAGGGCTCCACCCACGAAGGGTAACGGTTGCGCGAGTCCACGGAGGGCTCCACCCACGAAGGGTAACAGTTGCGCGAGTCCACGGAGGGCTCCACCCACAAAGGGTCCACGAAGAAGCAACCACCCACAAAGGGTCCACGAAGAAGCAACCTTGTCTATCCCACCATGGCCATCGCCCACGAAGGACTTGCCTCACTAGCGGTAGATCTTCACGAAGTAGGCGATCTCCTTGCCCTTACAAACTCCTTGGTTCAACTCCACAATCTTGTCAGAGGCTCCCAAGTGACACCTAGCCAATCTAGGAGACACCACTCTCCAAGAAGTAACAAATGGTGTGTAGGTAATGAACTCCTTGCTATTGTGCTTCAAATTATAGTATCCCCAACACTCAACTCTCTCTCATAGGATTTGGATCTGGTGGAAAGAAGATTTGAGTGGAAAGCAACTTGGAGAAGGCTAGAGATCAAGATTCATATGGTAGGAATGGAATATCTTGGTCTCAACACATGAGTAGGTGGTTCTCTCTCAGAACATATGAGTTGGAATTGTGTATGTGCTCTGATGGCTCTCTCCATGAATGAAGAGGAGGTGGAGGGGTATATATAGCCTCCACACAAAATCCAACCGTTACACACAGTTTTCCAATCTCGGTGGGACCGAATCAACAAACTCGGTCGGACCGAAAAGGTAAACCTAGTGACCGTTAGAGATTTTCAGTGGGACTGACATGCAACTCGGTAGGACCGATATGGTTAGGGTTTGGGCATAACGTAATCTCGGTGAGACCGATTACACAAACTCGGTGGGACCGATTTTGGTAATAAGCTAACCAGAGAGTTGGTCAGGCAAACTCGGTGGGACCGATTTGCTCTTTTGGTGAGACCGAAAAGTTACAAAAAGGAAACACTGAATTTACATTGCAATCTCGGTGGGACCGATCCGCTCTTTCGGTGAGACCGAAAAGTTACGAAAGGGAAACAGAGAGTTTGCAATCCCATCTCGGTGAGACCGAGATCCCTATCGGTAGAACCGATTTTCTAGGGTTTGGCAGTGGCTTATGACAAGTGAAACTCGGTGGCGCCGGATAGAAAGAATCGGTAGGACCGAGTTTGGCTTAGGGTTTAGGTCATATGTGGATATGGGAAAGTAGTTGAGGGTTTTGGAGCATATCACTAAGCACATGAAGCAAGAGGCTCATTAAGCAACACCTCATCCCTCCTTGATAGTATTGGCTTTTCCTAAAGACTCAATGTGATCTTGGATCACTAAAATATAAAATGAAGAGTCTTGAGCTTTTGAGCTTGAGCCAATCCTTTGTCCTTAGCATTTTGAGGGTTCCACTTTCACATCCATGCCATGCCAATCATTGAGCTTTCCTGAAATAATCATCTTGGAATAGCATTAGCTCAATGAGCTATATGTTGTTATGAATTACCAAAACCACCTAGGGATAGTTGCACTTTCACTAGGGTTGGAAACCCTAGGGTGGGGGGACGCCCCACTTGCCTTGGGGGCTACTCCACCCTTAGCCGCCGCCCCCCCTAGGAGATCCCATCTCCTAGGGCCGGCGCCCCCCTAGGGGAGCCTATATAAAGGGGGGGGAGGGAGGGGCAGCCACACCTTTGAGTCTTGGCGCCTCCCTCTCCCCTGCTACACCTCTCCCTCTCGCAGTATAACGGCGAAGCCCTACTGCGGTGACGCCCTGCATCCACCACCACGCCGCCGTGCTGCTGGATCTTCATCAACCTCTCCTCCCCCCTTGCTGGATCAAGAAGGAGGAGACGTTACGCTGACCATATGTGTGTTGAACACGGAGGTGCCGTCCGTTCGGCGCTAGGATCTCCGGTGATTTGGATCACGTTGAGTACGACTTCCTCATCCCCGTCCTTGAACGCTTCCGCGCGTGATCTACAAAGGTATGTAGATGCAATCCGATCACTCGTTGCTGGATGAACTCATAGATGGATCTTGGTGAAACCGTAGGAAAATTTTTGTTTTCTGCAACGTTCTCCAACACCTACGTCTGTTGAAGAGGAAGTTAATGATAGTGATCATGAAGCTTCAGATCAAGTTGCTATCGAACCTCATAGGTCGACAAGGATATGTACTACTCCTGAGTGGTGCGGTAATCCTGTCTTAGATATCATGTTGTTAGACAACAATGAACCTACGAACTATGGAGAAGCAATGGTGGGCCCGTATTCCGACAAATGGTTAGAAGCCATGAAATCCGAGATAGGATCCATGTATCAGAACAAAGCATGGACTTTGGTGGACTTGCCCAATGATCGGCAAGTCATTGAGATAAATGGATCTTTAAGAAGAAGACGGACGTGGACGGTAATGTTACCGTCTATGAAGCTCGACTTGTGGCAAAGAGTCTTTTCACAAGTTCAAGGAGTTGACTACGATGAGATTTTCTCACCCGTAGCGATGTTTAAGTCCGTCGGAATCATGTTAGCATTAGCTGTATTTTTCGATTATGAAATCTGACAGATGGATGTCAAAACAAGTTTACTTACCAGTTTTCATAAGAAAAAGTTGTATGTGATACAATAAAAGGTTTTGTCGTTCCTATGGATGCTAAAAGGTATGCTGGCTCCAGCAATCCTTCTATGGACTAGAGCAAGCATCTCGGAGTCGGAATATATGCTTTGATGAAGTGATCAAAGCTTTTAGGTTTATACAATGTTTGCTAGAAACTTGTATTTACAAGAAAGTGAGTGGGAGCACTACAACATTTCTGATAAGTATATGTGGATGACATATTGTTGATTCGAAATAATGTAGAATTTATGGAAAGCATAAACGGTTGTTTGAAGAGTGATTTTCAAAGGAAGACCTGGATAAGCTGCTTACATATTGGGCATCAAGATCTATAGAGATAGATCAAGACAACTGATGATACTTTCAAAGAACGCACACCTTGACATGTTTTTGAAGGAGTTCAAAATAGATCAGTCAAAGAAGGGATTCTTACCTGAGTTGTAAGGTGTGAAGTTGAGTAAGACTCAAAGATTGACCACGGCAGAAGAAAGAGGAAGGACGAAGGTCATCCCCTATGCTTTTGTCATAGGCTCTATACGGTATGCCATGCTGAGTACCACACCAGATGTGTGCCTTGCCACATGTCTGGCAAGAGGGTACAAAGGTGATCTAGGAGTGGATCACCAGATAGCGGTCAAAATTATCCTTAGAGGAATAAGGAAGTGTTTCTTGGTTATGGAGGTGATAAAGAGTTCGACGTAAAGAGTTACGTCGATGCAAGCTTAACACCTATCCGGATAGCTCTGAGTAGAGATACCGGATACGTATAATGGAGCAACAATTTGGAATAGCTCCAAGTGGAACGTGGTAGCAGCATCTATGATATGACAAAGTTTTGCGAAATACATAGGGATCTGAATATTGCAGACCCGTTGACTACAACCTCTCTCACAAGCATAACATGATCAGACCCAGAACTCATTGAGTGTTAATCACATACTGATGTGAACTAGATTATTGAGTCTAGTGAACTCTTTGGATGTTGGTCACATGGCGATGTGACCTGTGAGTGTTAATCACATGGCGATGTGAACTAGATTATTGACTCTAGTGCAAGTGGGAGACTGTTGGAAATATGCCCTAGAGGCAATAATAAATTGGTTATTATTATATTTCCTTGTTCATGATAATCGTTTATTATCCATGCTAGAATTGTATTGATAGGAAACTCAGATACATGTGTGGATACATAGACAACACCATGTCCCTAGTAAGCCTCTAGTTGACTAGCTCGTTGATCAATAGATGGTTACGATTTCCTGACCATGGACATTGGATGTCGTTGATAATGGGACCACATCATTATGAGAATGATGTGATGGACAAGACCCAATCCTAAGCCTAGCACAAGATCGTGTAGTTCATATGCTAAAGCTTTTCTAATGTCAAGTATCATTTCCTTAGACCATGAGATTGTGCAACTCCCGGATACCGTAGGAGTGCTTTGGGTGTGCCAAACGTCACAACGTAATTGGGTGGCTATAAAGGTGCACTACGGGTATCTCCGAAAGTGTCTGTCGGGTTGGCACGAATCAAGACTGGGATTTGTCACTCCGTGTAACGGAGAGGTATCTCTGGGCCCACTCGGTAAGGCATCATCATAATGTGCACAATGTGACCAAGGAGTTGATCACGGGATGATGTGTTATGGAACAAGTAAAGAGACTTGCCGGTACGAGATTGAACAAGGTATCAGGATACCGACAATCGAATCTCGGGCAAGTATCGTACCGATAGACAAAGGGAATTGTATACGGGATTGATTGAATCCTTGACATCGTGGTTCATCCGATGAGATCATCGTGGAGCATGTGGGAACCAACATGGGTATCCAGATCCTGCTGTTGGTTATTGACCGGAGAGTTGTCTCGGCCATGTCTGCATGACTCCCGAGCCCGTAGGGTCTACACACTTAAGGTTCGATGACGCTAGGGTTATAGGGAATAGGTGTACGTGGTTACCGAATGTTATTCGGAGTCCCGGATGAGATCCCGGATGTCACGAGGAGTTCTGGATTGGTCCGGAGGTAAAGATTTATATATGGGAAGTCATCATACGGTCACCGGAATAATTCGGGGGGTTACCGGTATTGTACCGGGACCACCAAAGGGGTTCCGGGGGTCCACCGGGAGGGTCCACCTGCCCCGGAGGGCCCTATGGGCTGTGTGTGGAGAGGGACCAGCCCCTTAGTGGGCTGGGCGCCTCCCCCTAGGGCCCATGCGCCTAGGGTTTAGGGGGAACCCTAAAGGGGGGCGCCCCCTTGCCTTAGGGGGCAAGGCAACCCCCCTGGCCGCCGCCCCCTCCTCAGATTGGATCTGAGGGGGCCGGCCCCCCTCTCCCTTGCCCCTATATATATGTGGGGGGTGGGAGGGCAGCCGCACCCAAGTTCTGGTGCAGCCCTCCCCCTCTCCCAAGTCCTCCTCCTCTCCCGTGGTGCTTGGCGAAGCCCTGCAGGATTGCCACGCTCCTCCTTCACCACCATGCCATCGTGCTGCTGCTGGATGGAGTCTTCGCCAACCTCTCCTTCTCCCCTTGCTGTATCAAGGTGTGGGAGACGTCACCGGGCTGCACGTGTGTTGAACGCGGAGACGCCGTTGTTCGGCGCTTAGATCGGAATCAACCGCGATCTAAATCGCTGCGAGTATGACTCCTTCATCCGCGCTCTTGCAATGCTTCTGCTTAGCGATCTACAAGGGTATGTAGATGCACTCCCCTTCCCGTCGTTGCTAGATTACTCCATAGATTGATCTCGGTGATGCATAGAAAATTTTAAATTCCTTTTACGATCCCCAACAATATACTCGCCAACGAAGTCAGCATGAAAAACACGAATGGGTGAAGAGAACTGAGTATGAACCATGGCAGCAAAACGCTTATAAATAGACAACACCTCACTACGAGAAGTCATGAAATAAAGCCATGTGTAACGAGAGAAATCATCTATGAAAATAATATACTGTTTATGACCACCTTTCGAAGCGAAAGGAGCCGGACCCCATACATCAAAATGGACTAAATCGAAAGGACGCTTAGACATTGACTCACTATGTGAATATGGTAACTGAATCTGCTTGCCAAGACGACAACCTTGACACTCTAAAGAGACATCTCCTGAGATAGACCCCAGAAGACCTCGACGAACTAAAGATGACAACCGAGAACCACACAGATGACTAAGTCGATGATGCCACTGCTTGAAGGAACCAGTAACGGAGGCGACTGAAGCGGAGGAACTAGCGATGGTGGTGGCAGCGGAAGGAACATGAAGCTAGTACAACTCCCAAAGATCCTGAGAATCACGGCGGCGAGGGCCAGCCCCAACCAGAGTGTGCGTGCGACGGTCCGGGACAGAACAAGAGTCAACGCCAATGATGACGCGACAACAAGAATCGGTAAGTTGACCAGCAGAAAACAGATTCATGGTAAGTCGAGGAACATGATCAACATCAGGAACAGAATAAGAAGGAGTGGTAAGATTGCCCCTACTAGCAACAGAAAGTGGAGTACCATCAGCAGTGAAGACATGAACAGGAGAATCCAGCAATTGAAGAGAGGACAAAGTGGAAGAATGAGAAGACATATGAAAAGAAGCTCCAGATTCCAGAACCCATGGGGATGTACCTGACTGTGTAGAGGGCAGTTGCTCAGTGCGGGAAGCATCAGTCACAGAACCAGCAATACCCGTTGAGGAAGAACCTGAAGCCGCGAGCAGACGCTTAAGTCTCAGAATATCCTGCTCAGTCAAAGCAATGGCTGAAGCTGTCGAGGTAGATGACGAAGTCCCTGAAGAGGATGATGAAGGAAATATGCCCTAGAGGCAATAATAAAGTTATTATTTTATTTCCTTATATCATGATAAATCTTTATTGTTCATGCTAGAATTGTATTATCCGGAAACATAATACTTGTGTGAATACATAGACAAACTAAACGTCACTAGTATGCCTCTACTTGACTAGCTCGTTAATCAAAGATGGTTATGTTTCCTAACCATAGACATGTGTTGTCATTTGATTAACGGGATCACATTATTAGGAGAATGATGTGATTGACATGACCAATTCCATTAGCTTAGCACCCGATCATTTAGTATGTTGCTATTGCTTTCTTCATGACTTATACATGTTCCTATGACTATGAGATTATGCAACTCCCGTTTGCCGGAGGAACACTTTGTGTGCTACCAAACGTCACAACGTAACTGGGTGATTATAAAGGAGCTCTACAGGTGTCTCCAAAGGTACATGTTGGGTTGGCGTATTTCGAGATTAGGATTTGTCACTCCGATTGTCGGAGAGGTATCTCTGGGCCCTCTCAGTAATGCACATCACATAAGCCTTGCAAGCATTGCAACTAATGAAGTTAGTTGTGAGATGATGTATTACGAAATGAGTAAAGAGACTAGCCGGTAACGAGATTGAACTAGGTATTGAGATACCGACGATCGAATCTCGGGCAAGTAACATACCGATGACAAAGGGAACAAAGTATGTTGTTATGCGGTCTGACCGATAAAAGATCTTCATAGAATATGTGGGAGCCAATATGAGCATCCAGGTTCCACTATTGGTTATTGACCGGAGACATGTCTCGGTCATGTCTACATTGTTCTCGAACCCGTAGGGTCCGCACGCTTAACGTTACGATGATAGTTTCATTATGAGTTTATATATTTTGATGTACCAAAGTTAGTTCGGAGTCCCGGATGTGATCACAGACATGACGAGGAGTCTTGAAATGGTCGAGACATAAAGATTGATATATTGGAAGCCTATGTTTGGACATCGGAAGTGTTCCGGGTGAAATCGGCATTTTACCGGAGTACCGGGAGGTTACCGGAACCCCCCGGTAACCTAATGGGCCTTAATGGGCCTAGTGGAGGAAGAGGAGAGGAGGCCTAGGGGCTGCCGCGCGCCCCTCCCTCCCAAGTCCGAATTGGACAAGGAGGGGGGCGGCGCCCCCCTTTCCTTTCTTCCCTCTCTTCCTTCTTCCCCAAGTCCTAATCCAACTAGGGAAAGGGGGGAGTCCTACTCCTGGTAGGAGTAGGACTCCTCCTGCGCGCCTCCTCCTATGGCTGGCCGCACCCCCCTTGGCTCCTTTATATACGGGGGCAGCGGCACCCCTAGACACACAAGTTGATCTCTAAGATCGTTCTCTTAGCCGTGTGCGGTGCCCCCTTACACCATAGTCCTCGATAATATTGTAGTGGTGCTTAGGCGAAGCACTGCGACAGTAGAACATCAAGATCGTCACCACGCCGTCGTGCTGACGGAACTCTTCCCCGACACTTTGCTGGATCGGAGTCCGGGGATCGTCATCGAGCTGAACGTGTGCTAGAACTCGGAGGTGCCGTAGTTTTGGTGCTTGATCAGTCGGGCCGTGAAGACGTACGACTACATCAACCGTGTTGTAATAACGCTTCCGCTATCGGTCTACGAGGGTACGTAGATCACATTCTCCCCTCTCGTTGCTATGCATCACCATGATATTGCGTGTGCGTAGGAAAATTTTGAAATTACTACGCTACCCATCAGTGGTATCAGAGCCTAGGTTTTATGCGTTGATGTTATATGCACGAGTAGAACACAAGTGAGTTGTGGGCGATATAAGTCATACTGCTTACCAGCATGTCATACTTTGGTTCGGTGGTATTGTTGGACAAAGCGGCCCAGACCGACATTACACGTACGCTTACGCGAGACCGGTTCTCCCGACGTGCTTTGCACAAAGGTGGCTAGTGGGTGTCAGTTTCTCCAACTTTAGTTGAACCAAGTGTGGCTACGCCCGGTCCTTGCGAAGGTTAAAACAACACCAACTTGACAAACTATCGTTGTGGTTTTGATGCGTAGGTAAGAACGGTTCTTGCTAAGCCCGTAGCAGCCACGTAAAACTTGCAACAACAAAGTAGAGGACGTCTAACTTGTTTTTGCAGGGCATGTTGTGATGTGATATGGTCAAGACATGATGCTAAATTTTATTGTATGAGATGATCATGTTTTGTAACTGAGTTATCAGCAACTGGCAGGAGCCATATGGTTGTCGCTTTATTGTATGCAATGCAATTGCGCTGTAATGCTTTACTTTATCACTAAGCGGTAGCGATAGTCGTGGAAGCATAAGATTGGCAAGACGACAACGATGCTACGATGATGATCAAGGTGTCGCGCCGGTGACGATGGTGATCATGACGGTGCTTCAAAGATGGAAATCACAAGCACAAGATGATGATGGCCATATCATATCACTTATATTGATTGCATGTGATGTTTACCTTTTATACATCTTATCTTGCTTTGATTGACGGTAGCATTTTAAGATGATCTCTCACTAATTATCAAGAAGTGTTCTCCCTGAGTATGCACCGTTGCGAAAGTTCTTCGTGCTGAGACACCACGTGATGATCGGGTGTGATAGGCTCTACGTTCAAATACAATGGGTGCAAAACAGTTGCACACGCGGAATACTCAGGTTATACTTGACGAGCCAAGCATATACAGATATGGCCTCGGAACACGGAGACCGAAAGGTCGAGCGTGAATCATATAGTAGATATGATCAACATAGTGATGTTCACCAATGAAACTACTCCATCTCACGTGATGATTGGACATGGTTTAGTTGATTTGGATCACGTGATCACTTAGAGGATTAGAGGGATGTCTATCTAAGTGGGAGTTCTTTACTAATATGATTAATTGAACTTAAATTTATCATGAACTTAGTACCTGATAGTATCTTGCTTGTTTATGTTTGATTGTAGATAGATGGCCCGTGCTGTTGTTCCGTTGAATTTTAATGCGTTCCTTGAGAAAGCAAAGTTGAAAGATGATGGTAGCAATTACACGGACTGGGTCCGTAACTTGAGGATTATCCTCATTGCTGCTCAGAAGAATTACGTCCTGGAAGCACCGCTGGGTGCCAGGCCTGCTGCTGGAGCAACACCAGATGTTATGAACGTCTGACAGAGCAAAGCTGATGACTACTCGATAGTTCAGTGTGCCATGCTTTACGGCTTAGAATCGGGACTTCAACGACGTTTTAAACGTCATGGAGCATATGAGATGTTCCAGGAGTTGAAGTTAATATTTCAAGCAAATGCCCGGATTGAGAGATATGAAGTCTCCAATAAGTTCTATAGCTGCAAGATGGAGGAGAACAGTTCTGTCAGTGAGCATATACTCAAAATGTCTGGGTATAATAATCACTTGATTCAATTGGGAGTTAATCTTCCAGATGATTGCGTCATTGACAGAATTCTCCAATCACTGCCACCTAGCTACAAGAGCTTCGTGATGAACTATAATATGCAAGGGATGAATAAGACTATTCCCGAGCTCTTTGCGATGCTGAAAGCTACGGAGGTAGAAATCAAGAAGGAGCATCAAGTGTTGATGGTCAACAAGACCACTAGTTTCAAGAAAAAGGGCAAAGGGAAGAAGAAGGGGAACTTCAAAAAGAACATCAAGCAAGTTGCTGCTCAAGAGAAGATACCCAAATCTAGACCTAAGCCTGAAACTGAGTGCTTCTACTGCAAGCAGACTGGTCACTGGAAGCGGAACTGCCCCAAGTATTTGGCGGATAAGAAGGATGGCAAGGTGAACAAAGGTATATGTTGTTGGGTTTCGTAGTAATTTCAAAATTTTTCCTACGCGCACACAGGATCATGTGATGCATAGCAACGAGAGGAGAGTGTTGTCTACGTACCCAACGCAGACCGACTGCGGAAGCAATGACACGACGTAGAGGAAGTAGTCGTACGTCTTCACGATCCAACCGATCAAGCACCGAAACTACGGCACCTCCGAGTTCGAGCACACGTTCAGCTCGATGACGATCCCCGGACTCCGATCCAGCAAAGTGTCGGGGAAGAGTTTCGTCAGCACGACGGCGTGGTGACGATCTTGATGAACTACAGCAGCAGGGCTTCGCCTAAACTCCGCTACAGTATTATCGAGGAATATGGTGGCAGGGGGCACCGCACACGGCTAAGGAATCGATCACGTGGATCAACTTGTGTCAACTTGTGTGTTTAGAGGTGCCCCTGCCTCCGTATATAAAGGATGGAGGAGGAGGAGGCCGGCCAAGGCAAAGGTGCGGCCAGGATAGGGAGTCCTACTAGGACTCCAAGTCCTAGTAGGACTCCACCAAGAGGGGAGGAAGGGAGAAGGAATAGGAGGAGAAGGAGAGGTGGCCGGCCCCCTTTTCCCTAGTCCAATTCGGACTAGAGGGGAGGGGGGGCGCAGCCTTTTTCTCCTCTTCCCACTAAAGCCCATCAAGGCCCAATACTCTTCCCCGTATTCCCGTAACTCCCCGGTACTCCCGAAAATACCCGAATCACTCGGAACCTTTCCGAACTCCGAATATAGTCGTCCAATATATCGATCTTTACGTCTCGACCATTTCGAGACTCCTCGTCATGTCCCCGATCTCATCCGGGACTCCGAACTCCTTCGGTACATCAAAACTCATAAACTCATAATATAACTGTCATCGAAACCTTAAGCGTGCGGACCCTACGGGTTCGAGAACAATGTAGACATGACCGAGACATGTCTCTGGTCAATAACCAATAGCGGGACCTGGATGCCCATATTGGCTCCTACATATTCTACGAAGATCTTTATCGGTCAGACCGCATAACAACATACGTTGTTCCCTTTGTCATCGGTATGTTACTTGCCTGAGATTCGATCGTCGGTATCCAATACCTAGTTCAATCTCGTTAACGGCAAGTCTCTTTACTCGTTCCGTAATACATCATCTCACAACTAACATATTAGTTGTAATGCTTGCAAGGCTTATGTGATGTGTATTACCGAGAGGGCCCAGAGATACCTCTCCGACAATCGGAGTGACAAATCCTAATCTCGAAATACGCCAACCCAACATCGACCATTGGAGACACCTGTAGTACTCCTTTATAATCACCCATTTACGTTGTGACGTTTGGTAGTACACAAAGTGTTCCTCCGGTAAACGGGAGTTGCATAATCTCATAGTCGTAGGAACATGTATAAGTCATGAAGAAAGCAATAGCAACATACTAAACGATCAGGTGCTAAGCTAATGGAATGGGTCATGTCAATCAGATCATTCTACTAATGATGTGACCTCGTTAATCAAATAACAACTCATTGTTCATGGTTAGGAAACATAACCATCTTTGATTAACGAGCTAGTCAAGTAGAGGCATACTAGTGACACTCTGTTTGTCTATGTATTCACACATGTATTATGTTTCCGGAAAATACAATTCTAGCATGAATAATAAACATTTATCATGATTATAAGGAAATAAATAATAACTTTATTATTGCCTCTAGGGCATATTTCCTTCAGTCTCCCACTTGCACTAGAGTCAATAATCTAGATTACACGGTAATGAATCTAACACCCATGGAGCTTTGGTGCTGATCATGTTTTGCTCGTGGAAGAGGCTTAGTCAACGGGTCTGCAATATTCAGATCCGTATGTATCTTGCAAATCTCTATGTCTCCCACCTGGACTAGATCCCGGATGGAGTTGAAGCGTCTCTTGATGTGTTTGGTCCTTTTGTGAAATCTGGATTCCTTTGCCAAGGCAATTGCACCAGTATTGTCACAAAAGATTTTCATTGGACCCGATGCACTAGGTATGACACCTAGATCGGATATGAACTCCTTCATCCAGACTCCATCATTTGCTGCTTCCGAAGCAGCTATGTATTCCGCTTCACATGTAGATCCCGCTACGACGCTTTGTTTAGAACTGCACCAACTGACAGCTCCACCGTTTAATGTAAACACGTATCCGGTTTGCGATTTAGAATCGTCCGGATCAGTGTCAAAGCTTGCATCAACGTAACCTTTTACGATGAGCTCTTTGTCACTTCCATATACGAGAAACATATCCTTAGTCCTTTTCAGGTATTTCAGGATGTTCTTGACCGCTGTCCAGTGATCCATTCCTGGATTACTTTGGTACCTCCCTGCTAAACTTATAGCAAGGCACACATCAGGTCTGGTACACAGCATTGCATACATGATAGAGCCTATGGCTGATGCATAGGGAACATCTTTCATATTCTCTCTATCTTCTGCAGTGGTCGAGCATTGAGTCTTACTCAATTTCACACCTTGTAACACAGGCAAGAATCCTTTCTTTGCTTGATCCATTTTGAATTTCTTCAAAATTTTGTCAAGGTATGTGCTTTGTGAAAGTCCAATTAAGCGTCTTGAGCTGTCTCTATAGATCTTAATGCCTAATATGTAAGCAGCTTCACCGAGGTATTTCATTGAAAAACTTTTATTCAAGTATCCCTTTATGCTATCCAGAAATTCTATATCATTTCCAATCAGTAATATGTCATCCACATATAATATCAGAAATGCTACAGAGCTCCCACTCACTTTCTTGTAAATACAGGCTTCTCCAAAAGTCTGTATAAAACCAAATGCTTTGATCACACTATCAAAACGTTTATTCCAACTCCGAGAGGCTTGCACCAGTCCATAAATGGATCGCTGGAGCTTGCACACTTTGTTAGCTCCCTTTGGATCGACAAAACCTTCTGGTTGCATCATATACAACTCTTCTTCCAGGAATCCATTCAGGAATGCAGTTTTGACATCCATTTGCCAAATTTCATAATCATAAAATGCGGCAATTGCTAACATGATTCGGACGGACTTAAGCATCGCTACGGGTGAGAAGGTCTCATCGTAGTCAATTCCTTGAACTTGCCGAAAACCTTTTGCGACAAGTCGAGCTTTGTAGACAGTAACATTACCATCAGCTTCAGTCTTCTTCTTAAAGATCCATTTATTCTCAATCGCTTGCCGATCATCGGGCAAGTCAACCAAAGTCCATACTTTGTTCTCATACATGGATCCCATCTCAGATTTCATGGCTTCTAGCCACTTTGCGGAATCTGGGCTCACCATCGCTTCTTCATAGTTCGTAGGTTCATCATGATCTAGTAGCATTACCTCCAGAACAGGATTACCGTACCACTCTGGTGCGGATCTTACTCTGGTTGATCTACGAAGTTCAGTAGTATCTTGATCTGAAGTTTCATGATCATTATCATTGGCTTCCTCACTAACTGGTGTAGGTGTCACTGAAACAGTTTTCTGTGATGAACTACTTTCCAGTAAGGGAGCAGGTACAGTTACCTCGTCAAGTTCTACTTTCCTCCCACTCACTTCTTTCGAGAGAAACTCCTTCTCTAGAAATGATCCATTCTTAGCAACAAATGTTTTGCCTTCGGATCTGTGATAGAAGGTGTACCCAACAGTTTCCTTTGGGTATCCTATGAATACACATTTCTCCGATTTGGGTTCGAGCTTATCAGGTTGAAGCTTTTTCACATAAGCATCGCAGCCCCAAACTTTAAGAAACGACAACTTTGGTTTCTTGCCAAACCATAGTTCATAAGGCGTCGTCTTCAACGGATTTTGATGGTGCCCTATTTAACGTGAATGCGGCCGTCTCTAAAGCATATCCCCAAAATGATAGCGGTAAATCTGTAAGAGACATCATAGATCGCACCATATCTAGTAAAGTACGATTACGACGTTCGGACACACCATTACGCTGTGGTGTTCCGGGGGGCGTGAGTTGCGAAACTATTCCACAGTTTTTCAAATGTACACCAAACTCGCAACTCAAATATTCTCCTCCACGATCAGATCGTAGAAACTTTATTTTCTTGTTACGATGATTTTCAACTTCACTCTGAAATTCTTTGAACTTTTCAAATGTTTCAGACTTATGCTTCATTAAGTAGATATATCCATATCTGCTCAAATCATCTGTGAAGGTGAGAAAATAACGATATCCGCCACGAGCCTCAATATTCATCGGACCACATACATCGGTATGTATGATTTCCAACAAATCTGTTGCTCTCTCCATAGTACCGGAGAACGGTGTTTTAGTCATCTTGCCCATGAGGCACGGTTCGCAAGTACCAAGTGATTCATAATCAAGTGGTTCCAAAAGTCCATTAGTATGGAGTTTCTTCATGCGTTTTACACCGATATGACCTAAACGACAGTGCCACAAATAAGTTGCACTTTCATTATCAACTCTGTATCTTTTGGTTTCAACATTATGAATATGTGTATTACTAATATCGAGATTTAGTAAGAATAGACCACTCTTCAAGGGTGCATGACCATAAAAGATATTACTCATATAAATAGAACAACCATTATTCTCTGATTTAAATGAATAACCGTCTCGCATTAAACAAGATCCAGATATAATGTTCATGCTCAACGCTGGCACCAAATAACAATTATTTAGGTCTAGTATTAATCCCGAAGGTAGATGTAGAGGTAGCGTGCCGACCGCGATCACATCGACTTTGGAACCGTTTCCCACGCGCATCGTCACCTCGTCCTTTGCCAGTGCCCGCTTATTCTGTAGTCCCTGTTTCGAGTTGCAAATATTAGCAACAGAACCAGTATCAAATACCCAGGTGCTACTGCGAGCATTGGTAAGGTACACATCAATAACATGTATATCACATATACCTTTGTTCACCTTGCCATCCTTCTTATCCGCCAAATACTTGGGGCAGTTCCGCTTCCAGTGACCAGTCTGCTTGCAGTAGAAGCACTCAGTTTCAGGCTTAGGTCTAGACTTGGGTTTCTTCTCTTGAGCAGCAACTTGCTTGCCGTTCTTTTTGAAGTTCCCCTTTTTCTTCCCTTTGCCCTTTTTCTTGAAACTAGTGGTCTTGTTAACCATCAACACTTGATGCTCCTTCTTGATTTCTACCTCCGCAGCTTTTAGCATTGCGAAGAGCTCGGGAATAGTCTTGTTCATCTCTTGCATATTATAGTTCATCACGAAGCTCTTGTAGCTTGGTGGCAGTGATTGGAGAATTCTGTCAATGACGCAATCATCTGGAAGATTAACTCCCAATTGAATCAAGTGATTATTATACCCAGACATTTTGAGTATATGCTCACTGACAGAACTGTTCTCTTCCATCTTGCAGCTATAGAACTTATTGGAGACTTCATATCTCTCAATCCGGGCATTTGCTTGAAATATTAACTTCAACTCCTGGAACATCTCATATGCTCCATGACGTTCAAAACGTCGTTGAAGTCCCGATTCTAAGCCGTAAAGTATGGCACACTGAACTATCGAGTAGTCATCAGCTTTGCTCTGCCAGACGTTCATAACATCTGGCGTTGCTCCAGCAGCAGGCCTGGCACCCAGCGGTGCTTCCAGGACGTAATTCTTCTGTGCAGCAATGAGGATAATCCTCAAGTTACGGACCCAGTTCGTGTAATTGCTACCATCATCTTTCAACTTTGCTTTCTCAAGGAACGCATTAAAATTTAACGGAACAACAGCACGAGCCATCTATCTACAATCAACATAAACAAGCAAGATACTATCAGGGACTAAGTTCATGATAAATTTTAAGTTCAATTAATCATATTATTAAAGAACTCCCACTTAGATAGACATCCCTCTAATCCTCTAAGTGATCACGTGATCCAAATCAACTAAACCATGTCCGATCATCATGTGAGATGGAGTAGTTTCACCGGTGAACATCATTATGTTGATCATATCTACTATATGATTCACGCTCGACCTTTCGGTCTCCGTGTTCCAAGGCCATATCTGCATATGCTAGGCTCGTCAAGTTTAACCTGAGTATTCTGCGTGCGCAACTGTTTTGCACCCGTTGTATTTGAACGTAGAGCCTATCACACCCGATCATCACGTGGTGTCTCAGCACGAAGAACTTTTGCAACGGTGCATACTCAGGGAGAACACTTCTTGATAATTTAGTGAGAGATCATCTTATAATGCTACCGTCAATCAAAGCAAGATAAGATGCATAAAAAGATAAACATCACATGCAATCAATATAAGTGATATGATATGGCCATCATTATCTTGTGCTTGTGATCTCCATCTCCGAAGCACCGTCATGATCACCATCGTCACCGGCGTGACACCTTGATCTCCATCGTAGCATCGTTGTCGTCTCGCCAATCTTATGCTTTCACGACTATCACTACCGTTTAGTAATAAAGTAAAGCATTACATCGCGATTGCATTGCATACAATAAAGCGACAACCATATGGCTCCTGCCAGTTGCCGATAACTTGGTTACAAAACATGATCATCTCATACAATAAAATTCAGCATCATGCCTTGACCATATCACATCACAACATGCCCTGCAAAAACAAGTTAGACGTCCTCTACTTTGTTGTTGCATGTTTTACGTGGCTGCTACGGGCTTAAGTAAGAACCAATCTCACCTACGCATCAAAACCACAACGATAGTTTGTCAAATAGACTCCGTTTTAACCTTCGCAAGGACCGGGCGTAGCCATACTTGGTTCAACTAAAGTTGGAGAGGCAGTCGCCCGCAAGCCATCTCTGTGCAAAGCACGTCGAGGGAACCGGTCTCGCGTAAGCGTACGCGTAAGGTTGGTCCGGGTCGTCTTGTCCAACAATACCGCTGAACCAAAATATGACATGCTGGTAGGCAGTATGACTTGTATCGTCCACAACTCACTTGTGTTCTACTCGTGCATATAACATCAACATCATTAACCTAGGCTCGGATGCCACTGTAGGGTTTCGTAGTAATTTCAAAAAAATTCATACGCGCACACAGGATCATGTGATGCATAGCAACGAGAGGAGAGTGTTGTCTACGTACCCAACGCAGACCGACTGCGGAAGCAATGACACGACGTAGAGGAAGTAGTCGTACGTCTTCACGATCCAACCGATCAAGCACCGAAACTACGGCACCTCCGAGTTCGAGCACACGTTCAGCTCGATGACGATCCCCGGACTCCGATCCAGCAAAGTGTCGGGGAAGAGTTTCGTCAGCACGACGGCGTGGTGACGATCTTGATGAACTACAGCAGCAGGGCTTCGCCTAAACTCCGCTACAGTATTATCGAGGAATATGGTGGCAGGGGGCACCGCACACGGCTAAGGAATCGATCACGTGGATCAACTTGTGTCAACTTGGGTGTTTAGAGGTGCCCCTGCCTCCGTATATAAAGGAGGAGAGGAGGGGAGGCTGGCCGGCCAAAGAGGGAGGCGCAGGAGAGTCCTACTCCCTCTGGGAGTAGGATTCCTCCCCCCAATCCTAGTCCAACTAGGATTCCTCGGAGGGGAAGGGAGAGAGGGGGGCCGGCCACCTTCTCCTAGTCCTAATAGGACTAGGGGAGGGGAAAGAGGCGCAGCCACCTTGGGCTGCCCCTTTCTCCTTTCCACTAAGGCCCATGATGGCCCATATGGCTCCCGGGGGGTTCCGGTAACCTCCCGGTAACCCGGTAAAATCCCGATTTCACCCGGAACACTTCCGATGTCCAAACATAGGCTCCCAATATATCAATCTTTACGTCTCGACCATTTCGAGACTCCTCGTCATGTCCGTGATCACATCAGGGACTCCGAACAACCTTCGGTACATCAAAATGCATAAACTCATAATATAACTGTCATCGTAACCTTAAGCGTGCGGACCCTACGGGTTCGAGAACAATGTAGACATGACCGAGACATGTCTCTGGTCAATAACCAATAGCGGGACCTGGATGCCCATATTGGCTCCTACATATTCTACGAAGATCTTTATCGGTCAGACCGCATAACAACATACGTTGTTCCCTTTGTCATCGGTATGTTACTTGCCCGAGATTCGATCGTCGGTATCCAATACCTAGTTCAATCTCGTTAACGGCAAGTCTCTTTACTCGTTCCGTAATACATCATCTCACAACTAACATATTAGTTGTAATGCTTGCAAGGCTTATGTGATGTGTATTACCGAGAGGGCCCAAAGATACCTCTCCGACAATCGAAGTGACAAATCCTAATCTCGAAATACGCCAACCCAACATCGACCATTGGAGACACCTGTAGTACTCCTTTATAATCACCCATTTACGTTGTGACGTTTGGTAGTACCCAAAGTGTTCCTCCGGTAAATGGGAGTTGCATAATCTCATAGTCGTAGGAACATGTATAAGTCATGAAGAAAGCAATAGCAACATACTAAACGATCAGGTGCTAAGCTAATGGAATGGGTCATGTCAATCAGATCATTCTACTAATGATGTGACCTCGTTAATCAAATAACAACTCATTGTTCATGGTTAGGAAACATAACCATCTTTGATTAACGAGCTAGTCAAGTAGAGGCATACTAGTGACACTCTGTTTGTCTATGTATTCACACATGTATTATGTTTCCGAAAAATACAATTCTAGCATGAATAATAAACATTTATCATGATTATAAGGAAATAAATAATAACTTTATTATTGCCTCTAGGGCATATTTCCTTCATATGTGATATACATGTTATTGATGTGTACCTTACTAATGCTCGCAGTAGCACCTGGGTATTTGATACCGGTTCTGTTGCTAACATTTGCAACTCGAAACAGGGACTACGGATTAAGTGAAGATTGGCTAAGGACGAGGTGACGATGCGCGTGGGAAATGGTTCCAAAGTCGATGTGATCGCAGTCAGCACGCTACCTCTACATCTACCTTCGGGATTAGTATTAGACCTAAATAATTGTTATTTGGTGCCAGCGTTGAGCATGAACATTATATCTGGATCTTGTTTGATGCAAGACGGTTATTCATTTAAATCAGAGAATAATGGTTGTTCTATTTATATGAGTAAAATCTTTTATGGTCATGAACCCATGAAGAATGGTCTATTCTTATTAAATCTCGATAGTAGTGACACACACATTCAAAATGTTGAAGCCAAAAGATGCAGAGTTGATAATGATAGTGCAACTTATTTATGGCACTGCCGTTTAGGTCATATCGGTATAAAGCGCATGAAGAAACTCCATACTGATGGACTTTTGGAACCACTTGATTATGAATCACTTGGTACTTGCGAACCGTGCCTTATGGGTAAGATGACAAAAACACCGTTCTCCGGTACTATGGAGAGAGCAACAGAGTTGTTGGAAATCATACATACAGATGTATGTGGTCCGATGAATGTTGAGGCTCGTGGCGGATATCGTTATTTTCTCACCTTCACAGATGACTTAAGCAGATATGGGTATATCTACTTAATGAAACATAAGTCTGAAACATTTGAAAAGTTCAAAGAATTTCTGTGAAGTTGAAAATCATCGTAACAAGAAAATAAAATTCCTATGATCTGATCGTGGAGGAGAATATTTGAGTTACGAGTTTGGTGTACATTTGAAACAATGCGGAATAGTTTCGCAACTCACGCCACCCGGAACACCACAGCGTAATGGTGTGTCCGAACGTCGTAATCGTACTTTACTAGATATGGTGCGATCTATGATGTCTCTTACTGATTTACCGCTATCGTTTTGGGGTTATGCTTTAGAGATGTCCGCATTCACGTTAAATAGGGCACCATCAAAATCCGTTGAGACGATGCCTTATGAACTGTGGTTTGGCAAGAAACCAAAGTTGTCGTTTCTGAAAGTTTGGGGCTGCGATGCTTATGTGAAAAAGCTTCAACCTGATAAGCTCGGACCCAAATCGGAGAAATGTGTCTTCATAGGATATCCAAAGGAAACTATTGGATACACCTTCTATCACAGATCCGAAGGCAAGACTTTTGTTGCTAAATTTGGAAACTTTCTAGAGAAGGAGTTTCTCTCAAAAGAAGTGAGTGGGAGGAAAGTAGAACTTGATGAGGTAACTGTACCTGCTCCCTTATTGGAAAGTAGTACATCACAGAAACCGGTTTCTGTGACACCTACACCAATTAGTGAGGAAGCTAATGATGATTATCATGAAACTTCAGAACAAGATACTACTGAACCTCGTAGATCAACCACAGTAAGATCCGCACCAGAGTGGTACGGTAATCCTGTTCTGAAAGTCATGCTACTAGATCATGATGAACCTACAAACTATGGAGAAGCGATGGTGAGCCCAGATTCCGCAAAATGGCTTGAAGCCATGAAATCTGAGATGGGATCCATGTATGAGAACAAAGTGTGGACTTTGGTTGACTTGCCCAAAGATCGGCAAGCAATTGAGAATAAATGGATCTTCAAGAAGAAGACTGACGCTGACGGTAATGTTACTGTCTACAAAGCTCGACTTGTCGCAAAAGGTTTTCGACAAGTTCAAGGGATTGACTACGATGAGACCTTCTCACCCGTAGCGATGCTTAAGTCTGTCCGAATCATGTTAGCAATTGCCGCATTTTATGATTATGAAATTTGGCAGATGGATGTCAAAACTGCATTCCTGAATGGATTTCTGGAAGAAGAGTTGTATATGATGCAGCCGGAAGGTTTTGTCGATCCAAAGGGAGCTAACAAAGTGTGCAAGCTCCAGCGATCCATTTATGGACTGGTGCAAGCCTCTCGGAGTTGGAATAAACGCTTTGATAGTGTGATCAAAGCATTTGGTTTTGTACAGACTTTTGGAGAAGCCTGTATTTACAAGAAAGTGAGTGGAAGCTCTGTAGCGTTTCTGATATTATATGTAGATGACATATTACTAGTCAGAAATGATATAGAATTTCTGGATAGCATAAAGGGATACTTGAATATGAGTTTTTCAATGAAAGACCTCGGTGAAGCTGCTTACATATTGGGCATTAAGATCTATAGAGATAGATCAAGACGCTTAATTGGACTTTCACAAAGCAAATACATTGACAAAGTTTTGAAGAAGTTCAAAATGGATCAAGCAAAGAAAGGATTCTTGCCCGTGTTACAAGGTGTGAAATTGAGTAAGATTCAATGCCCGACCAATGCAGAAGATAGAGAGAAAATGAAAGATGTTCCCTATGCTTCAGCCATAGGATCTATCATGTATGCAATGTTGTGTACCAGACCTGATGTGTGTCTTGCTATAAGTCTAGCAGGGAGGTACCAAAGTAATCCAGGAGTGGATCACTGGACAGCGGTCAAGAACATCCTGAAATACCTGAAAAGGACTAAGGATATGTTTCTCATATATGGAGGTGACAAAGAGCTCATCGTAAATGGTTACGTTGATGCAAGCTTTGACACTGATCCAGACAATTCTAAATCGCAAACCGGATACGTGTTTACATTAAACGGTGGAGCTGTTAGTTGGTGCAGTTCAAAACAAAGCGTTGTGGCGGGATCTACATGTGAAGCGGAGTACATAGCTGCTTCGGAAGCAGCAAACGAAGGAGTCTGGATGAAGGAGTTCATATCCGATCTAGGTGTCATACCTAGTGCATCGGGTCCAATGAAAATCTTTTGTGACAATACTGGTGCAATTGCCTTGGCAAAGGAATCCAGATTTCACAAGAGAACCAAGCACATCAAGAGACGCTTCAATTCCATCCGGGATCTAGTCCAGGTGGGATACATAGAGATTTGTAAGATACATATGGATCTGAATGTAGCAGACCCATTGACTAAGCCTCTTCCACGAGCAAAACATGATCAGCACCAAAGCTCCACGGGTGTTAGAATCATTACTGTGTAATCTAGATTATTGACTCTAGTGCAAGTGGGAGACTGAAGGAAATATGCCCAAGAGGCAATAATAAAGTTATTATTTTATTTCCTTATATCATGATAAATGTTTATTGTTCATGCTAGAATTGTATTATCCGGAAACATAATACTTGTGTGAATACATAGACAAACTAAACGTCACTAGTATGCCTCTACTTGACTAGCTCGTTAATCAAAGATGGTTATGTTTCCTAACCATAGACATGTGTTGTCATTTGATTAACGGGATCACATTATTAGGAGAATGATGTGATTGACATGACCCATTCCATTAGCTTAGCACCCGATCATTTAGTATGTTGCTATTGCTTTCTTCATGACTTATACATGTTCCTATGACTATGAGATTATGCAACTCCCCTTTGCCGGAGGAACACTTTGTGTGCTACCAAACGTCACAATGTAACTGGGTGATTATAAAGGAGCTCTACAGGTGTCTCCAAAGGTACATGTTGGGTTGGCGTATTTCGAGATTAGGATTTGTCACTCCGATTGCCGGAGAGGTATCTCTGGGCCCTCTCGGTAATGCACATCACATAATCCTTGCAAGCATTGCAACTAATGAAGTTAGTTGTGAGATGATGTATTACGAAACGAGTAAAGAGACTTGCCGAACGAGATTGAACTAGGTATTGAGATACCGACGATCAAATCTCGGGCAAGTAACATACCGATGACAAAGGGAACAAAGTATGTTGTTATGCGATCTGACCGATAAAAGATCTTCGTAGAATATGTGGGAGCCAATATGAGCATCCAGGTTCTGCTATTGGTTATTGACCGGAGACATGTCTCGGCCATGTCTACATTGTTCTCGAACCCGTAGGGTCCGCACGCTTAACGTTACGATGACAGTTTCATTATGAGTTTATATATTTTGATGTACCGAAGTTAGTTTGGAGTCCCGGATGTGATCACGGACATGACAAGGAGTCTCGAAATGGTCAAGACATAAAGATTGATATATTGGAAGCCTATGTTTGGACATCGGAAGTGTTCCGGGTGAAATTGGCATTTTACCGGAGTATCGGGAGGTTACCGGAACCCCCCGGTAACCTAATGGGCCTTAATGGGCCTAGTGGAGGAAGAGAAGAGGAGGCCTAGGGGCTGCCACGCGCCCCTCCCCCCCCCCCAAGTTT
>NC_041390.1:103753082-103772325 GCF_002162155.2 Triticum dicoccoides
ACTAGGGAAAGGGGGGATCTCAAAAAATCTAGGGAAAGGGGGGGAGTCCTACTCCCGGTAGGAGTAGGACTCCTCCTGCACGCCTCCTCCTATGGCCGGCCGCACCCCTCCCTTGGCTCCTTTATATACGGGGACAGAGGGCACCCCTAGACACACAAGTTGATCTCTAAGATCGTTCTCTTAGCCGTGTGCGGTGCCCCCTTCCACCATAGTCCTCGATAATATTATAGTGGTGCTTAGGCGAAGCACTGCGACAGTAGAACATCAAAATCGTCACCATGCCGTCGTGCTAACGGAACTCTTCCCCGACACTTTGCTGGATCGGAGTCCGGGGATCGTCATCGAGCTGAACGTCTGCTAGAACTCGGAGGTGCCGTAGTTTCGGTGCTTGATCGGTCGGGCCGTGAAGACGTACGACTACATCAACCGCGTTGTCATAACGCTTCCACTGTCGGTCTACGAGGGTACGTAGATCACACTCTCCCCTCTCGTTGCTATGCATCACCATGATCTTGCGTGTGCGTAGGAAAATTTTGAAATTACTACGTTACCCAGCAGATGATCGCGCCTTGCGCAGGTGTTGGTGCTGTTTTAACCTTCGCAAGGACCGGGCGTAGCCACACTTGGTTCAACTAAAGTTGGAGAAACTGTCACCCGCAAGCCACCTATGTGCAAAGCACGTCGGGAGAATCGGTCTCGCGTAAGCGTACGCGTAATGTCGGTCTGGGCCGCTTCGTCCAACAATACCGCCGAACCAAAGTATGACATGCTGGTAAGCAATATGACTTATATCGCCCACAACTCACTTGTGTTCTACTCATGCATATAACATCAACATATAAAACCTAGGCTCGGATGCCACTGATGGGGAACGTAGTAATTTCAAAAAAATTCCTACGCACACACAAGATCATGGTGATGCATAGCAACGAGGGGAGAGTGTGATCTACGTACCTTGTAGATCGACAACGGAAGCGTTTGGTTGATGTAGTCGTACGTCTCCACGGCCCGACCGATCAAGCACCGAAACTACGGCACCTCCGAGTTCTAGCACACGTTCAACTCGATGACGATCCCCGGACTCCGATCCAGCAAAGTGTCAGGGAAGAGTTCCGTCAGCACGACGGCGTGGTGACGATCTTGATGTACTACTGTCGCAAGGCTTCGCCTAAGCACCGCTACAATATTATCGAGGACTATGGTGGAAGGGGGCACCGCACACGGCTACGAATATGATCACGTGGATCAACTTGTGTCTCTCTGGGGTGCCCCTGCCTCCGTATATAAAGGTTCAAGGGGGGAGGCCGGACGGCCATCATAGGGCGCGCCAGGAGGAGTCCTACTCCCTCCGGGAGTAGGACTTCTCCCCTAATCCTAGTTGGAATAGGATTCGGGACGTAGAAAAGAGAGAGAGAGAAAGGAGGGGGGCGCCGGCCCCCTCTCTCCTTGTCCTATTCGGACTAGGGGGAGGGGCGCGTGGCCCAGTCCTGGCCGCCTCTTCTCTTCTTCCACTAGGGCCCACTAAGGCCCATATAGCTCTCGGGGGGTTTCGGTAACCTCCCGGTACTCTGGTAAAATCCCGATTTCACCCGGAACACTTCTGACATCCAAACATAGGCTTCCAATATATCAATCTTTATGTCTCGACCATTTCGAGACTCCTCGTCATGTCCGTGATCACATCCGGGACTCCGAACAACCTTCGGTACATCAAAATGCATAAACTCATAATATAACTGTCATCGTAACCTTAAGCGTGCGGACCCTACGGGTTCGAGAACAATGTAGACATGACCGAGACATGTCTCCGGTCAATAACCAATAACGGGACCTGGATGCCCATATTGGCTCCTACATATTCTACGAAGATCTTTATCGGTCAGACCGCATAACAACATACGTTGTTCCCTTTGTCATCGGTATGTTACTTACCCGAGAGTCGATCGTCGGTATCTTAATACCTAGTTCAATCTTGTTACCGGCAAGTCTCTTTAATCGTTCTGTAATACATCATCCCGCAGCTAACTCATTAGTTGCAATGCTTGCAAGGCTTAAGTGATGTGCATTACCGAGAGGGCCCAGAGATATCTCTCCGACAATCGGAGTGACAAATCCTAATCTCGAAATACGCCAACCCAATATGTACCTTTGGAGACACCTGTAGAGCTCCTTTATAATCACCCAGTTACGTTGTGACGTTTGGTAGCACACAAAGTGTTCCTCTGGTAAACGGGAGTTGCATAATCTCATAGTCATAGGAACATGTATAAGTCATGAAGAAAGCAATAGCAACATACTAAATGATCGGGTGCTAAGCTAATGGAATGGGTCATGTCAATCAGATCATTCACTTAATGATGTGATCCCATTAATCAAATAACAACTCCTTGTTCATGGTTAGGAAACATAACCATCTTTGATTAACGAGCTAGTCAAGTAGAGGCATACTAGTGACACTCTATTTGTCTATGTATTCACACATGTATTATGTTTCCGGTTAATACAATTCTAGCATGAATAATAAACATTTATCATGATATAAGGAAATAAATAATAACTTTATTATTGCCTCTAGGGCATCTTTCCTTCAGTTAGTACCATCAAAGATCACCGGACAACGAGGGACAGCAACATAGCCCGATGCAGCAGACATTTTTTTTCTTTTTTTTTTCTTTTTTTCTTTCTTTTTTTGGTCAATGACTGCGTGGAAGCCCGATCCGATCTGGAGGGCAGAATCGAGCAGCTAGGCAGCGGGATCTGATCGGGAGGCGAGCAGGAAGAGGAGCAGCTCGGCAGCAGGATTCGTCCTGGAAGCAGGAGGCGAAAAACGGGTCGGCCACCTCGTCACGTGAAGCTGGCTTCGATCACGGGAGCCTCGGAAGCGGAAGACAGGGCAGAGCCGCCGATCCAATCGGGAGATAAAAAGGGGGGTGCGAGCAACGCCAAATCCGAGAGGACAACGAGCAGGCGGCTTCGATCCGACTTCGAGTGCGATCGGGGGCGGAGAGAGAAGCAGCCACAACGCCACGGGAGGATCAATCACACGAGTTGCGGCGTGTAAAAAAATTGACCTAGCTCTAATACCATGTTAGGAATAACCAACTTGTATTCCTATGAGGCCATAGGCCGATATATATACATGTACAGGTGTGGAACATATGCAGGAAACCCCTTATATAACGGGATAAACACAAAGGGGTACATGACTTATATTATAACTCTAACAAGGAGGAGCTGCGGCTTCCTCCGAACACACACACACGTGTCATCGCCGCTTTCGTCTTCTGCCTGGAGGCCAGGTCACTTTTCTACTGACTGCAACGACTTCGTCCACGTCCTGGCATGCTCTCCGGGAACCACCGACATCCGCGTCGACTTCAGCTCCGTCCATAATACACACACTGACAACCACCCACCGCCGAGCCCTTCAAGTGGGGGCAACGCTGAGTATCCTGGACCAGTATAAGCGGGCCAAAAAAATTGAGTAGAGGGCGCCGCCTCAAAGCTGGACGACTGATTCACCTGTGTCGACAACGCCGCCCAACTGGTGAGAGGACACGGTCGCTGCGGCCGCTCGCAGGCCTAAACGACAGAGACGCTCGCCTTCACGCGAACGCGCCGCACGCACGCACTAATCAGGTAAGCACCGAGTGTTGTTTTTTTTACTGTCATCGCTACCTCGCTGGTGGTGACACATCTAGAAGTACAGGAGGCAATAAGAAACAGAGGCGCGCTGAAGCACACACAGTTGGGTTTCAGGCAACCAATGCCTTCTTTCTTTCTTTATTTTTTCACTGATTTCCGCGTACCTGCAATAGACATCCCTGTTTTTTTAAGTACTGACTACCGGTTATTACATGACCAACTCACGACTACATAGTGAACTCACAGACAAATTCGCTGAACCAAGACCTTACTTGCAGTCATGAAATTACGTGAAAAAAACCCAGAAGTTTGCATAAGTTTTAGTGAAAAAAAAATAAAGTTCGCATAAGTTTTACTAAAAAAACCTGAAGTTTGCATAAGTGTATTTGTTTGTCTAGCAGATACATGGCAATTGTAATTTTACATGAGCATTTTCATACCGTCCTTATCTACAGTTGAGTTAACATGTTTTCCTGATAGAAAACTTGAACCACATACAAGAGAAGCAAAAAATGCATGTTGATTATGATGATGACGAACGTAGGATATTTTGTGGTCATGGTAAATTCTCATATCATTTATTTTATTTCATTATTGCACTCTACATTACATACTACGCACGACCACTTTAGTAGAGGTGACGAGTTCGCATCATACAGAGAGACCAACCATGTTTCTCCAAATATCTTGAATCATGATCCTTATAACTTGATCTCTACTACTTATAAGAAGTACATTTTTTCATTTGACTATTTCCTGACTTGAGAGGTAAGGTGTGTTTTATCCACTAGAGTTGCTAAAATTGGAAGCATGTCTGCAGTTTTTTTTTTCTAAACCGGCATTTGTTGGCTTTTTTCGCCACTGATATTCTTACAAGTGGTAGCCTACGCATGTTGAAGACCATTTCCAAATTATTTATCTTCGTATCATTATTACTATAAACTAAGAGGATATTTGTTATATTGTCAAAATTTTAGAATGTTGAGCCCTTAAAGAAATATGTAGCACTGAAGTAACTGTTCCAAGTTGTCGTATTAATGCTTTTGTCCAGTGAATAACAAGTATAATTATGCAATTTATCACTGTAATTTTTATTTGGTTTACATGTTCTATTTTCATAATAAAGTAAGTCATTTTTCTTGCTTTCAGACATTACGATATTTGTGTGCAATAGTAGAATCAGATGGTCCAACTAGCATTTTTTTGTCTTGTTTCACAGCTGATTCTATACAGTCAAGACATCTCTACACTTCTCTATCTGACAATGGCTTCATTTTTTCAACAAACCATAGATGTCTCTTCCCACTATTGTGGTTGACACTCAATTGTAATAATAATTCTTGACTGGAGTTTGTTGGCACTGAAACGGTTTCTTAGCTTGTCCTAAGTGACATTTTCATGTGTGATTATACTTGCATAAATGTGTGCATATAAAGAATCATGATGAATCTTCTAAATAATTTTGAGTTTTATACATTGGGAACACTGGGTGGTCTTTTAATACAGGAGATATGTTGATTAAGGAGAAACGATATTTCAAATTGTTTGTACGAGTAGGGAATAAGGGATTGTGTATTTTATAGGGAAAATTCAAATTTATGAATAAATTGTCTTGTATTAAGTTTAGTATAGTGTGTTAATCCAAATAAACGCGTGTTACATGTGTACACTTATTAGTTTAAATAGACGTGTGTTACACGTGCATACTTACTAGTGAAAAGAGGTTTCCTTTTCACCAACTCCTGTTTAACGCTTCAGGTGAAGTTTAAAGCCATTTGTACAAACATGCACACACCCCTCCACTCGATAGATTATTTATTGGCCGTCTTGTATAAAGCACCAACGCGAAGCGTCCCTGCCCCGGTTTGCAATCTTCTAGAAGCTTCCCTCCCTTTTTTGTTCATTTTTTGGTTTTCTCAATGGTTTTGTCTCTTTTTATTTTTATTTTCTTCACTTTTGTCCTTTTTCTTTTCTTAAATGTGTGAATTTTTTTGAATTCAAAAATATTTTTAAACTCTTGAACTTTAAAAAAATATGTGAACCCTTTTTTAAAACCATTGGACTTTTTTCAAATCCATGAACTTTTGTGCAAATCTGTGAACCTTTTTTGAACAAATGAACGTTTTCAAGTCCACATACCTTTTCTGAATTTATGAAGATTTTTCAAAATCAGTGATTTAGAAAAAATTTGATGATCTTTTTTCAAATTTGTGATTATTTTTTCAGAATCAATGATTTTTTTTTCAAAGTCATGAACTTTCAAAAATGCGCGTTGGGCTGGCCCACGCGAGCGTGCTCCTGCTTTCGCTCTCGGCGGCGCAACTAGGAGAGAATTCCTTATTTGGCCCTCTTTTAAAATTTGGTTCCCTTTTTGGTCCAAAATTTTATTTTCTTCCCTTTTTGACATTCAAACTTCAATTTGTTCTTTATGTGACACTCCCGTCAGTTTTAGCTATTAACGGTGTTAAGTCTGACCTGAAAAGACTGCTTTACCCCTAGTATAGTATGTGAACAGATTATTTACATGCAAACACAAAGGTAACGTGATATTTTCTTTTCATGCTTGAATAAGTAAACAAAAAGGTATTTATATGAGTAATAATAATAATATGATGATGATGAGTGGAACAGTGATGAATTCATTCACCTTTACTGTAGCATATTAATTTGTACACATTAAGCTTCTGATAACTTCTATCTGTTGGTTCTAGTCTTGGCTGCATGCATTAGTACTACTAGTAATTAGTCGTGTCATGGTGACACATGTAGTATGTTTGTTAGCCAGTTTATTAGTTGGTCGAGTCCCTGCATGGCTGCATGCATGTTTATATACTATACACACACCGGATGGATGGATGTGTGCACGTCATTGCATGAAAATAGGATCCCGACGAGCATGTACATGTGGAAGATGTGGTGACTGTAGTTGACATAGTCGTACATCATTCCGGAACGGGCGCCGGCGTACAACAGCCCATGGCCAGCTCCAGCAACACAGGGGAAGCCCCAGTTGACGACCACCTCGTATCGGCCTTGATGCACGGATGGACGGATACGGCCGATGGCCTTGGCGCCGCCGTGCACGGGAGGTGGCAGCGGCCTCGGCGCACCGGAGGAAGATACAACCTATGGCTTGGGAGGGATGGCAGGGGGATGGCACGGGTAATTCCAGCCTACTCTGACCCGGATCAGTGTCGTGCGCTCGTGGTACACCACCGCGGGTCCCTCGTCCGCCCCAACCTGCGGTGAGGAGGAAGAGGCTATCGTAGGGGACACAGAACTTGATGCATGCCGTGCCAGCCTCTCATGGACCGAGCTGCAATACGTGGCGGGTTTGGCGATGGTGGAAGGAAAGAGCGGACTGGATTGGAAGGAAGGAAGGAAGGAAAGGAAAAAAGCAAAGAGGCAAGAGCGCGGATTCTTCTTTTTTTTTTGTTCGTTCATGCCCCTTCTAGCCTTCTCCATCCTTTTCTGGTGAGATACTATTATCAGGGGCAAAATTATCTTTACATGTGCTAGTTAACATCTTTGGATGGAAAAATGGATAGAAGTGTTACATAAGACATAAAATGAAGTTTGAGTGTTCAATAAAGAAGAAAATGATTTTTGAGACTAAAAAGGGAACCAAATTTTAAGAAAGGGCTTCTCCCCGCAACTAGCGGGAGAAGCTCTCTGTCCTTTCGCGGCTCTGACGCCATCGCTCTTCGCTCCCGGCGAGTCGCCACTCCGTTGCGTCGGCTACTCTCACCGGAAGTGCCCTCTCCTCCTCCCGTACCCGCGACGCATCCTCGCTACCACGCCGGTTCTGTTCCACGCGTGCGCCGCCATCTATATCCCCCCGATACAGCGCCAGCCATCCACGCCCAGCGCCTGTCGCCGGGGCAGCAGCGCGCTCTGGCCGTTCGGCGGAATGCCGACCCGGATGGCGGTTCGTAAACCGTTGCGGTGGCCATCGCGAAGCTGATTCGGGCTCACAGACCAAGCTTGGGACGCGTTCTGACGCGTCTTTGTGTGTGCTGATGGGTTTTCGGCCGCGTCAGTCCTTGGACATGGTACGTTGTTGGTGCTTCTGACCGCCATTCCTCTCGTGTTCTGCCAGTGTCGAAATACCGCTTGTGCCTGCTGAGTTATATGTGTTTCAGAAGCTAGCCGTATTATTAGATTCTCAATTTCTCATTCCACTCCATTCGACTTGTATACATTTTGACCATGGCAGTTGCATTAGATCCTCAATTTCCTGGTCAATTCATTTGAATCTTGGACCAACCAAACATTGCCATAGCTAGTAATTCGGTAATTCACCGCAAACTCTGATGGCATGTAAAAACAGCTGATACGAAGCAAACTACTGCTGACAGCACATGATAAAGGCACTTGAATGGAGTCCATTTTCAACCTTCCACGGATAAAAAAAAGATAGTCATTTCACATGTGTATCCATGCTTGTGAAACTTAAGCATATATAATACTTCGAGAAACATTTAAAGGTTCCCACAAAAAAAAAAAAACAGTTTCTGTAGCTAGTAATTCGGCGATTCACCGCCAACTCCGGTGGTATGTAAAAACAGCTGGCGTTACATGGCATCTGCACTTGAATGGAAACCATTTTCAATCTTTCACAGCTAAAACAAGATGGTCATTTCACATGTGTATACGTTGTCCATGCTTGTGAAACTTAAATTCATAGGAGTATAATAAGTT
This sequence comes from Triticum dicoccoides, assembly GCF_002162155.2. Lineage (NCBI taxonomy): Eukaryota > Viridiplantae > Streptophyta > Magnoliopsida > Poales > Poaceae > Triticum > Triticum dicoccoides. Next base: position 103,761,429 of record NC_041390.1, read on the forward strand.
CGAGAAACATCTAAAGGTTCTTGCAGAAGAAAACAGAACACATCTAAAGGGTGATGAATTTTACAAAGATCTTTCCTTGAAGAAGTACGTATAGCTCAAAATGGCAATCTGTTTGGCTCTGTACAAAGTAAAAGACAAATGGCTATCTGTTAGGCTCTGTACAAAGTAAAAGACAAATGGCTATCTGTTAGGCTCTGTACAAAGTAAAAGACAAATGGCTATCTGTTAGGCTCTGTACAAAGTGAAAAACAAACTGTAGGTTTATCAGAAGTAGTAGTCCTACTGAAACTATAAAGTTACAACTTACAAGTACACCATGCATGAGAATACAAGATTATATAGTGTGTAGTTCATTGTATCATGACTGATCTTTGCATCTGTGCTCAGCGTCTATACTGGCCAGGCAAGAGACTACATCCATGATCGTTGGCCTCATGAATTGATTGTGGTTGACACATTTGCAAGCGACTTCAAGCACCTTCAGCATTTGCTCTTCATTTCCTGTGCCTCGAATGGTTGGATCCAGGACCTCAGCCTGCTTTCCCTCAGACCTCATCTCCAGCACCCATGGGACAAGTTCTTTTGATGTGGATAGGATTGGAAGAGGCCGCATTCCAGTAAGCAGCTCAAGCAAGACTACTCCGAAACTGTAGATGTCGCCTCTCAATGTAGCAACCCATGCCTGCCCATACTCCGGGGGAATGTAACCCATCGTGCCGACTAGCTCAGTTGTGACATGAGTTTTGTTGGAAAGGATCAATCTGGCTAGCCCAAAATCTGCAACATAAGCTTTAAATTCTTTGTCCAGTAGGATATTACTGCATTTGATGTCTCGATGGACAATTTGAGGGTTGCAGACTTCATGGATATAAGAAAGTCCCAGGCTTGCTCCTTGTGCGATCTTGAGCCGAGTTGGCCAGTCAAAACATGAGCTAACATCATCATCCCTGTTATGAAGCCAATCATCTAGGCTGCCATTCTCCATGTAGGAATATATGAGGAGCCTTGAGTTTCCCTGGATGCAGTAACCCCATAGTGGTACAAGATTTTGATGTTGTGTCGTGGAGAGTGCATCAACCTCTGCCCTGAACTCCCTTTCCATCAGACACATTTCATCATGGAGCTTTTTAATTGCCACCTTGGAGCCATCAGGTAGTTCTGCCTTGTAGACTAATCCATAACCTCCGCATCCAATAATGTTTTGCTTATCAAAGTTGTTCGTGGCTTTCAAAATGTCACTGAATTTGAGCTTGTTTTCTTCTCCATTGCCTTGTGGCATCCACATCACTACTAATGTTTTCTCTGAACTGGAGTAAAATGAAGATGCATCAACGTCTCCATTATTCCCCCTTTGACTTGTTGCTGTAACACCCTTCATCCTGATTGAGACAAAGAGACGCCCCAGCAACAAAAGAATAGCAATGCCTCCAAAGAACACACCAAATGCAATTCCAAAAATGGCCTTCTTATTTCGTTGTTTTGGGGAGATTAGAGGGGTTGAAGCTGAACCACATTTATGAGCGAGTACAGAACCACAGAGCTCCGGATTCCCGTCGAAGCTAGAATTCTGAAATGTATTAAACTGGCCTCCAGATGGAATAGGCCCTTTGAGGTCATTGTTCGAAATGTTGAATGCTGAAAGAAAGTGCAGGCTGTTTAATGCAGCTGGGATTTCACCTGTCAGATTGTTGGCCGACAAGTCCAACACCTGCAGTTTTGTGAGATTGCATATTGATTGTGGGATGTGTCCTGTCAAGTGGTTGAAGCTGAAATTGAGTGAAAGAAGGGCTTTCATCTGACCGATCTCCAGGGGGATCACACCAGTGAATTTGTTCTTGCTTAGATCCAGGACTTTAGGCAAAGCAGTGGGTACACGGTATTGTCGTGATGGACTACTATAAACAGGTAGCTCAAATACCCTTGGGTCTAAATGGGCTTTACTGTTCTCTGACTTCAGCATTGGCATATCCATAATTGCTGTTGGAATCCTCCCGGTGAAGCTATTGTTTGATATGTCCAGATAGAACAGGTTGCTTAGGGTTTTGATCCAGGCTGGTATTGACCCATTGAGCCGATTGTCAGACAATACTAATATTTGTAAATTTCCTAGCTTTGATATCCAGTGTGGTATTTGGCCAGACAATTCGCATCCTCCCATACCCAAAACCTGAAGATTCTCAAAACCATCAATTTTGTCATCCTTTGGCATGATCTCTCCCCTGAAGTTGAGTGCAATAAGCAGGGTGGTGAGGTTCTTGCATCTCTTAAGGATGTGAAGTGCATTTGTGATATTTTTGAAAGAATTGTCAGTAAGTGACATGAAGGTGAGGTACTTCAGATTGGCTATTTGTGGAGAAAGCTGCCCAGATAAATTGTTGCCAGCTAGCCGCAGTGCTGTCAGATTGCTGCAAGAGTATATGCTATCTGGAATTGTGCCGCTGAAGTTGTTCAAGAAAACATCTAATGTTCTTAGATTGGGAAGGTGGGAAAAATTGACCTTTGTAAGTTCTCCGCTGAAATTATTGCTCTTGAGGTCAACTGTTATCAGATTTGTGCAGTTGCTCAGAGCAGATGGCAGCTCCCCTGACATGTTGTTGTCGTCCAAACGGAGCTCCTCCAATTTCTTGAGCTGTCCTATAGAAACTGGAATCTTGCCGCTGAAGCTGTTCCTTCCAAGATCAAGGGTTACAAGATTTCTGAGGTTGGTTATGTTTGTACCATCGATAGCTCCATGTAAATCGTTGTTAGGAAATGACAGGTACTCCAATGATGTTGTGTAGAAGAGTTCATTTGGGATTACTCCACTGAGGTTGTTGTATCCAGCCCCGAGCACTCTCAGCCTGGAGCAATTACCAAGACTTGGGGGGATGCTGCCACTGAATTCGTTGAAACACAGTTCAAGCACAGTGAGGGATGGTGAGGTACTACAGAGTTGAGTTGGTATCTGCCCAGTAAAGCTGTTATTGCTGGCATTGAGTGTGACCAGATTCTCCGTCGTGATGGATGGAAAGTGTCCTGCAAATAAGTTGCTTGAGATGTCCAGTACCTGGAGAGGTCGGGGAGGGGCCGAAGAAGGCAACTCGTGGAGTGCTCCATTGAGCTGGTTAAAGCTGACATCAAGGATTTTGATGCTGCTGGACGACACCAATTCCAATGGCAGAGCACCGGACAGCGAGTTGTGAGAGAGATCAAGGTGCTGCAGCCTGTCGAGGATCCCAAGGGACCGTGAGATGTTCCCCTCGAGACCCTTAAAAGGCAGCAAGACATGGGTGACCGTCCTATCTTGCCTGCAGGTGATCCCTTCCCACTTGCAGCAATCCGTGCCGTTCTGCCATGAAGCAGCGAGTCCACCGTCTTGCAAGAGCCCGGCGAGGAACTGGAGAAGGGAGCCCCTCTCCTGCTCGCTGCAGGAGCTGGTGAGAGAGGCCAAGGAGATGAGCAGCACAAGGGCAAGGGCAAATGAAGGCACGTGCAATTTCTTGCTCTGTGTCTTGTTTGAAAACTGGAGCGTCTGCATGGTTTTCTGGTGAAACTAGCCTGGAAATCTGAGCATCAATGGCTGTCTAATCATTGAAGAGCTTGACGGGAAAGAAGAAGGTGTTGTGCTCCTTGCAGTCGTAGTCAGCACAAAGGAAAAACGGTTGGTTCAGACTCTGACCGTGCAAAATCTCTCTTTTGTAGCCGTCTACTATTTCTGACTCAATCCGCATAGAATTTTTACCACGTGCCATAAAGTGTTTCTCTGATCACTTCTTGGTGCACCCTTTTGTGAACAGGAAACGCCACGCATTCAAAAAGAAACGGTTGGTGGAGATTTGCAGAGATAGTTCATGGGGAGATCATACCGAAAGGTGGGCGCGATCGAGAGGAATCATCTGCGCGTCTCGGTCAGCCTGTGGCGGGGCGGGGCGGGCGATCTTTGGTCTCGTCCATCCTCTTGACCTCATCACACGTGCTCTGTCTGATGGATACATCTGCTTGTGTTTCCGTCCTCCCGGCTCCACTGGCACACTATTGTGGACCATGGACTGTGACGATATGTGGCCATTATCTGAATTCTGAGGCCGTTCAAATTTGACAGTAAACTGGGGTGGCGTGTGAGGCTTGCCAAAGGCCCTTGGTTCCGATGCTTGCGCACGACGGCGACGACGCGCATGGCGATGTGGCGACGGCGAGCTTGAGCAGCTGGAGCTGGAGCTAGAGGCAGAGAGGCTGGTGTTGTGCTGGGTGACATTGCAGGGCGGTCTCCGGGGCAAGCCGCCGGCGCTACCAATGGAGGCGGAGAAGCCGCGGCTTGGATTGTTTTATTATGCAGATGCTGGGGTAGACAGGAGCAGGTGAGAAATAGCCTTTCCACGATGTAGCATGCATATGCGACATTTCTCCCGCGATTGTTTGTCCGACGCCTTGCCTTGGAACCACCATGGAGTCGAGCATTCACCTGCTCATGCTCCCCGCGGTCTGCGAATGACGCAAGAATGAGTTCGTCCTCGCTGGATGAAGGAGGCGTCGAATTCATGTGCATAACTATGACGAATTTGCTATCACCCATCGGGATGTGTGAGAGTAGACAGAGAGATCCGGAGAGGGAAAGATAGGAAAATCCACAACCCTGGAATGTTGGGTGATATGTCGGATGGGGAGTGGTATATTTATACTTGGAATTATAACCATTTGAAAATTGTAGCTGTCGAAAAAATTGCCGTTTGAATTATAATAGTCATTGAAATGAAATGGCGATTCTGGGAAAAGCTGGGGAGGGGGACGATTCTGGGAGAATCGCCCAAAAGAACTGGCCCGTGCTTAGGAGCCAAATGGGATTTTTGCTTTTGTTGAATAAGTTACAAATGCATTCTAGGAGAGAGAGAGAGAGAGAGAGAGAGAGAACTTTATTACATGAAGAGGATTTCTGGCTCTCTGATGCCACACACCACTATATGAATATAGCATTAGAAAACACATTAGAAAATTTCAAAATTTTCTGAATTTTTGGATGTGAAATCTAGGTGTCCGTTGTGCACCCGTGTTCAATTTCATGAGGAATTGGTGCCCGTGGTCATGTTAGTAAAAAAGAGAAAAAGAATCATATGTATAGAGGAAAAAATTGGTTGTATCGTATGTCGGACCGTAATTCCTGCGCCGCGAATATCACGGGCATCCATTCCCCACGAAAATAAACACGGGTGTACAATGAACACCCAGGTTTGATATCCCAAAGTCTCAGAATTTTTTAAATATTTTGATATTTTTCAAATGCTATTTTTCATATAGCGGTGCGTGGCATCCGGGGTGCTCCATTTCCCCTTTATTGACTGTAATAACTATGGAGCCGTTGAGGCATATAGCGCGGCTGAAAAGTGAAGACACACGGACGTAGCAAAGCCCCAAGGCCGTATAAACCTCTCCACGGGCTTCGCTTTCCCCGCTCTATCGCCATCGCTCGCCCTTCCTTCCTTCTCTCGCATGCCCCCGTACTCGCGCCGCGCCCTTGCTTCCACGCGCACGCTGGCATCTACCCCTCTGACTCAATGCCGGCCTTTCGTGCCCAGCGCAGGCCGCCTCGGCAGCAGCGCGCTCAGGCCGTTCGGCAGAATGCCGACCCGGATGCGGCGGTTTCTCTGAACCGCCGCGAGGGTTGCCCTCGAGAAGCTGGATCGGGCTCGTAGGTCAGGCCTGGGACGTATTTCCAGGCCTATTTGTATATGCCGGAGGAGCGAGCTGCGATGCAAGGCAGGTGGTTTCTTCGCCCCTGAATCCTCCGGCATTCTGAAGCTGCGATGCAAGGCAGGTGTTTTTTTTTTAGCCACGCCTCTCTTGTTCTGCTAGTAGCTACTTTCTGCAATTGTATTCTCAAATTCTCACCCCTTTTGTTTGACGCTTGGACCAACCAAGCATTTGCTGTATCTAGTCTAGTAGCTCGGCAGTTCACCTCCAACTCTGGTGCTTTTTAAAACCGCTGATCCAAAGCAAACAGCTCAAAGAACTTGAATTGAAACCACTTTCAATCTTTCAGTGACAAAACAAGATGGTCATTTCACATGTTTATACTTTGTCTCATGCTTGTGAAACATAAAACATATAGTATAATACGTATATAGAGGGACATCCAAAGGTCCTCGCAAAAATAATATTAAAGGATGATGGATTTTATAAAAATCTTTCCTTAAAGAAGAACGTATAAAGCTGAAAATGGCAACCTGCGCGGCTCTGTACAGAGTACAAACATAAATCTCTAAGATTATCAGAAGTAGTAGTTGTATGAAACTAAGAAAGTACATGTACATTGTGCACGAAAATACATTATCTATCATGTGTTGTTCCTTCTATCTTGGCTGTTCTTTGCATCTGTTGGTCATCGTCTATACTGGCCAGGCAGGAGGCTACTTCCATCATAGCTGGCCTCCTGAATTGATTATGATTGACACACTTGCAAGAGATTTCAACCACCTTCAGCATTTGCTCTTCGTATCCTATTCCTCGAAGTGTTGGATCCAAGACCTCAATCTGCTTGCCCTCAGACCTCAACTGTAGAACCCATGGGACAAGTTCTTTTGATGTAGATAGGACTGAAACAGGTCGCATTCCAGTGAGCAGCTCAAGCAGGACTACTCCAAAACTGTATATATCACCTCTCAAGGTAGCAACCCATGCTTGCCCATACTCAGGGGGGATGTAACCCATAGTGCCGACCAACTCAGTTGTAACATGAGTTCTGTTGGGAACAATCAATCTGGCTAGCCCAAAATCAGCAACATAAGCTTTAAATTCTTTGTCCAGTAGGATGTTACTGGATTTGATGTCACGGTGGACAATCTGAGGCTTGCAGACATCATGGATATAAGAAAGTCCCAGGCTTGCTCCTTGTGCGATCTTGAGCCGAGTTGGCCAGTCAAAACATGAGCTAACGTCATCATCCCTGTTATGAAGCCAATCATCTAGGCTGCCATTCTCCATGTAGGAATATATGAGCAGCCTTGAGTTTCCCTGGATGCAGTAACCCCATAGTGGTACGAGATTTTGATGCTGTGTCATGGAGAGTGCATCAACCTCTGCCCTGAACTCCCTTTCCATCAGACACATTTCATCGTGGAGCTTTTTAATTGCCAGCTTGGAGCCATCAGGTAGTTCTGCCTTGTAGACTAAGCCATAACCTCCGCATCCAATAATGTTTTCCTTGTCAAAGTTGTTCGTGGCTTTCAAAATGTCACTAAAGTTGATCTTGTTGTCTTCTCCATTGCCTTGTGGCATCCACATCACCACTAATGTTTTCTCTGAACTGGAGTAGAATGAAGATGCATCAACGTCTCCATTATTCCCCCTTTGACTTGTTGCTGTAACACCCTTCATCCTGATTGAGACAAAGAGACGCCCCAGCAACAAAAGAATAGCAATGCCTCCAAAGAACACACTAAATGTGATTGCAAAAATAACCTTCTTATTTCTTTGATTTTGGGAGACGAGGTGTTGAAGCTGATGCACATTTGTGGGTGAGCATAGAGCCACACAACTTTGGATTCCCATCAAAACTAGAATTCGGAAATGTATTAAGCTGCCCTCCAGATGGAATAGGGCCTTCTAGATCATTGTTAGAAATGTTGAATCCTGAAAGGAAGTTCAGACTATTCAATGCACCTGGGATTGCACCTGTAAGATTGTTGCTGGACAAGTCTAGCACCAGCAGATTTGTTAGATTGCATATTGATTGTGGAATCCGTCCTGTCAAGTAGTTGAAGCTGAAATTGAGTGAAAGGACAGCTTTCAACTGACCAATCTCCAGAGGTATCTCACCGGTGAATTTATTGTTGCTTAGATCCAGCACTTTAGGGAAAGCAATGGGTATGCGGTATTGGAGTGATGGGCTCTTATAAACAGGCAACTCGAAGAGCCTGGGGTCCAAATGAGCTTCTTTATTCTCTGACATTAGCGTTGGCATATCCATCAATATTGTTGGAATTTCCCCTGTGAGGGTGTTGTTTCTTACGTCTAGATAGAAGAGGTGCTTTAGGGCTTTGATCCAGGCTGGTATTGATCCAGTGAGTTTATTGTTAGATAAGACTAACACCTCTAAATTTGCTAGATTTGATATCCAAAGAGGCATTTTTCCAAACAATGGGCATCCTCCAGTGTCCAAAACCTGAAGTTTCTCAAAACCTTCAACTTTCTCTAACTCTGGCATGTGCTCTCCTATGAAATTCTGCCCTATAAGCAGGGTGGTAAGGTTCCTGCAGCTCTGAAGGATGTGAAGTGCATTTGTGATGTTTTTAAAAGAATTTTTACCAAGTGACAGGAATGTGAGGTACTTCAGGTCACCTATTCGTGGTGAAAGCTGCCCATGTAATTTGTTGCCAGATAACCGCAGTGCAGTCATATTGCTGCAAGAGTATATGCTTTCTGGAACTTTCCCGGTGAAGTTGTTGTACAGAAGGTCTAAAGTTTTTAGGTTGTGCAGGTTGGAGAAATTCACATTGGCAAGTTCTCCACTGAAATTGTTGCTCTTGAGGTCAATTATTATCAGATTTATGCAATTGCTCACAGCCGATGGCAGCTCCCCTGACATATTGTTGTTGTTCAAATGGAGCTCCTGCAATTTCTTGAGCTGGCCTATGGAATCTGGAACCTTACCACTGAGATTGTTCCCTCCAAGATCAAGGGTAGACAGATTTCTGAGGTTAAATATGTGTGCGTCTTCAAGAACTCCATGCAAATGATTGTTAGAAAGAGACAGGTATTCCAACGAAGTAGCATTGAAGAGTTCATCTGGGATAGTTCCACTGAGGTCGTTGTACCCTGCCCTGAGCTCTATCATCTTTGAACAATCACCAAGGCCTTGGGGGAGACTGCCGCTGAAGCGGTTGAAAGACAGATCAAGCACAGAGATGTCTGGGGAGGTGTTACAGAAATGAGTTGGTACCTGCCCAGTAAATCTGTTGTTGCTGGCATTGAGCGCGACCAGATTCTCCATTCCCTTCCATTTGGTGGATGTGAACTGTCCTGTAAAGAAGTTGCTTGAGATGTTGAGTACCTTGAGTGGCCGGGCAGGGGTCGAAGCTGACAGCTCTGGCAGTGTTCCGTTGAACTGATTATAGCTGATGTCAAGGACAAGGATGCTGCTGGATGATACCAGTTCCAGTGGCAGACCACCGGAGAGTGAGTTGTGGGAGAGGTTAAGGTGCTGCAGCCCTGTTAGGTTCCCAAGGGACTCTGAGACGTGCCCCTCAAGGCCCTTTGAAGCCAGCAAGACATCGGTGATCGTCGTATCTTGCCTGCAGGTGATCCCTGCCCACTGGCAGCAATCCGTTGCATGCTGCCAGGACGCAGCGAGGCCACCGTCTTGTGAAAGCCCGGCGAGGAACTGGAGGAGGGAGGCCTTCTCCTGCTCGGTGCAGGAACTTGTAGGAGAGACCAAGCAGATCAACAACACAAGAGCAAGGGAAGGTATGTGCAATATCTTGCTGTGTCCCCTGTTGGAGAAATGGTGTGTCTGCATGGTCTATTGGTGGTGGAACTAGCATGGGAACCAGAGCTTATGTTGTAGCCTGACTTGACAAAGCATAAATGGCGGTCTAATCATGAAAGAGCACGAGGGGGAAGAAAGACCGTTTCCGAAAAGGCGCTCGTGCTTGAGAGCAATCATCGTTGTCAAAGTCAGTGTGTGGACAAGGCCAAGTGGAGGGCAAGAAGAAGTGCGATGTTGTTGCTTGATGGATGGGGTGGATGCTTGACCTGCTGGAGTGATCTGTTATCTCTTCCATGCTCTTGATTTTAGGCGTTTACTTACCCCCTTATATGACGCGAGCTTCGTCCGATGGATACGTCTGCTGTTGTTTTCTCCATTCTCCTGGCTCCACCTGCTCGCTATTGCGGACCATGGACCGTAAGGCTTTGTGGTTATCGTCTGAACTTGAAGGTATTCAAAGGATTCAAAGTAAACTGGGTAGCGTGTGAGCTCTGGCAATGGTGGGCTGGTTCATCACCTGGCTCTGACGATGCTCGTGTGGAAAGAACCATGTAGGAGTATTAATTATAGCTGAATAATTGGTGTTAAGAATCACATTGCTTGGATGCTGATGTGCTGATGCTAGCTGCGCTGTACCGTTGTTATTGCTTCTTAGATGCTGCACTCTATCATTGCTCATTATGCGTCTGGTTAATGATTTCCCTCTTGTGATTGAGAAAAAATAATAGCAAGTGCCAGCCGCTCTACTTAATTAAGCCTCTCGCGAACTTGAGCGTTGGCGTTGCATCGTTCTTGATGCCCTGTTAGTGTTTATGGAATCACCGATCCCTCTGTTTTTTTCCTGCGGTGGCGCACATGCTATTTTCAGGTGCAGTGCGGACTGAACTCTGAAGAACTTGCCGTGGGAGCAGAAAATGCAAGAACGCAACTCAACAGGCCGGCCACACGTTTGTGTTTCACCATGTTGATGTAGCTACTAGCTCATGGGCGCGGGTCTTCGCAATCGTGCGACAGCCTGCTCTCTCATCTCGTTTTTTTTTTTTTTGCTAGAATGCTCTCTCCTCTCGTTGGCTGAAAACCACTCCCTTTGAACTAAACAACACGGCACTTATTTTGGATTGGAGGGAGTATCTTATTGTTTCTGCATGGTGCCACCTCACGATTTCACACTTGGCCACATGCAATACAGAAATGGTGGCGACACCAGACTATTCAAAACATGTTTGTACAATGTACAACGTGTATGAGACAAGGTAGACATGCGTTAGAAAAACCCAATGAAAACCGACAAAGAAACACAAAGTAAAGTAAAAGAAAGCAAGAAAAAAACCTAAGTAACCCAAGAACTAAATTATAAACAAGAAAAATCAAGGAAAACCGTTGAAAAAACAAAGAAACCAATGCATAAGAAAGAACTGTGAAAAAACAAACATATACCAG
>NC_041390.1:103772428-103773046 GCF_002162155.2 Triticum dicoccoides
CCCCTCCATGCGTGCCCTCCATGTGGGGCATGAGGTGCCCCCTGTTTTTTTTTTTGAGATTTCAGAAAACGTTCACAGATTCAAAAAAATGTCCACTGAATTCAAAAACAGTTCTTGATTTCAAAAAATGACCGTGACTACAAAAGAATGAACCTTTTGAATTTTAATGATCATTATTTTATTTTCATGGAAAATCTTTTATGACCATTATTAATAATGACGAAACATTTTTTATTTGTTGAACAAATTTTGAATTTGATGTACATTTTAGAACTTGACGAAAGAAATTTGTTTTCAAGAAAATTTCAAAAAATGGATGAATACATATTAATTCGATGAACAAATTTCGAATTTGATAATTTTTTTTTGAAATTGATGAACAAATTTCGAATTTGATGAAAAAATAATTCGTTCAACAAACTTTGAATTTGATGAACATTTTGTAAATCCGATGAACAAAATTTGAATTCAATGAAGATTTTTGACATTGATAAACATTTTTTGAATTCAATGAACAAGAATATGTTCGTGAATTTTGAAAGAAAATTCGCAAAAAATTGAATAAGTAAAGAAGAAAAATAATAGAAACGAAAAAATAAGAAGAAAAGAGCAAGAAAA
>NC_041390.1:103773266-103782073 GCF_002162155.2 Triticum dicoccoides
GTTTTTATAATGTTACAGACAATTTTTTTAAACACGTGAACATTTTTATTATGTCAGAAAGAATGTTTTTCTGTGCTGTCACATTTTTTCATATACATTTTGAACATCTATTTATAAATGTTAACAGTTTTTCTTAGATGATTAACATGTTTTCATATGTATGTTTTTGATCTCTACTTCTTTTGCATAAACATCGTATGTCTTTTGTATACGCCATGAAAATTTGTTTATTCACGTTTAATTTTTTTAAATACATGATTAACATTTTTCTCATATATATGTTTTGTTCTCTCCCCTTTTTCATACATATTGTACATTTTTTGTATATATTCATATCATTTTTCTATACATATGATGATATGCACGATTAACATTTTCAGTTCTGTATGTAAAGTGATTTTATAGTAGATATATTTAGAATATTTCGAAACATAAGCAAAGGTAAAAAAAAAGGTAAAGCAAAAAACAATACAAAAATGTGAAAACAAAACGCTCAATGCCTGCGGCTCCCGCTGGGCCGGCCCATTCCGGGCGCTGCACTGTGTCTTTTCTACAAGCGAGACATAAGCAATTTCGTATAGTAGCGCCCTCTGTTTCCTGCCTCTACCGCCACGCCATCGCTCCAGGCTGCCGGCGAGTCGCCACTCCACCGCGCTCACCGGAGGTGCCTCCGGCCTCCTCCTCGCATGCCGCCACACTCGCGCCGCATCCTCGCTTACACGCTCGCCCCGTCCCATGCTCGCCCCTCCGCCGCAATGTGACGGCCTTTCGTGTGCTCAGCGCCGGTGCGCTCAGGGCGTTTGGCGAAATGCCGACCCGGATGCCGGTTCTTGGACTGCGGGTGGACTCGCGGAGCAGGCGCATTCTGAAGCGTGGGCGTATGTGCCGGGGCGGCGAGGCGGGTGGTTTCTTGGCCGCGTGTAATCCTTGGACGTGGTACTGGTACGTATGCGCTTCTGATCGCGATCCCTCTTGTCAGTGGCGGAGCTACAACAAATAAGTTGGGCGGGCCAATTTTTTTTTATGTTAAACCATATAGTTAAGTATCGAGATGATGTTGTCAAGTAAAATTTGAAGAAAGAAAGGAGATTTCTTATGCGCTAGCTGCCTAGTTCTATGCTCTTGTGCTCTTTGCCTGGGTAGCTAGCCTCTGGCAGCCGCCATGGCCACGCCTGCCTTGGCATGCATGGGATGGGTCACCATCGGCGCTGCTACACCCGGTGGCTGGTTGCCTGGCTGTTGGACCTCTCCGTCTCCAAGTGGCTTGGCTTAGTGCTGAATCGGGGCAGAAAGCTCATAGCTGGATGCAAGGCAGTGCTTGATGATGGATGCGAAGGAAACATGCACTGTTGGGTTGGTTTGCTACTCGATTAAGCTGTTACATGTACACAAGAGTATTATTTTTCTCTGGAGCTGGGCGGGCCACGGCCTGGTTTTGCCCTCAAGAAGCTCCGCCAGTGCCTCTTGTGTTCTGCTTGTGACTGCATGCCTGTTATGCGTTCTGCGTGACGTGCATTTCAAAGTACAAAAGATGGCAGTCGTGTTACATTCTCCAATTCTCATTCCATTCCATATTTCCGTTCAATGCTTGGACAATGGACCACGACCAACCAAAAATTTGACGCACAGTAATTCGGTAACTCACCTCCGGTTGATACGAAGCAAACAGTGGCAGCACACAGTCTTTGCACTTGAATGGGAAACATTCTCAATCCTTCACTTGGAAAACAACACAACCATTTCGCATTTGTATACTTTGCCCCATGCTCATCAAACTTAAGCATATAGCAGTATATAATACTGTTGTGCGTGCCGGTAGTTGCATTAGATTCTCTCGTTACACTTCATTCGGCACTTGAACGAACAAACACTTGTTGTAAAGTATACTACTCCCTCCATTCCACAATGTAGTGCTTCCTCTATCCCCGTGCTTCAACTTTGACCATAAATTTAACTATCAAGACCGATTGCGGCGGGAGCAAAAGTTATATCGGTGATTTCGTATTTGAAAGAAGTTTTTAATTATGTAACTTTTTCTCCCGCCGCAGTCAGTCTGGTTCGTTAAATTTATAGTCAAAGTTTGACCTCGGGAAGCGCGAGCGCACTATATTTTGGAACGGAGGGAGTAGTTCGGTAACTCACCTCCAGCTCTGACGGCTCCTAAAATCTGCTTATACAAAGCAAACATCTGAATGGAAACCATTTTCAATGCTTCCCTGAGAAAACAGGACAATCATTTTACATGTTTATACCTTTTCCTATGCTTGTGGCTTAAGCATATTAGTACTTAAACAAATATCGAAAGTAAGATGAATTTTACAAAACTCTTTCCTTGAAGACTTACAAAGATCAGAATGGCTGTCTTGTCAGGCTATGTACAAAACAAACTGTATGATTACCAGAAGCAGTAGTTCTAGTGGAACTAAAAAAGTTGCAACTACATTGTGCACAAAAATACAGGATTATCTATCATTTGTAGTTCACTATATGTTGGCTGATCTTTGCATCTCTGGCTCAGCGTTCATACTGGACAGGCAGGAGACTACTTCCATGATAGTTGGTCGCCTGAATTGATTATGGTCAACACACTTGCAAGCGGCTTCAAGCACCTTCAACATTTGCTCTTCATAACCTGTTCCTCGAAGTGTTGGATCCAAGACCTCAATCTGCTTTCCCTCAGACCTCATCTGTAAAACCCATGGGACAAGTTCTTTTGGTGTACAAAACACTGAAACAGGTCGCCTTCCTGTGAGCAGCTCAAGCAGGACTACTCCGAAACTGTATATATCACCTCTCAGCGTAGCAACCCATGATTGCCCATACTCGGGTGGGATGTAACCCATCGTACCTACCAGCTCCGTTGTGACATGAGTGTTGTTGGGAAGGATCAATCTGGCTAGCCCAAAGTCTGCAACATAAGCTTTAAATTCTTTGTCCAGTAGGATATTACCAGATTTGATGTCACGATGGACAATTTGAGGGTTGCAGGCATCATGGATATAAGAAAGGCCCAGGCTTGCTCCTTGTGCGATCTTGAGCCGAGTAGGCCAGTCAAGCAATGAGATAGCACCATCATCCCTGTTATGGAGCCAATCATCCAGGCTTCCGTTCTCCAAGTAGGAATATACAAGAAACCTTGAGCTTCCCTGGACGCAGTAACCCCACAGTGGTACAAGATTTTCATGTTGTGCCCTGGAGAGTGCATCAACCTCTGCACTGAACTCCCTTTCCATTAGACACATTTCACCATTGAGCTTTTTGATTGCCAGCTTGGAGCCATCAGATAGCTCTGCCTTGTAGACTAATCCATGACCTCCACATCCAATGATGTTCGCCTTATCAAAGTTGTCCGTAGCTTTCAAAATGTCAGCAATTTGATCTTGTTTTCTACTCCCTTGCCTTGTGCTATCCGCACCACAACTAATGTTTGCTCTGAACTGGAGTAGTATGAAGGTTCTTCAACATCTCCATTACTTTCCCTTCTATTTTTTCCTGTAAAACCCTTCTGCCTAATTGAGACAAGGAGACGTGCCAGCAACAAAAGAATAGCAATGCCTCCGAAGAACACGCCAAATGCAATTGCAAAAACAGCCTTCTTGTCTCGTTTTTTTCTGGAGGATGGAGATATTGAATCTTTACCGCATTTGTGAGTGAGCATAGAGCCACACAGCTTTGGATTCCCATTGAAACTAGAATTCTGAAATGTATTAAACTGGCCTCCAGATGGAATAGGTCCTTCTAGGTTATTGTTTGAAATGTTGAATTCTGAAAGGAAGTTCAGGGTGTTCAATGCAGCTGGGATAGCACCTGTGAGATTGTTGCTGGACAACTCTAGCACCTGCAAGTTCGTGAGGTTGCAAATCGATTGGGGGATCTGTCCAGATAACTTGTTGAAGCTGAAGTCAAGTACAGCAAGCAAGTTCAACTGACCAATCTGTGGGGGGATCACACCTGTGAATTTGTTGTTGCTTAGATTCAGCATTGTTGGGAAAGATGTAACCACACGGTATTGAAGTGATGGGCCAGTATAAACAGGCAGCTCAAAGACCCTTGGGTCCAAATGAGTTGTGTTGTCAGTTGATTTTAGCATTGGCATCTCCGTGAATGTTATGGGGATTTCTCCTGTAAGAGTGTTGTTTGACACATCTATATAGAAGAGACGGCTTAAGGAGTTGATCCAGTCCGGTATTGGTCCAGTGAGTTGATTGCTTCTTAAAATTAACATCTTCAGTTGTGTCAATCTTGATATCCATAAAGGTATTTTTCCAGTTAATCGGCAACCATCCATGTCCAACACCTGAAGATTCTCAAAACCACCAATTCTGTCATCCTCTGGCATGAGCTCTCCCTTGAAATTGAACGAAATAAGCAGGATGGTAAGGTTCTTGCTGCTCTTAAGGATCTGAAGCGCATTTACGATGTTTGTGAAATTGTTTTTACCAAGTGACAAGAAGGACAGGTGCTTCAGATTGCCTATTCTCGATGAGAGCTGCCCATATAATTTGTTGTTAGCTAGCCGCAGCGCAGTCAGGTTAGTGCATGAGTACATACTTTCTGGAACTGTACCGGTGAAGTTGTTGGACCAAAGATCTAAAGTTCTTAGATTGGGCAGGTTGGAGAAATTGACATTGCTAAGTTCTCCACTGAGTTTGTTGCTCTTGAGGTCAATTGTTATGAGATTTGTGCAGTTGCTCAGAGCATATGGCAGCTCCCCTGACATGTTGTTGTTGTTCAAATGGAACTCCTCCAGTCTCTTGAGTTGACCTATATAATCTGGAATCTTTCCACTGAATTGGTTCCCTCCAAGATCAAGGGTTACGAGATTTCTGAGGTTGACTATGCGCTTGTTATCAAGAACTCCATATAAACCATTGTTTGCGAAAGACAGGTATTCCAACGAGGTTGCATTGAATAGTTCATCTGGGAGTCTTCCACTGAGGTTGTTATACCCAGCCCTGAGCTCTCTTAGCTTGGAGCAATCACCAAGTCCTGGGGGTACGCTGCCACTGAATTTGTTCAAACACAGATCAAGCACCTTGAGGGATGGCAAGGTGCTACATAATTGAGTTGGTATCTGCCCAGTAAAGCTGTTATTGCTGGCATTGAGTGCGATCAGATTCTCCATTGCTTTCCATGTGGAGGATGGAAACTGTCCTGCAAATAAGTTGCTTGAGATGTTTAGTACCTGCAGAGGCCTGCCAGGGGTTGAAGATGACAGCAGCTCTTGGAGTGTCCCGTTGAGCTGGTTAAAGCTAACATCAAGTGTAGTAATGCTGCTGGACGACACCAATCCCAGCGGCAGACCACCCGACAACGAGTTGTCGGAGAGATCAAGGTACTGCAGCCCGGTTAGCTTTCCAAGGGATTGTGAGATGTGCCCCTCAAGGCCCTTCGAAGGCAGCGAGACATTGATGACCGTCCTATCTTGACTGCAGGTGATCCCTTCCCACTTGCAGCAACCCGTGCCATTCCACCATGACACAGAGAGGCCAGCATCTTGTGAGAGCTCGGCGAGGAACTGGAGAAGGGCGCCCTTCTCCTGCTCGGTGCAGCAACTGGTAGGAGTGGCCAAGCAGAACAGCAGCACAAGGGCAAGGCGAAGGGAAGGTATGCCGAGTATCTTGCTGCATGTCTTGCTGGAGAAATGGAGTGTCTGCATGGTTTTCTGGTGAAACTAGCATGTAAGCAAGAGCTTGAGCTGTGCACTGACTGGATGCATCAATGGTGGTCTAGTCATGAAAGCGTGTGATGGGGAAGGAGAGAAGCAGATTTTGCTCTCATTTTGTTTTGTCCACTTGTAGTCGTAGTCACCATGAAGAAATCAAGGTCATAAAAATTGGATTTTACACAACTGCCACCAGCTCACCAGCAGCTTCCTAGTTCACACTGGCGTTTCCCTGTTCTGCCATTGGCTGCCTGCTGTAATCTACTGACAAAGTCAATTGCCCAATTGTCCTGAATAGTCGACCGTACAAATAAAAACTGCTTTGTAGACTGTGTAGTCGTCCATGACTTTAGGATCCTTACTTAATTGTATCAATCAACATGCCTTAATTTACTAGACCTGACATCACTACTCTTACCGGCTTCACTAAACAAATCCAACTTCTTCCCACTAGCACTTGGACAGAAAAATTACTTCTTCACGTATCCTTTGCCTTTTTTTGAACAGGAGAAGGAGAAGATCTGTTTAAAGGGCAGCCTGGGTGGACGTAGCTCCCTCTTGCGCAGCGTTCGGGGAAGGGTCGGGTCCGACAACTTTGGGCCTATTGTACGTAGCCTTTTCCTACATTTCTGTAAGAGGCTGTTTCGAACAACCCGTGACCTCATGGTCACAACTCACAAGGCAACAGCTTTACCGCCGCGCCCCTTTCAGAAGATGTGTTTCTGAAAGGAAAATAAAAACAGTTGGGTAACGACTTGCAGAATATTCTGAAAGGTGCTTGCGATCGAGAGCAAGCATCGGTGTCTCAGTCCGTATGTGGACAAACCCAGGCAAGAAGAAGTGCAATCTTGTTGCTTGGTGGACAAGGTGGATAGTTGACTTGCTGGGTGATATGTCCTCTCTTCCATCCTCTTGATTTACTAACCCTTATCACGCGAGCTTCATCTGATGCTTACCTTTGCTGTTGCTTTCGATTCTCCTGCTCCACTAGCGCACTATTATATTGTGGACCATGGACTCTGACGCTTTGTGGCTATCAACTGAATTCGGAAGGGGTTCAAACTTCAGTAATCAGGGTAACGTGTGAGGGCTGGCTGGCAGGCTAGTTGATCACTTGGCTCTGATGATGGTCATGGTCTTTTTGGACCGAACCATGTATTAATCTGTACTGTTTTATCTTAAAAAATATCTGAGTTGGTAGCTGTCCGTCACCCTCATCAAGATTATGTATTGAGTTATTAACATTACCAGATGCCAACTGTTATGTGGACATAATATTGATTCAACTGTTGTATACATTGAGATAATTATTAAATTTTGCACAAAGTTATGGTCTATGATATAGACAGAAAACAAACAATTTTTGTAGCAATAGATAAGCATTTTTCTTTCTGGTACCAGTTTAATTTCAGTTCTTGATGATGATTGATGATGCTAGGTGTAATGTATCATTATTATTATGTTCTAGATGATGCACTCTATCATTGATCATTATATGTGCGGTTAACGAGTTTTCTCTACCAACTGAGAAAAAAAATAGCAAGTGCCAGAGGGGCATGGAGTTTTGGCTTCCAACTTCTCGTGAACCATTGCAAACAGTAAAAAAATATCCAGAAATATAGAAAAAAATGATTTTTTTAACAAAATGTAGTGTTCTACGTATGTGCAGAATCTCATGATCAGTGCTGTAAAATGCCCATCTAAAAAAAGTCTGTGCTAAATAGGCCATTTTAAAAGCATTTTGGAGCACCATTTTTTTCCCAGAACACCAGGAATGCCATTTCTTCACGTAAAATGCCCGAACATGCTTGTTGCCCAAATTAAGTTTTCTTTTATTATGCTTGCTATTTTTTTTCGGATTTTACTATTCATCTAGGTATACTTATGAGCTCGGGGGCATAATTGAATTTTTGGTGCCAGGCACTCGACATAATTAAGGCTTTTCAGAAACTGAAGTCTTGGCATTGCATATTTTTGTTGCCTGGTGCAGGATCTGTACCATCAGGTACAGTACCGACTGAAGAACACAACACAGGGGATCAAAGACGCAAAGTATTTGGCGTGGCGTGTCAGCCCGGGGATCAAGCGTGTGTTTCAACACGTTGATGTTTACTTTTTTACATTTTCAACACGTTTTTCTGTTGAGTTGCTTTTTGAACGCGTTGATGTAGCTAGATCATGGGCTCCCGTTAGGAGAAAGCCATCATGTGTTATTCTGCGTAGTGCCACCTCACTATTCACACTTGGCCGCTTGCACTGTGCAGACACGACAAATCACTTGACGTGCTGCTGCGGACGCGTAGTTGCTCGACGCGTCCTCTTCATCGTCCTGTGATTTGAAAACGCGTCTCGCTTTTTTATCTCCAGCTCTCCGCCAAACTACGGGACATTCTTCAGAAGTAGCGATTCAGTGTCGTGAACAGTAAAATCGTTTAAAATGGCAACAGAAATAAGAAAAAACTTCTGAACTGTTTTTGGCATCTCAGATGCTTGAATGCGTAATGTGCCTGCAAAAAAAATTGTGACTTTTTGACATTTGAGGATATCGTGACAAAGAAAAACAAAAGAATTGATTATGAAAGAAACTTTGAAAAGTACACCGTTGGACTTGATTTATTTATTTATTTTTTGCCTAGGGCTCCTCGAATGTGGAAACATCATGAAAATTACACGCTCATTGCATGCTCTGTAACCTTTCAAATTTTTAATTTGGAATGTTATACATAGGTCATCATTGCATATCATATTTTATTGCATTTCATTCCGCGATCCTCGAAATCCTAAGCAGCTCAAGGACCCTCGGAGAGAGTTGGAGATTTCCCTATTTTCATATTTGAGTTTTATCAAATATTGAAACGACAATTTTTGGTTTTAATTATTTTTCTCTCCAAAAATATTTCATATTAAAATATGAGAGGAGATAATATGACTTCTCCAAAATAAATGAAATATTGGTGGAAAAATGTTAAAATCAAATATTTGATTTTATCCGGAGTTTATTGCTATTTTATTTGAATTAGAAAAATTGACATTTTTCAAAGTTGCATTTTAGGTCCAAGAAAATATTCATCTTGTTCTAAATAATTTATTTAGATGGTGAAAATTTGTTTTGCCATTTTAGATTTTTATTTTATTTTCTAGG
>NC_041390.1:103782467-103819236 GCF_002162155.2 Triticum dicoccoides
TGCCGCGCGCCGCCGCCGCCGCCCCACCGCTGCCGCCGCACCTCGCCGCCGGAGCCGGAGGTATACGCCGCTGGTTTTCTCTAGGAAACCGATCCGGTTTTTTAGAAACCCTAGTTCATTTTTTTAATCGGTTCGCCGGTTTTTTCGGTTTAGTTACTTTGCGGACGTTCGTCCGTACGTTCGTTTTAACGAACGGTGTTCACTCGTTAGCCGCAGACAACGAACGTTTGTTCGTTAGCCTGTTCGTCAGTTTTCTTTCTCTCAGATTTTCCGCGATTATTTTCAATCGCGATTTCTGATCCGATTTTCGTTTTAGTTTATCTTTTCGCTCGTTTATCGGAATCAGGCGATTCAAGCGCCTAGATCTTCGTCTCGAAACCCTCTTTCCGTTTAACCAACTCGAACAAGATTTTGCTAATGTAAAATTTGACCTTAGTCCAGATTAGTAAACGGATCTTGTTTCCTTCGCAGTTTGAGTTTCGTTGCTCCGTTCGATTTGATTCTTTTAGCAAACCGGAGTTCTTAAGTTGAACTTTCTGGTTAGGTCTTCTTATTTGAGATTTACTCGTGTTTCTTTGCTTGATTGCTTATGTATGCTATTGTTTGTTTGCGATAGAACACCCGGAGTGCGAAGCGTGCTACTACGAGTCCCTAGGTTTTGCGGATCATCAGCAAGGCAAGTAACACTTTGATCATACCCCTTTATCACCCAGTTTTATGCATTAGTTTCAATCCTCAAATATTGCATGATTAGGATGTGATTAACATGTGGGTTGGGAAGTAGTTGATGAGGTAGAACCTATTGCCCTGTTATATTCAAACCCTTGGGAGTTACTTCTACGTATTGCTTTTATTGCTATGCTATGCTCATAGACGTGGTTGGGTGAGTGAAATCCATGACAGATGTGAGATTGTTAATTAATGGTTCAACTTAAGGTGGCAACTTGAATACACATCTGGGTGGATTGTTTGTTGGGCACCTGGGGAATCCAATGTTGTCCTAGGATATCCTGGAGTACACGTATGACAATCCTATGGTCCACCACCCAGGCTCAAAGGGAACTGAGATATTTTCATGCTAGAAACTTCCGTGTGCAGCCACAAGCTATTATGGGCTCTAGCATAGTTGAGTAAGTTGCGTGAAGCTCCCGACGAGGTGGATCAGCAGGGGTTAGGATCCTCTGCTGTAACACAGCATACAGTACAGTCACTGTCGTGTGGATCCGGTCCCATGTGTCATCTGCACTACAACACGGTACAGTACTGCAGAGGATCTCAACCCGGATCAGCAGGTAGAGGGATGTAGGTTGGTATGGTCTGCCCGGAGTAAGGGGTTAATGCTTCTGAAAGACCGTGTCTCGGTCATCCGTTTCTCAAACACCCTATAGTGCGAGAAATCCAACGGAGGAGATCGAGTCTTGTGGGGAAAAGTGCGCAAACCTCTACAGAGTGTATAAACTAATCATGGTTAGCCGTGTCCCCGGTTATGGACATCTTGAGTATCTAGTACTTGGAGTATCATAAGTATCTCATCACTCTAAACTAATATTGTTGGGTTGTTAATTACTTTAATTGGGATTGAGTCGGAGGAACCTTCTTAATGATGTTTCAACTACCATGATAGTTAAATAAAATATATTCCTTTCTTGTAGGGAAAAATTGGCTTTTCGCAAAAACCATAACCATAGAGCTTTCCACCAGCCAAATATGCATGTAGTGATAGCATTATTCTGTTCTTGCTCTACTGTGTTACTTTGCCAGCATATTCCATGTGTTGACCCGTTTTCGGGCTGCAACGTATTATGTTGCAGACTTTTCAGACGAGGAGTAAGGTTTGTTAGGTTGTTGCCGTGCAGCTCAGCTATGCCGTTGGAGTTGATGGACTCACTTTATCTTCCAAGCCTTCCGCTGTTATCGTACTAGATGACCTTAAGCCATATTTATTGTAATAAGTTCTCTTTTGAGACATTCGATGTAATAAGTGTGTGGTTGCTACTCTATTATAAAACCTCGAGTACTGTGTGTGTCAGCATTACCGATTCAGGGATGACACTGAAGCACAGAGACTTGACCGTTTGAGGCCGGATCGCTACAAGATGGTATCAGAGCACACGCTGAGTGTAGGACGTGACCACTAAGCTAAAGCCCTAGATCACTATTCTCTTCTCATTTCTGACTCCTCTCCATTTTCTACTCTTTAGGATGGTGGACGCAAGGAACAAGTTTGCACAACCGGATGAAGAAGCACCTTTTGGACGACACTTGAAGGAAGTCACTAGGTACCTGAACATTGGAATACCAAGCTTCACCGGGACTTACAACGCCACTTTACCAGAAGAGGAGCGATGGATGATTCAAGTTCATGTTCCAGGAAGGACATTCACGCCAGTCACTAAGCCCATAGAGTTTTCCTTCGATGCACCAACCTGGAGTCTAGGAAAGAGTATGGCAGCTCACATCACCATGGGAAGCATTGGAGAAGTTTATCATAAGGAGCTTAAGGATACTATCTATCAGATTTGTGGGCGCTGAGACGAGCAATGGGAGATGATCAGTACCAGGAAGGATAGATCAATTGCAGCTTTCATCCAGGAGTTAAACAACATATTCGTCGCTAGGAGAACCAGATGTGCGCAGGAATGATAGATCTGAAGAAGGCGATGACTAGGATCACAAAACTGGAGGAAGAACTCAAGGCTACACGCGAAGATTATGAGGAGGAAATCGTCGTACTAGTGGAGAAGAATGACGATCTGGAAAGGAAGCTAGGAGTATTCATGGGAGACCCCGCACCAGGAGGAGAAGACGAAGAACCCAAGGAGATTCGCCCGGAGGACTATATTATCATCGACGACACCGAGTCGGACCCCGACAATAGCGATGATGACTATGAAGACGAAGCTAGAGCAAACATCATGGAGTCTTCAACCGAAGAATATTTTTAGTAGACCACCACATCAGTAGTAGTATTCCACCATGTAAATAGTATAGTCCGAGCACTTTTGTAATGATAGTTAGATCGATTGTATGCCCTTGCTTGATTGATTGAGTGAAATGTTTGTGTTTGTCTCATGTGCATATGGGTAGTGTTTTCTCATCACTACAAAAAAAGACACATCCGTGACATTTTGGGCCGAACAAAAAATTGTTCTGTCATACATATGACACTTCTATGACGATAATTGTGACAAAACCCGGTATCATCATAGATGTGGTGGGCTCCTACTTCTATGACAAAAAATCATGACAAAAAATGGGCTTTTCGTCCTGGGCGGGCCGGAGACGCAGCTGCATGACATTCTTTGGGACGTCCATGACGGAAAAAACCGTGGTAGAAGCGAGGGCGAGGAAAATTTCGGGGAGTTCCCGGTTACGGTGGGAGGTCGGGGGCCGAGCGATGCGTGTTTCTCTCGTACACGTACGCGGGTGTGTGCGAGGCGTTGGCTCTAACTGAACCCGAGCGAGGCGTTGGGCTCTAACTGAACCCGAGCGATTGCACTGCAGGCTACGCGTTACTGAACCCGAGCGATCGATCGATGGCTGTTAACTGAAGCCAATCGAGCGATTCCTTTGCTACTGCTGCTAACTGAAGCTGATCGATGCTGCCTCTGGATGAACAGTGAGCGTTGCGGGGGGGGGGTTGGATGAACAGTTCCCGGTGGGGGTGTATGAACAGGACCCCGTGGTGTTGTCTCTGGATGAACAGGACCCCGATTGATCGAGCCGGTTGGGGCTGGATGAACAGGACCCCGTGGAGGGCTGGATGAACAGGACCACCCCGTGGAGGGCAGGATGAACAGTAGATGGTGGAGGGCAGGATGAACAGTAGCCCGTGGAGGGGTGGTTGAACAGAAGCCCGTGGAGAGGGCTGGTTGAACAGTAGCCGGTGGAGTAGCGCGCGGTGGAGGCTGGATGAACAGGAGCCCGTGGATGAACAGTCACAGGTGGAGGCTGGAGGAGGTCGACGGTGGATGAACAGTAGCTCGTGGAGGCTGGAGGAGGTCGACGGTGGAGATGAACAGTATCCCGTGAAGTCCTGTTTTGCGGTACGCCACACCCCTCCCGATGAACAGGACCCCCGTTTCGACCGTAGCGCTCCAACACAAGTCCGTTTCGTCCGTTTTGTGGTACGCCACACCCCTCCCGATCAACAGGACCCCCGTTTCGACCGTAGGAGGTCCGTTTCCTCCGTTTTGCGGTATGCCAGACCCCTCCCGATCAACAGGACCCCGTTTCGAATGTAGGAGGTCCGTTTCCTCCGTTGTGCGGTACACCAGGCCTCGTTTCCATCGCCTGTTCCGTCCAAGCCCTCCCGATGAACACGACCACGTATTCCGTTCCGACCCAGCCGGTTGGCTCCCACGCGTTCCGTTGCCTCCCCATGAACACGACACATTCCATTGCCTCCCCATAAACATGACAACGCTGTTTCTCCGTTCCGACCCAGCAATGTACACGAGCCCTGGCCGTATGTATGCGCGAGTAGGCGTTCGAGACCCTGCCCGTATGTACACATACATGGCCGTATTTTCTTTCTTGCACCCTGGCCGCTATACGTACGTGTACATGGTACGTGCGCGCCTCTACTACAACACGTGTGCGCCTCTACATTGACCAGTATGTACGTACACGTTCGCGACCAGAATGACAACGCTACGTACGCTTCGACCAGGTGGGTCCTGACTGTCAGGCACTTCCTTACCTGCGAAGATGTAGCTGGTGGATCCCAGCAGTCAGGGGGCGAATTGTTTTTTGCTCGGACGCACTTTCTTGCGTGCGAAGATGTAGTTGGTGGGTCCCAGCAGTCAGGGGTAAAGATTTTTTTCACGAAATACAGTGGCCCGTCCGGTGGGTCCCAGCTGTCAGGTGGAGGAATCATTATTTTCCGCGTAATAAGGAGGCTGTCAGCCTCTCCACGTACAGTCCATGTTCGATGGAAATCGTTCCTTGACCACGTTGACCACGCCGCGTTGAGAGCACCAGGGCGGTGGACGATGGCGAGGCCTAGGAAGGGGACGACACGAAGGCATGGAAGATTCGGCAGTTGTTTCCCACGTGGAGGAGAGTACGACTGTACGAGGGTTTACTGGTTCATATGCCGTCGCCGGAGAATAATAGCAGGTGTGGGTGAGTAGAGGGATGGCTAGGCCAGCGATGGGAGTACGTCCGGGCGGTGAGGCCTGCGCGGCAGCACAGCCGGCCGTGAGAAGGAGGGAGCAGGCAGTCCCGCTGGTGCTTGTTTGAGCGGCTGGAGCAGGAAGAGCAGAGATTGAAGAAGCATGACGGTCGTTGGATGGACATCCAACAGTCAGTGCTTGTGCGTCAACCTTTTTTAGGAAAGCCTCAAATCTATGGAAAACAGCATACAACCCATCTGCCATTATTTCTAATAATTTACAGCCCATTTTCTAATTATTAAGGTTTTTTGGAGCTCATATTATTTTTGTTAGCATTACAACCCATATTGTGGCAACGGTTAAAAAATTATACGAAATTTTGCATATTTCGGTGCGGTCCGAACTGTTTTTAATCCCGAAATTTCGATTCACATTCAAACTGATTTTAAAAATAAATGTACATCAATATAAAATCCAACAAATTCTCCATGCATAAAAATTAATGTAATTTAAAATCTTGAAATGAAAAAAAAGATATTTGAAACTAATTGCCAGTTTGTTGTGTTTTAAAAATGTACAACCCATTTCTCATTATTGATGGGCCATTTTCTCGGCCAGCCGAATGGAAGCTCTCCTCGTCTTGAAAGATTTGCAGCCCAACATGTCTGACAAAGCGACTTACTTGGCAAATCACAAAAAACTGTGCTGTGGCCGTGGACCCAGCTGCCAGCCTCTCCACGTACAGTACTCCTCCGATGGAAGTCATTCCTTGACCACGTTAACCATGCCGCGCGGAGAGCACCATGGCGGTGGACGACGGCGAGGCCTAGGAAGGGGACGACGCGGCAGTGGAAGTCCGCGCGGAGAGGACTACGAGGGTTCACTGGTTCGGCTGCGGTGTGAGGCTGTCGTCGCCGTAGGGCCTGACCAGCGGTGGGAATAGTAGGGGCGGTGAGGCCTCTGCGGCAGCACAGCCGGCCACAGGAGGCCGGAGCATGCGGCACGACCGGCGCTGCTTTGGGCGGCTGGAGCAAGAAGACTAGAGGTTGAAGAAGCACTACGGCCGTTGGATGGACATCGTACGATCAGTGGAGCTAGAATCGTTCATATTGACTAAGTTGACAAAACCCTTCGTCCCCGTCAACTTAGTAGGCCCACAAGTCAGCCTCCCAGCAAGGTGGGTCCCAGCTAGCCGGGGGAGTATTCATTTTTTTGTGCATAATAAGGAGGCACTTCCGGTGGGTCCGAGCTGACAGCGGGGGGAACGTTTTTTTCGCGAAATATGGTGGCCCGTCCGGTGGGTCCCAGCAGTCAGGGGGAAATAAATTTTTTCGCAAAATACTGGTGTCCCGTCCGGTGGGTCCCTGCTGTCAGGTGGAGGAATCATTATTTTCCGCGTAATAAGGAGGCACTTCCTTGCTGCCGCCGTGGACCCAGCTATCAGCCTCTCCACGTACAGTCCACGTCCGATGGAAGTCGTTCCTTCCATGTTGACCACGCCGCGCCGAGAGCACCAGGGCGGTGGACGATGACGAGGCCTGAGAAGGGGACGACGCGGAGCCGGTGAAGACGCGGCAGTGGATGCCCACGCGGAGAGGAGTATGAGGGTTCACTCGTTCGGCTGCGGTGTGAGGCTGCCGTCGCCGCAGGGCTTGGCCAGCGGTGGGAATAGTAGGGGGCGGTGAGGCCTCCACGACAACACAGCCGGCCACGGGAGGTAGGAGCAGGCGGCACGACCGGTGCTGCTTTGGGCGGCTGGAGCAAGAAGACCAGAGGTTGAAGAAGCACTACGGCCATTGGATGGACATCGTATGGTCACTGCAGTTAGAATCGTTTATATCGACTAAGTTGACAAAGCCCTTGGTACGTCAACTTAGTAGGCCCACAGGTCAGCTTCCGAAACGGTGCGCCCCAGATGTCAGGGGGAGGAATCATTTTTTGGGCGGGTGAAGTTAGAATATCCGAGATTAAAGAAGAAGCACGGCATCCGTTGGATGGACATCCAACGGCCACTGCTGCTAGAACCGTGTGTTGACTATAAGTTGACAAAGCCTTGCATACGCGTCAACTCTGTTTTTTTAGGGACGCGTCAACTTAGTAAGGCCAGAAGTGTGTGGCAGAGAACTTATAGCCCATTTGAGATTTGTAAGAATGTGTAGCCCATTTTTGAATTCTAATGGAATTTACTACAGCCCATTTACAGTTTGTTAAAAGTACAACCCATTTCAACCAACCGTTCAAAACATAATTCAATAAAATTTCCCACATTTTGATGGGATCTGAAATATTTTTATCCCGAAATTTCTAGTCAGATTAAATACAATTTCAATATAAATTTACATTACGTAAAATCAAACGAAACATTGCGCTCGCAACAATTAATGAAATTAAAAGTTTCAATATCCAAAAATAATATTTTATAAAGTAATCACGTGTTTGGTGCATTTTTTTTATAGTTACTGCCCAGTTTTTATAATTACATCCCATTTATTATTTCTTAAAGCCCATTTTCTTGTTAAGCCTAATGCATCCCTCCTAGGAAAGATTTGCAGCCCAGCGGGGCGGAGAATAACAACTTGACCTTGCCTGGGTATTCCTAAAAAAAGTATAGCTGGGCTAGCCATTTTCAGCTTGAAAAAAATTAATATCTGGGCTGAATATCTGGCCTGGGCTAGAAGGGCCACAACCTGCACAGTTAATACTTGCAGCGATGTTTTCGTTGTTGTTCAGAGGAGAAAGATTAATATCTGGGCTAAACATCGAAAAACTCTGCAGTGCTCACACCTCAAAAACACAAATACTGCTCGAGCTGCTTGGTCCCAGCTGTCGTCCGCTTCTTGTGCAATTCTCTCGTTTATTGACTAGTACTACATAGGTTGACAATGGTGTGGGACCGTGATATCAGGAAACCAGGGGGAAGCAAAATAAATAACTCCAGCGAGCGCTTCCACCTCTGCCTTGTCGTCTCCCGTGGAAACCCCTTTCCTCCCTTTTTTTTGCTCGGGCAAGCACCAATGCATGCAGCACGTCCATGCGGTTATTAGGCAAGAAATAAAAGCGCTTTGCATGCTATGAATTACGATGGCCTGCATGGGTAGCTAATAAGGCATCCTCTTAACTGTTGTGATTAAATGTTGTGTTTAGAAGAGAGAAATATTCTTCTTTTCAACCAATCTGCTTGCACCTAGGTCGTGATGCACCTTCTAATACGACTTATTCACCTAGACAGAGGGAGTATATTTTTATACATATATATATATATATATATATATATATAATTTTTGATTGCTCCATGCTATATTATCTACTGTTTTGGGCAATATTGGGCTTTATTATCCACTTTTATATTATTTTTGGGACTAACCTATTAACCAGAGGCCCAGCCCAGATTTGCGGTTTTATGCCTATTTCAGTGTTTTGAAGAAAAGGAATATCAGACGGAGCCGAAACGGAACGAAATCAACTAGAGAAGTTATTTTTGGAAGGAAAGCAACCCAGGGAACTTGGAGTGCATGTTAGGGGAGACACGGGCTGCCCACGAGGGTGGGGGGCACGCCCACCCCCCTAGGGCGCGCCCCCTGCCTCGTGGGGCCCCCGTGGCTCCTCCGACGTACTTCCTGCACCCATATATATCGTCGTACCCTAAAACTTCCAGAACGGAGATTAGATCGGTAGTTCCGCCGCCAGAAGCCTCCGTAGCCACCGAAAACCAATCTAGACCCGTTCCGGCACCCTGCCGGAGGGGGCAATCCTTCTCCGGTGGCCATCTTCATCATCCCGGTGCTCTCCATGACGAGGAGGGAGTAGTTCTCCCTCGGGGCTGAGGGTATGTACCAGTAGCTATGTGTTTGATCTCTCTCTCTCTCTCTCTCTCTCTCTCTCGTGTTCTTGATTTGGCACGATCTTGATGTATCACGAGCTTTGCTATTATAGTTGGATCCTATGTTTCTCCTCCCCTTCTTCTCTCTTGTAATGAATTGAGTTTCCCCTTTGGAGTTATCTTATCGGATTGAGTCTTTAAAGACTTGAGAACACTTGATGTATGTCTTGGTGATCAACTTGCGGGTTTCGTGACATCGGGAACCTATGCATAGGGGTTGGCACACGTTTTCGTCGTGATTCTCCGGTAGGAACTTTGGGCACTCTTTGAGGTCCTTTGTGTTGGTTGAATAGATGAATCTGAGATTGTGTGACGCATATCGTATAATTATACCCACGGATACTTGAGGTGACATTGGAGTATCTAGGTGACATTAGGGTTTTGGTTGATTTGTGTCTTAAGGTGTTATTCTAGTATGAACTCTAGGGATGTTTGTGACACTTATAGGAATAGCCCAACGGATTGATTGGAAAGAATAACTTTGAGGTGGTTTCGTACCCTACCATAATCTCTTCGTTCGTTCTCCACTATTAGTGACATTGGAGTGACTCTTTATTGCATGTTGAGGGATAGTTATGTGATCCAATTATGCTATTATTGTTGAGGGAACTTACACTAGTGAAAGTATGAACCCTAGGCCTTGTTTCCTATCATTGCAATACCATTTACGCTCACTTTTATCATTAGTTACCTTGCTGTTTTTATATTTTCAGATTACAAATACCTTTATCTACCATCCATATACCACTTGTTTCACCATCTCTTCGCCGAACTAGTGCACCTATACAATTTACCATTGTATTGGGTGTGTTGGGGACACAAGAGACTCTTTGTTATTTGGTTGCAGGGTTGCTTGAGAGAGACCATCTTCATCCTACGCCTCCTACGGATTGATAAACCTTAGGTCATCCACTTGAGGGAAATTTGCTACTGTCCTACAAACCTCTGCACTTGGAGGCCCAACAACGTCTACAAGAAGAAGGTTGTGTAGTAGACATCAAGCTCTTTTCTGGCTCCGTTGCCGGGGAGGTGAGTGCTTGAAGGTATATCTTTAGATCTTGCAATCGAGTCTTTTAGTTTCTTGTTTTATCACTAGTTTAGTTTATAAAAGAAAACTATAAAAAATGGAATTAAGTTTGCCTCATACGCTCCACCTTTTTAATATCTTTCGTGAGTATGATGGAAAGGATAATTGTGCTCAAGTGCTAGAAGAAGAAATCTATAAAATGTTTGGCACTAAATATTTGAATGATGAGCATGATTGCAATGTCGTTAGTATGAATTCCTTGAATATCCATGATGCTAATGATATGCAAAGCCACAAGCTTGGGGAAGCTATGTTTGATGAAGATGATATTTTTTGTCCCCCAAGTTTTGATGAGAAAATTTATTATGATGAAAGCATGCCTCCTATCTATGATGATTATTGTGATGACATGTATGCTTTAAAGAATAATGATAACCATGAAACTTGTCATCTTGATCTTAATTTTCAATCACATGATAGTTATTTTGTTGAGTTTGCTCCCACTATTATTCATGAGAAGAATTTTGCTTATGCGGAGAGTAATAAAAATTCTATGCTTGTAGATCATGAAAAGAATGCTTTAGGTGCTGGTTATATTGTTGAATTCATTCATGATGCAACTGAAAATTATTATGAGGGAGGAACATATGCTTGTAGGAATTGCAATAATATCAAGTTTCCTCTCTATGTGCTTAAAATTTTGAAGTTATGCTTGTTTTACCTTCCTATGCAAGTTGATTCTTGTTTCCATAAATTGTTTGATCACAAAATCCCTATGCATAGGAAGTGGGTTATACTTAAATATGCTAGTTATATTATTCATGATGCTCTTTTTATGTTACAATTCTTATCTTTTATGTGAGCATCATTGAAATCATCATGCCTAGCTAGGGGCGTTAAACGATAGCGCTTGTTGGGAGGCAATCCAACTTTATTTTTGTTCCTTGATTTTTGTTCCTGTTTAGTCATAAATAATTCATCTAGCCTCTGTTTAGATGTGGTTTTATGCTTTTAATCAGTGTTTGTGCCAAGTAGAACCTTTGGGAAGACTTGGGGAAAGTCTTGTTGATCATGCTGTAAAAAACAGAAACTTTAGCGCTCACGAGAATTGCTGCCATTTTTATTTGGAGAGTGATATTTAGATAATTCTTTTTGCAGATGATTAATAGATAAATTCCTCAGGTCCATCAATTAATTTGAGAATTTTATGAGTTCCATAAGTATACGTTTGATCCAGATTACTACAGACTGTTCTGTTTTTGACAGATTCTGTTTTTCATGTGTTGTTTACTTATTTTGATGAATCTATGGCTAGTAGAAGAGTTTATTGATGACCCACAAGTATAGGGGATCTATCGTAGTCCTTTCGATAAGTAAGAGCGTCGAACCCAACGAGGAGCAGAAGGAAACGATAAGCGGTTTTCAGCAAGGTATTCTCTGCACATACTGAAATAAGTGGTAACAGATAGTTTTGTGATAAGATAGATTGTAACGAGCAACAAGTAACAAAATTAA
The DNA here is from genome assembly GCF_002162155.2 of Triticum dicoccoides. Lineage (NCBI taxonomy): Eukaryota > Viridiplantae > Streptophyta > Magnoliopsida > Poales > Poaceae > Triticum > Triticum dicoccoides. The sequence continues at coordinate 103,794,007 of NC_041390.1, forward strand.
ATAAAGTGCAGCAAGGTGGCCCAATCCTTTTTGTAGCAAAGGAAAAGCCGGAACAAACTCTTATAATAGGAAACATGCTCCCGAGGACACATGGGAATATCGTCAAGCTAGTTTTCATCATGTTCATATGATTCGCGTTCGGTACTTTGATAATTTGATATGTGGGTGGACCGGTGCTTGGGTGCTGTTCTTACTTGAACAAGAATCCCACTTATGATTAACCTCTATTGGAAGCATCCGCAACTACAACAAAAGTATTAAGGTAAACCTAACCATAGCATGAAACAAGTGGATCCAAATCAGCCCCTTAGAAGCAACGCATAAACTAGGGTTTAAGCTTCTATCACTCTAGCAACCCATCATCTACTTATTACTTCCCAATGCCTTCCTCTAGGTCCAAATAATGGTGAAGTGTTATGTAGTCGACGTTCACATAACACCACTAGAGGCTAGACAACATACATCTTATCAAAATATCAAACGAATACAAAATTCACATGACTACTAATAGCAAGACTTCTCCCTTGTCCTCATGAACAAACGTAATTACTCACAAAGCATATTCATGTTCATAATCAGAGGGGTAATAATATGCATATATGATCTGAACATATGATCTTCCACCAAATAAACCAACTAGCATCAACTACAAGGAGTAATCAACACTACTAGCAACCTACTAGCACCAATCCCGGACTTTGAGACAAGAATTGGATACAAGAGATGAACTAGGGTTTGGAGATGAGATGGTGCTGGTGAAGATGTTGATGGAGATTGCCCTCTCCCGATGAGAGGAGCGTTGGTGATGAAGATGGTGATGATTTCCCCCTCCGGGAGGGAAGTTTCCCCGGCAGAACAGCTCTGCCGGAGCTCTAGATTGGATCCGCCAAGGTTCCGCCTCGTGGCGGCGGAGTCTCGTCCCGAAAAGTTCCTTCCTATTATTTATCATCGGAAGACTTCATATAGGAGAAGATGGACGTCGGAGAGCCACCAGGGGGCCCACGAGGTAGGGGGCGCGCCCTAGGGGGGGCGCCCCCCACCCTCGTGAGAAGGGTGTGGCCCCCTGGCCTTCATCTTTGGAAAGGATTTTTCTTTATTTATTTTAAGATGTTCCGTGGAGTTTCAGGACTTTTGGAGTTGCACAGAATAGGTCTCTAATATTTGCTCCTTTTCCAGCCCAGAATTCCAGCTGCCGGCATTCTCCCTCCTTATGTAAACCTTGTAAAATAAGAGAGAATATCCATAAGTATTGTGACATAAAGTGAAATAACAGTCCATAATGCAATAAATATCGATATAAAAGCATGATGCAAAATGGACGTATCAACTCCCCCAAGCTTAGACCTCGCTTGTCCTCAAGCGAAAAGCCGATAACAATAAATATGTCCTTATGTTTAGAGGTAGAGGCGTCGATAAAAATAAAATACGGACATGAAGGCATCATGATTATTCTCTTAACAGCAACTTATGTAGATTTGTCATATGATTACTTATGTTGAAGTGATGATCTATTCACAATGCAAAAGTATAAATCATAAACCTTATTGGGCTCCGACAAACTATAATCTCAGTCATTGAAGCAATTGCAATTTATCATAACATCGGAAAGAGTATGTCAGAGATAAAAAGCAAGTCCACATACTCAACCACCATTTAGTCCTCCATAATTGCTAACACTCACGCAATACTTGTGGTTACAGAGTTTTAATCGGACACAGAGAAAGATAGGGGCTTATAGTTTTGCCCCACAACCTTTTACCTCAAGGGTAGTGTCAACAATAATGGTTCATGCTCCCCTACATCCAATTAGATATATATATATATATATATCATGTTCTTTCCAACATGCCGAGCTTGCCAAAGGATAAAATGAAAAAGGAAAGGTGAAGATCACCATGGCTCTTGCATAAGGTAGAAGATAATGATAAAGGATAGGCCATTCGCAGAGGGAAGCAGAGGTTGCCATGCGCTTTTATGGCTGGATGCATAAAATCTTAATGCGAAAGAACGTCACTTTATATTGCCCCTTGTGATATGAACCTTTATTATGCAGTCCGTCGCTTTTATTACTTTCACATCACAAGATCGTATAAAGCTTATTTCTCCCACACCAATCAATCATACATATTTAGAGCAATTTTTATTGCTTTGCACCGATGACAACTTACTTGAAGGATCTTACTCAATCCATAGGTAGATATGGTGGACTCTCATGGCAAAACTGGTTTAGGGATTTTGGAAGCACAAGTAGTATTTCTACTTGGTGCTGAGAATTTGGATCCATGACAACATACTTTATCTCAGATATAAGAAAGACATAACTCATTACGTTTTCTGAAATTATTAAATGTTAAAGATGTCAACGATAATATATCTATATGTGAAAACCTCTCTTTCCTTATTACTTCCTATTAATTGCAAAAATGACCAAAGCTATGTCTGCCAACTCCCAACAACTTTTAATCATCATACTCTTTCTATGTGAAGTCATTACTCTCAATAAGATCAATATGAACTCTTTGTTTCTTTTTATTCTTTTCTCTTTTTCTTTTATTCATCCAAGATCATGGCAAAATAATCAAGCCCTTGACTCAACACTAATCTTTATTATATATAGCTCACGAACTCGATTACAAAGAGAGATCAAAAAGCAAAACTCAAAACTAGATCATGCCATAAACTTTATTCTACTAGATCAAGATACTACTAATAGGATCGAACTAAGAAAAACGGTAAAGATAGGAGTTGTGATGGTGATATGATACCGGGGCACCTCCCCCAAGCTTGGCAGTTGCCAAGGGGAGTGCCCATACCCAGGTGATTATGTCTCCTTCTTTATTGTCGGTGTAATATTCTTGGCGATGATTCCCCTCAGGATGCGATTCTCCTCCTCGAGCTTATTGACTTGCTGTTTGAGGTCCATTATTTCCTTACGAAGCTTTCCTGTGACAGCTAAAGCTCCTTGCACCCAAGGGTGTTGCATAGCTGCGGGAGAACAAGTGACACTCCTCTTCATATTTTCATAAGAAAGAAATCTAACATTAGAAGGGATAACCGAGTTTGGAATAGCTAAGCTCTTTAGTTCCCCCATCGTGAACCCAGCTCGGAGGCGAGAGGTGACTTCTTGATCCTCCATGGCATCTACTCTCATCAAGTCAGCCTCCATCTCTTCCTCCGTTGCTGGCCCAAAGTGGTCAGCGTCGCTGTTTGCCATTGGTTCTGGCGCCGGATTAGATACCCGGCTCTCCCCAATTGACTCTTGAGAAGACATCTTACTCTAATCTGCAGCAGCAACAGCTCGAAAACAAAAACAGATGAAATTTGCGTGATACGGGGGTCAAAACCTTCGGGGGAATATATAATGAATTTTTACCGACCAAAATACGTAACATGCACGAAAATGGAGTCCGGAAGGCACACGAGGTGCTCACGAGGTAGGGGGCGCGCCCAGGGGGTAGGGCACGCCCACCACCCTCGTGGGGCCCACGTGTCCTTCCCGGACTGCTACTTATTTTTCTATTTTTTCTAAATATTCCAAAACGGAGAAATATTGCCTTAAAAATTGTTTTGGAGTCGGTTTACTCACCGTACCACATACCTATTCCTTTTCGGAGTCTGAAACGTTCTGGAAAGTGTCCCTTATGTATTCCTCCGGGGTTACGGTTTCAATAATATTGGTTTCAATATTTATGGGATTACCTAAGATATAATGTTTGATTCTTTAACCGTTTACCACCTTCGGATTTGTGCCCTCGAAGTTGTTGATTTTTATGGCACCGGAACGATAGACCTCCTCGATAACATAGGGGCCTTCCCATTTAGAGAGAAGTTTTCCTGCAAAAAATCTTAAACGAGAGTTGTATAGCAATACATAATCACCTACATTAAACTCACGCTTTTGTATCCTTTTGTCATTCCATCTTTTAACTTTTTCTTTAAACAACTTGGCATTTTCACAAGCCTGGGTTCTCCATTCATCAAGTGAGCTAATATCAAATAACCTCTTCTCACCGGCAATTTTGAAATCATAGTTAAGCTCTTTAATAGCCCAATATGCCTTATGTTCTAGTTCGAGAGGTAAGTGACATGCTTTTCCATAAACCATTTTATACGGAGACATACCCATAGGAGTTTTGTATGCAGTTCTATATGCCCATAATGCATCATCAAGTTTCTTAGACCAATTCTTTCTAGACCTATTAACAGTCTTTTGCAAAATTAATTTGAGTTCTCTATTGCTCAATTCTACTTGACCACTAGACTGTGGGTGATAAGGAGATGCAATTCTATGATTAACATCATATTTAGCAAGCATCTTACAGAAAGCACCATGAATAAAGTGTGAACCACCATCAGTCATTAAATATCTAGGGACTCCAAACCTCAGAAAAATAACTTCCTTAAGCATTTTAATAGAAGTGTTATGATCAGCACTACTAGTTGGAATAGCTTCTACCCACTTAGTAACGTAATCAACAGCAACTAAAATATGTGTGTATCCATTAGAGGCAGGAAAAGGTCCCATATAATCAAAACCCCAAACATCAAATGGTTCAATAACAAGTGAATAATTCATAGGCATTTCTTGACGTCTACTGATATTACCAATTCTTTGACATTCATCACAAGACAAGACAAACTTACGGGCATCCTTGAAGAGAGTAGGCCAATAAAAACCAGATTGAAATACCTTATGTGCAGTTCTATCTCCAGCGTGGTGTCCTCCATAAGACTCGGAATGACACTTGCGTAGGATCTGTTCCTGTTCATGCTCGGGTACACAACGCCTAATAACACCATCTACTCCTTCTTTATAAAGATGTGGGTTATCCCAAAAGTAATGTCTCAAGTCATAGAAGAACTTTTTCTTTTGCTGGTATGTGAAGCTAGGTGGTATAAACTTAGCAACAATATAATTAGCATAATCAGCATACCATGGAGTACTATGAGAAGTACTTATAACATTTAATTGTTCATCAGGAAAGTTATCATTAATAGGCAGTGGGTCATCAAGAATATTTTCTAACCTAGAGAAGTTGTCTGCAACGGGGTTCTCAGCTTCCTTTCTATCAACAATATGCAAATCAAATTCTTGTCGCAAGAGAACCCATCTAATAAGTCTAGGTTTAGCATCTTTCTTTTCCATAAGATATTTAATAGCAGCATGATCAGTTTGAATAGTTACTTTAGAATCAACAATATAAGATCTGAACTTATCACAAGCAAATACAACTGCTAAAAGCTCTTTTTTAGTAGTAGCATAATTTCTTTGAGCATTGTCTAGAGTCTTACTAGCATAATGAATAACATTTAATTTCTTATCAACTCTTTGCCCTAGAACAACACCTACAACATAATCACTAGCATCACACATAATTTCAAAGGGTAAATTCCAATCAGGTGGCTGAACAACAGGTGCAGAGACTAATGCTTTCTTAAGTATTTCAAATGCTTCTACACAATCATCATCAAAGACAAATGGTATATCTTTTTGCAATAAATTAGTCAAAGGCCGAGAAATTTTTTAGAAGTCCTTAATGAACCTCCTATAAAATCCAGCGTGACCAAGGAAACTTCTTATACCTTTGATGTCCTTGGGACATGGCATCTTTTCAATAGCATCAACCTTGGCTTTATCAACTTCAATACCTCTTTCAGAAACTTTGTGCCCTAAGACAATACCTTCATTAACCACAAAGTGGCACTTTCCCAATTCAAGACAAGATTAGTTTCTTCACATCTCTGCAAAACTCGATCAAGATTGCTCAAGCAATCATCAAAAGAGGAACCATAGACGGAAAAATTGTCCATGAAAGCCTCACAAATCTTTTCACAAAAGTCAGAGAATATAGCCATCATGCATCTTTGAAAGGTAGCAGGTGCATTACATAAACCAAAAGGCATATGTCTATAAGCAAAAGTACCAAAAGGGCATGTAAAAGTGGTCTTTGATTGATCTCTAGCCGACACAGGTATTTGAGAGAAACTAGAATAACCATCTAGAAAGCAATAGTGTGTATGTTTGCATAATCTTTCTAGCATTTGATCAATAAAAGGTAAGGGGTAATGATCTTTCTTAGTAGCTTTATTTAATTTGCGGAAATCAATTACCATCCTATAACTTGTGATAATTCTTTGTGGAATCAATTCATCTTTATCATTAGGAACAACAGTAATACCTCCCTTCTTAGGGACACAATGGACAGGACTTACCCACTCACTATCAGCAACGGGATAGATTGTACCTGCCTCCAGAAGCTTTAGTATTTCTTTTCTAACCACTTCTTTCATTTTAGGATTCAGACGTCGTTGAGGATCACGAACTAGTTTGGCATTTGCTTCCAAATTTATTTTATGTTGACATAGAGTGGGACTAATGCCCTTAAGATCATCAAGAGTATATCCAATAGCAGCACGATGCTTCTTCATAGTTTTCAATAATGTTTCTTCTTCTTGCTCTGAAAGGTTAGCACTAATAATAACAGGATATATCTTCTTTTCATCAAGATAAGCATATTTAAGATTATCAGGTAAAGGTTTAAGCTCAAACACGGGATCACCCTTTGGTGGAGGAGGATCCCCTAAAATTTCAACAGGAAAATTGTGTTGCAGAATAGGTTCCTGTTTAAAGAATACTTCGTCTATTTCCCTTCTTTCATTCATGAACATATTATTTTCATGGTCTAGCAAATAGTGTTCTGAAGGATCACTAGGAGGTACGGCAATAGAAGCAAGACCAATAATTTCATCCTTACTAGGCAATTCTTCCTCACGATGTTGTTTACTAAATTTAGAGAAATTAAACTCATGAACCATATCATCCAAGCCAATAGTAACAACATTCTTTTTGCAGTATATCTTAGCATTAACAGTGTTTAAGAAGGGTCTACCAAATATAATGGGATAAAAGCTATCTTGCGGAGAAGTAAGAACAAGAAAATCAGCAGGATATTTAGTTTTCCCACACAAGACTTCAACATCTCTAACAATTCCAATTGGTGAAATAGTATCTCTATTGGAAAGTTTAATTGTAACATCGATGTCTTCTAACTCAACAGGTGCGATGTCATGCATAATTTCTTTGTATAAGTCATGAGGTATAACACTATCACTAGCACCCATATCACATAATCCATGATAACAATGATCTCCTATTTTAACAGAAATAACAGGCATGCCTACCACAGGTCTATGTTTATCTTTAGCACAAGGTTTAGCAATTCTAGCAGTTTCACCTTCGAAATGAATAACATGCCCATCAATATTATCAGACAAGAGATCTTTAATAATAGCAATATTAGGTTCTACTTAAACTTGCTAGGAGGTGTATAAGTTCTAATATTGCTTTTACGAACAACAGTTGAAGCTTTAGCATGATCCTTTATCCTAATAGGGAAAGGTGGTTTCTCAACATAAGCAGTAGGAACAATAGGATCATTATAAGTGACAGTCTATTCTTCAACTTTAATAGGTGCAACTACTTTTACTTCTATGGGAGGATGATATTTAAACCACTTCTCCTTAGGGAGATCAACATAAGTAGCAAATGATTCACAGAAAGAAGCAACTATCTCAGAGTCAAGGCCATATTTAGTGCTAAACTTACGGAAAATATCGGTGTCCATAAAACATTTAACACAATCAAACTTAGGTGTCATACCCGACTCCTTACCTTCGTCGAGGTCCCAATCTTGAGAGTTGCGTTTAATTCTATCCAATAAATTCCATCTGGATTCAATAGTCTTCATCATAAAAGAGCTAGCACAAGAAGTATCGAGCATGGTGCGATTGTTTTCAGAAAGCCGAGCATATAAATTTTGCATAATTATTTCTCTTGGGAGCTCATGATTGGGGCATGAATATAACATTGATTTAAGCCTCCCCCAAGCTTGAGCGACGCTTTCTCCTTCGCGAGGCCAGAAATTATATATATAATTGTGATCACGGTGAACAAGATGCATAGGGTAATACTTTTGATGAAATTCCAACTTCAATCTTTTATAGTCCCATGATCTCATATCATCACATAGCCTATACCATATCAATGCGTCTCCCTTCAAACATAAAGGGAAGACCTTCTTCTTAGCAACATCATCGGGTATACCTGCAAGCTTAAATAATCCACAAACTTCATCCACATATATTAAGTGCTCATCAGGATGCTTTGTTCCATCTCCTGTAAAAGGGTTAGCTAGCAGTTTTTCCATCATGGCCGAAGGAAATTCAAAAGGACTTTCATTTTCAATAGGTTCAGTAGGTTGAGGAGCAACTCTTTGCTCTACTGGACGGGGTGAAGATAACCCGAACAAGCCCCTCAGAGAATTACTTTCCATAGTAACAAGTGACAGTAAATTTCAGCACACTATATAAATTTTTCCTTACCAAATTCCACCTACCAAAGGCGCTACACTCCCCGGCAACGGCACCAGAAAAGAGTCTTGATGACCCACAAGTATAGGGGATCTATCATAGTCCTTTCAATAAGTAAGAGTGTCAAACCCAACGAGGAGCAGAAGGAAATGATAAGCGGTTTTCAGCAAGGTATTCTCTGCAAGTACTGAAATAAGTGGTAACAGATAGTTTTGTGATAAGATAGATTGTAATGAGCAACAAGTAACAAAAGTAAATAAAGTGCAGCAAGGTGGCCCAATCCTTTTTGTAGCAAAGGACAAGCCAGAACAAACTCTTATAATAGGAAACGCGCTCCCGAGGTCACATGGGAATATCGTCAAGCTAGTTTTCATTACGTTCATATGATTCACGTTCCGTACTTTGATAATTTGATATGTGGGTGGACCGGTGCTTGGGTGCTGTTCTTACTTGAACAAGCATCCCACTTATGATTAACCTCTATTGCAAGCATCCGCAACTACAACAAAAGTATTAAGGTAAACCTAACCATAGCATGAAACAAGTGGATCCAAATCAGCCCCTTACGAAGCAACACATAAACTAGGGTTTAAGCTTCTGTCACTCTAGCAACCCATCATCTACTTATTACTTCCCAATGCCTTCCTCTAGGCCCAAATAATGGTGAAGTGTTATGTAGTCGACATTCACATAACACCACTAGGGGCTAGACAACATACATCTTATCAAAATATCAAACGAATACCAAATTCACATGACTACTAATAGCAAGACTTCTCCCTTGTCCTCAGGAACAAACGTAATTACTCACAAAGCATATTCATGTTCATAATCAGAGGGGTAATAATATGCATATAGGATCTGAACATACGATCTTCCACCAAATAAACCAACTAGCATCAACTACAAGGAGTAATCAACACTACTAGCAACCTACTAGCACCAATCCCGGACTTTGAGACAAGAATTGGATACAAGAGATGAACTAGGGTTTGGAGATGAGATGGTGCTGGTGAAGATGTTGATGGATATTGCCCTCTCCCGATGAGAGGAGCGTTGGTGATGACGATGGTGATGATTTCCCCCTCCGGGAGGGAAGTTTCCCCGGCAGAACAGCTCTGCCGAATCTCTAGATTGGATCCGCCAAGGTTCCGCCTCGTGGCGGCGGAGTCTCGTCCCGAAAAGTTCCTTCCTATATTTTCTCATTGAAAGACTTCATATAGGAGAAGATGGACGTCGGAGAGCCACCAGGGGGCCCACGAGGTAGGGGGGCATGCCCTAGGGGGGGGCCACCCTCGTGAGAAGGGTGTGGGCCCCCTGGCCTTCATCTTTGGCAAGGATTTTTCTTTTATTTATTTTAAGACGTTCGTGGAGTTTCAGGAGTTTTGGAGTTGCACAGAATAGGTCTCTAATATTTGCTCCTTTTCCAGCCCAGAATTCCAACTGCCGGCATTCTCCCTCCTTATGTAAACCTTGTAAAATAAGAGAGAATAGCCATAAGTATTGTAACATAAAGTGAAATAATAGTCCATAATGCAATAAATATCGATATAAAAGCATGATGCAAAATGGACGTATCATTTATAAACCATAGAGAAGTTGGAATACAGTAGGTTTAACACCAATATAAATAAAGAATGAGTTCATTACAGTACCTTGAAGTGGTGATTTATTTTATACTAACGGAGCTTACGAGTTTTCTACTTTAAGTTTTGTGTTGTGAAGTTTTCAAGTTTTGGGTAAAGATTCGATGGACTATGGAATAAGGAGTGGCAAGAGCCTAAGCTTGGGGATGCCCAAGGCACCCCAAGGTAATATTCAAGTACAACCAAGAGCCTAAGCTTGGGGATGCCCCGGAAGGCATCCCCTCTTTCGTCTTCGTTCATCGGTAACTTTACTTGGAGCTATATTTTTATTCACCACATGATATGTGTTTTGCTTGGAGCGTAAATTTATTTTGTTAGGATTTGCTTGCTGTTATTTATAACAATGTTTTGCATCTTTTATTTCAATAAAAGTGGCATTGATAGCCTTTATTATGCCTATGTTACAAGTATACATGTTGCTGTTTGAAAACAGAAAGTTTACCGCTGTTGCAATAATTCCCTAGAAAAGTCAGAATGTGATAAAATGTTGAAACCTTTTGCATATTAAGATCTGATAAATTTACTATAGTGGGAATTTTATTTCATAATTTTTGGAGCTAGGGAAGTATGGATGTTGCAGCATTCTTTACAGACTATCCTGTTTAGGCAGATTGCTGTTATGTTTGCATTGTTTGCATATGTTTGCTTCTTTAATGATTCTATTTGAGGATAGGACTATTAAATATGCAGAGTCCTTTAGTATGCAATGTTGAATAATAATTTTAGTGATTTGCTACAGTAGAGTATGATAAGGTTTTTGCAATGGTTTATACTAACTTATCTCACGAGTCCTTGTTGAGTTTTGTGTGGATGAAGCTTTTGAGATTTAGGGAGACCGTGATATGAGAGGAATTAAGGAGACACAAAAGCTCAAGCTTGGGGATTCCCAAGGCACCCCAAGATAATATTTCAAGAAGTCTCAAGCATCTAAGCTTGGGGATGCCCCGGTTGGCATCCCACCTTTCTTCTTCAACAACTATCGGTTAGTATCGGTTGATCCTAAGTTTTTGCTTCTTCACATGATGTTTGCTATTCTTAGATGTCATTTTATTTTGCTTTGATTGCTGTTTGAATAGAATACCAATATCTGAAATTATTAAATGTTATAGAGTCTTCACATAGTTGCATAATTATTCGACCACTCATTGATCTTCACTTATATCTTTCGGAGTAGTTTGTCATTGCTCTAGTGCTTCACTTATATCTTTTTAGAGCACGGTGGTAGTTTTATTTTGAAGAAATAGATGAACTCTCATGCTTCACTTATATTATTTTGAGAGTCTTAAATAGCATGGTAATTTTCTTAAAATCGTAATATGCTAGGTATACAAGATTAATAATAAAATTCTCTTATGAGTGTTTTGAATACTAAGAGAAGTTTGATGCTTGATGATTGTTTTGAGATATGGAGGTAATAATATCAAAGTCATGCTAGTTGAGTAGTTGTGAAATTGAGAAATGCTTGTGTTGAAGTTTGCAAGTCCCATAGCATGCATGTATGGTAAATGTTGTGTAACAAATTTGAAACATGAGGTGTTATTTGATTGTCCTCCTTATGAGTGGCGGTCCGGGACGAGCGGTGGTCTTTTCCTACCAATCTATCCCCCTAGGAGCATGCGCGTAGTGCCGAGGTTTTTGATGACTTGTAGATTTTTGCAATAAGTATGTGAGTTCTTTATGACTAATGTTGAGTCCATGGATTATACGCACTCTCACCCTTCCATCATTGCTAGCCTCTACGGTACCGTGCATTGCCCTTTCTCACATCGAGAGTTGGTGCAAACTTCGCCGGTGCATCCAAACCCCGTGATATGATACACTCTTTCACACATAAACCTCCTTATATCTTCCTCAAAACAGCCACCATACCTACCTATTATGGCATTTCCATAGCCATTCCAAGATATATTGCCATGCAACTTTCCACCATTCCGTTCATCATGACACATTCATCATTGTCATATTGCTTAGCATGATCATGTAGTTGACATAGTATTTGTGGCAAAGCCACCGTTCATAATTATTTCATACTTGTCACTCTTGATTCATTGCATATCCCGGTACACCGACGGAGGCATTCACATAGAGTCATACTTTGTTCTAGTATCGAGTTGTAATCATTGAGTTGTAAATAAATAGAAGTGTGATGATCATCATTCAATAGAGCATTGTCCCCCAAAAAGAGAGAGAGAGAGAGAGAGAGAGAGAAAGGCCAAATAAAAAAAGAAAGGCCAAATAAAAAAAGAAAGGCCAAATAAAAATATAAAAATAAAAAAATAAAATAAAAGGGACAATGCTACTATCCTTTGCCACACTTGTGCTTCAAAGTAGCACCATGATTCTTCATATAGAGAGTCTCTTGAGTTACCACTTTCATATACTAGTGGGAATTTTTCATTATAGAACTTGGCTTGTATATTCCAACAATGGGCCTCCTCAAGTGCCCTAGGTCTTCGTGAGCAAGAAATTTGGATGCACACCCACTAGTTTCTTTTGATGAGCTTTCATACATTTATAGCTCTAGTGCATCCGTTGCATGTCAATCCCTACTCCTTGCATTAACATCAATCGATGGGCATCTCCATAGCCCATTGATTAGCCTCGTTGATGTGAGACTTTCTCCTTTTTGTCTTCTCCACATAACCCCCTCATTATTCTATTCCACCCATAGTGCTATATCCATGGCTCACGCTCATGTATTGCGTGAAAGTTTATGAGTTTGAGATTACTAAAGTATGAAACAATTGCTTGGCTTGTCATCGGGGTTGTGCATGATGAGAGAATTCTTGTGTGACGAAAATGAAACATGACTAAACTATATGATTTTGTAGGGATGAACTTTCTTTGGCCATGTTATTTTGAGAAGACATAATTGCTTAGTTAGTATGCTTGAAGTATTATTATTTCTATGTCAATATGAACTTTTGTCTTGAATCTTATGGATCTGAATATTCATACCACAAGTAAGAAGAATTACATTGAAATTATGCCAACTAGCATTCCACATCAAAAATTATCTTTTTTATCATTTACCTACTCGAGGAAGAGCAGGAATTAAGCTTAGGGATGCTTGATACATCTCCAACGTATCTATAATTTTTGATTGCTCCATGCTATATTATCTTCTGTTTTGGGCATATTGGGCTTTATTATCCACTTTTATATTATTTTTGGGACTAACCTATTAACCAGAGGCCCAACCCAGATTTGCGGTTTTATGCCTATTTCAGTGTTTTGAAGAAAAGGAATATCAGACGGAGTCGAAACGGAACAAAATCAACTAGAGAAGTTATTTTTGGAAGGAAAGCAACCCAGGGAACTTGGAGTGCACGTCAGGGGAGACACGGGCTGCCCACGAGGGTGGGGGGCGCGCCCACCTCCCTAGGGCGCGCCCCTACCTCGTGGGGCCCCCGTGGCTCCTCCGACGTACTTTCTGCACTCATATATATCGTCGTACCCTAAAACTTCCAGAACGGAGGTTAGATTGGGAGTTCCGCCACCAGAAGCCTCCATAGCCACCGAAAACCAATCTAGACCCGTTCTGGCACCCTGTCGGAGGGGGCAATCCTTCTCTGGTGGCCATCTTCATCATCCCGGTGCTCTCCATGACGAGGAGGGAGTAGTTCTCCCTCGGGGCTGAGGGTATGTACCAGTAGCTATGTGTTTGATCTCTCTCTCTCTCTCTCTCTCTCTCGTGTTCTTGATTTGGCACGATCTTGATGTATCGCGAGCTTTCCTATTATAGTTGGATCCTATGTTTCTCCTCCCCCTCTTTTCTCTTGTAATGAATTGAGTTTCCCCTTTGGAGTTATCTTATCGGATTGAGTCTTTAAAGACTTGAGAACACTTGATGTATGTCTTGTTGATCAACTTGCGGGTTTCGTGACATCGGGAACCTATGCATAGGGGTTGGCACACGTTTTCGTCGTGATTCTCCGCTAGGAACTTTGGGCACTCTTTGAGGTCCTTTGTGTTGGTTGAATAGATGAATCTGAGATTGTGTGACGCATATCGTATAATCATACCCACAGATACTTGAGGTGACATTGGAGTATCTAGGTGACATTAGGGTTTTGGTTGATTTGTGTCTTAAGGTGTTATTCTAGTAGGAACTCTAGGGCTGTTTGTGATACTTATAGGAATAGCCCAACGGATTGATTGGAAAGAATAACTTTGAGGTGGTTTCGTACCCTACCATAATCTCTTCGTTCATTCTCCGCTATTGGTGACTTTGGAGTGACTCTTTGTTGCATGTTGAAGGATAGTTATGTGATCCAATTATGCTATTATTGTTGAGGGAACTTACACTAGTGAAAGTATGAACCCTAGGACTTGTTTCCTATCATTGCAATACCGTTTACGCTCACTTTTATCATTAGTTACCTTGCTGTTTTTATATTTTCATATTACAAATACCTTTATCTACCATCCATATACCACTTGTTTCACCATCTCTTGGCCGAACTAGTGCACCTATACAATTTACCATTGTATTGGGTGTGTTGGGGACACAAGAGACTCTTTGTTATTTGGTTGCAGGGTTGCTTGAGAGAGACCATCTTCATCCTATGCCTCCTACGGATTGATAAACCTTAGGTCATCCACTTGAGGGAAATTTGCTACTGTCCTACAAACCTCTGCACTTGGAGGCCCAACAACGTCTACAAGAAGAAGGTTGTGTAGTAGACATCAATATATAATAAGGAGGCACTTGCGTACGTGAGGCTATGGACCTGGTGGGTCCCCATTGTCAGCCTCTCCAAGTAAAGTTATGTCCTCGCCCGCACGCGCTTTCCGCCTGAAACAGTCAGCGCCGCCCGCCCCGCTTCCCGGTGCAGGCGATTGCTCCGCCTTCAAACGACACAAGTGCCACCCGTCCGTCCATCTGCCGCCCACATTAATGATACGCGGTTGCCGAGGTGGCTACTCCGGTGCCACACGTCCGTCCCTCCGCCCGCCCACCATTGCTATATAAACTGCTGCGCCGGCCATAGCCGCAGTCATCCGCATCCATTCCCTTTCTCCTGTCCACACCACTACTGCCCACCATGGCTTCCTCGCGCTCTGGCGCTCTTCGGGATGAGCGGACGACGGACCACAAGGAGATGGCAGCCATTGCTGACGACCGGCTGGCCGGCAGGCAGCCGGAGGACGACGACGTCCCAATGGAGAACATGGTAGTCGACGATCCTCGCCGGTGCATTGCACCATGACCATCAGCGAGGCCTGTGCCCAATATATGGACAGTGTGAGGCAGATGCGTCAGGAGCAGTTCCGGGAGGCGCTGGCCGACGCCGCCTACAACCACCATCTCCTCCAGGAGCATCTGCAGGTGGAGGAGCAGATCGCCGTGGAGCAGGCGGAGCCGGAGGCGCTGCTCGACTCGTACCGCTCCGCCCGCAAGGGCCGCCTCGAGTGCTGGCGGGAGCGCATGCGGGTGGCGGAGGCTACGACCGCCTACAAAGAGGCTAGCAAAGAGGGCGATGAAGCAGGCGAGGCGCTGTTTGGCGAGACCGAGGACGAGGCAGAGGAAAATGCCGGCTCCGACGAGTCCCCGCTCCGCTGGCATCGACGAGGCCCTGCTCCGCCGAGGCCCCGCGACACCAACAACAAGGCAGAGGACACCGCCGGCTCCGCCGAGGCCCCGCCCCGCCAACAACGAGGCAAAGGACATCGCCGGCTCAGCCGAGGCCCCACCCTGCTGGCAACGCGGGGGAGGATTTCCACCGCTCCGCTGAGGCGTTGCCTGCTGGCAACGAGACATAGGACATCGCCGGCTCCGCCGAGGCCCCGCCCCGCTGCCAACGAGGCCGCGCCACACAGAAAACGAGGAAGAGTAGAACACGGTAGGTTGCTGCCTCTCGGGTCCAAGTAAGGCCACCACTGCTACCCTCCTGTTGAAGCCAAGCTAGGCGGGTTGACCATTGACGGCCGGTTAGCTTCTTGGCGGCGACGTGGAGTCGGGGAGTTCTGCTGGAGAATAACGCTGCTTCTACTTAACTGCTGGTGTAGTTGGCTGACTGACACGTGGGCCCAACAGGCCACATGTCAGTTACGCAACTGCACATGCAGTTAAGTCACTGAAGCTTCTGTTCGGCTCAGCGGGACACAAGTGGGTAGCTTTGGTTAATTAATTATACCTCCAGCGCACCCCTTTTTAGTTGAAGAATGTATGAAATGTAATGAAATCTGGCATGTTTATATGAAATCCGACCGTGTATGAATGAATTTATTTCGATTAGTTCGAATTCCTGTATCACTGGCATTGGATGAACATGGAAAACAATATATACTAGCATTATTCCCAGGGTGATCACCTCGTTTGCAGCAGTTTCACATGTACTCCCTCCGGTCCTTTCTAGTCTGCATACACGTTTTGTCTGTAGTCAAAGTATCTCTACTTTGACCAATCTTATACAAAAAGTATGCACTTTCACAATGTGCAAAGTAAAAAGGAACAGAAGGAGTACAAAGAGTTTGAGCAGGTTTTTAGCGTTTCTGTACATTGCAATCAAACACACAAGCCTGGCAATTCATAGAGAACATTCAAAACAATCGATGATTATGCATCTCAGCGACTCACATGTCAGAGGCAATATTTACTTCACAACTAAAGAATAAAGAAAAAATTGATCGACGCTGCTGACAGCAAGGGCTTCCCATTCGAAAATATCAAACGCATGTCTTGCTAAAATCAATAAGCAAAATTTGACAAGGTTGTCCCATTCCAAAATATCAAATGCCTACGATTGTGGAATGGGCAGGATTTGCCATCAGTTCGGACATTGACATGGCACCTCGTGCTAAATAAACCACCTGTTCTTTTTGTGTAGTTCCACCAAAATCAACCAAATTCACGCGTAGCTTGTATGATTTCGCCCTTATATGTTGCCACACCTTGAACTTATCGGCACCTCCTTTCTTGTGGTGGAAATGAATGATTCGATGTATTCATGAACATTTTGTGCAGTTCCCATTGAAATCAAGCTGAGCACCCCTGTTTGCACAAATACAAAAAAGTGATTAGTATAGAGCTGAAGGAAATATGCCCTAGAGGCAATAATAATGTTATTATTTTATTTCCTTATATCATGATAAATGTTTATTATTCATGCTAGAATTGTATTATCCGGAAACATAATACTTGTGTGAATACATAGACAAACTAAACGTCACTAGTATGCCTCTACTTGACTAGCTCGTTAATCAAAGATGGTTATGTTTCCTAACCATAGACATGTGTTGTCATTTGATTAACGGGATCACATTATTAGGAGAATGATGTGATTGACATGACCCATTCCATTAGCTTAGCACCCGATCGTTTAGTATGTTGCTATTGCTTTCTTCATGACTTATACATGTTCCTATGACCATGAGATTATGCAACTCCCGTTTGCCGGAGGAACACTTTGTGTGCTACCAAACGTCACAACGTAACTGGGTGATTATAAAGGAGCTCTACAGGTGTCTCCAAAGGTAAATGTTGGGTTGGCGTATTTCGAGATTAGGATTTGTCACTCCGATTGTCGGAGAGGTATCTCTGGGCCCTCTCGGTAATGCACATCACATAAGACTTGCAAGCATTGCAACTAATAAGTTAGTTGCGAGATGATGTATTACGAAACGAGTAAAGAGACTTGCCGGTAACGAGATTGAACTAGGTATTGAGATACCGACGATCGAATCTCGGGCAAGTAACATACCAATGACAAAGGGAACAACGTATGTTGTTATGCGGTCTGACCGATAAAGATCTTCGTAGAATATGTGGGAGCCAATATGAGCATCCAGGTTCTGCTATTTGTTATTGACCGGAGACATGTCTCGGTCATGTCTACATTGTTCTCGAACCCGTAGGGTCCGCACGCTTAAGGTTTCGATGACAGTTATATTATGAGTTTATGAGTTTTGATGTACCAAAGTTAGTTCGGAGTCCCGGATGTGATCACGGACATGACGAGGAGACTCTAAATGGTCGAGACATAAAGATTGATATATTGGACAGCTATATTCGGACACCGGAAGTGTTCCGGATGATTTCGGAGAAAACCGGAGAGCCGGAGGGTTACCGGAACCCCCCGGGGGAAGGAAGTGGGGAGGGAGAAGGAAAGGGGGGTGCCGCCTAGGAGTCCTACTCCTACTAGGAGGAGGACTCCTCCTTGGTGCGCCATAGGGCTGGCCGGCCTCCTCCCCTTGCTCCTTTATATATAGGGGCAGGAGGCACCCCTAGACACACAAGTTGATCCACGTGATCGTTTTCTTAGCCGTGTGCGGTGCCCCTTCCACCATAATCCTCGATAATATTGTAGTGGTGCTTAGGCGAAGCCCTGCGACAGTTGAACATCAAGATCGTCACCACACCATCGTGCTGACGGAACTCTTCCCCGACACTTTGCTGGATCGGAGTCCGGGGATCGTCATCGAGCTGAATGTGTGCTAGAACTCGGAGGTGCCGTATGTTCGGTGCTTGGATCGGTCGGATCGGGAAGACGTACGACTACTTCCTCTACGTTGTGTCAACACTTCCGTTGCCGGTCTACGAGGGTACGTAGACAACACTCTCCCCTCTCGTTGCTATGCATGACCATGATCTTGCATGTGCGTAGGATTTTTTTGGAAATTACTATGTTCCCCAACAGTGGCATCCGAGCCTTGGTTTTATGTGTTGATGTTATATGCATGAGTAGAACACAAGTGAGTTGTGGGCGATATAAGTCATACTGCTTACTAGCATGTCATACTTTGGTTAGGCGGTATTGTTGGATGAAGCGGCCCGGACCAACATTACGCGTACGCTTACACGAGAACGGTTCTCCCGACGTGCTTTGCACAAAGGTGGCTAGCGGGTGTCAGTTTCTCCAACTTTAGTTGAACCAAGTGTGGCTACGCCCGGTCCTTGCGAAGGTTAAAACAACACCAACTTGACAAACTATCGTTGTGGTTTTGATGCGTAGGTAAGATTGGTTCTTGCTTAAGCCCGTAGCAGCCTAGTAAAACTTGCAACAACAAAGTAGAGGACGTCTAACTTGTTTTTGCAGGGCATGTTGTAATGTGATATGGTCAAGACATGATGCTAAATTTTATTGTATGAGATGATCATGTTTTGTAACCGAGTTATCAGCAACTCGCAGGAGCCATATGGTTGTCGCTTTATTGTATGCAATGCAATTGCGCTGTAATGCTTTACTTTATCACTAAACGGTAGCGATAGTCGTGGAAGCATAAGTTTGGCGAGACGACAACGATGCTACGATGGTGATCAAGGTGTCGCGCTGGTGACGATGGTGATCATGATGGTGCTTCAAAGATGGAGATCACAAGGACAAGATGATGATGGCCATATCATATCACTTATATTGATTGCATGTGATGTTTATATTTTATGCATCTTATCTTGCTTTGATTGACAGTAGCATTTTAAGATGATCTCTCACTAATTATCAAGAAGTGTTCTCCCTGAGTATGCACCATTGCGAAAGTTCTTCGTGCTGAGACACCACGTGATGATCGGGTGTGATAGGCTCTACGTTCAAATACAACGGGTGCAAAACAGTTGCACACGCGGAATACTCAGGTTATACTTGACGAGCCAAGCATATACAGATATGGCCTCGGAACACGGAGACCGAAAGGTCGAGCGTGAATCATATAGTAGATATGATCAACATAGTGATGTTCACCAATGAAACTACTCCATCTCACGTGATGATCGGATATGGTTTAGTTGATTTGGATCACGTAATCACTTAGAAGATTAGAGGGATGTCTATCTAAGTGGGAGTTCTTTAGTAATATGATTAATTGAACCTAAATTTATCATGAACTTAGTACCTGATAGTATCTTGCTTGTTTATGTTTGATTGTAGATAGATGGCCCGTGCTGTTGTTCCATTGAATTTTAATGCGTTCCTTGAGAAAGCAAAGTTGAAATATGATGGTAGCAATTACACGGACCGGGTCCGTAACTTGAGGATTATCCTCATTGCTGCACAGAAGAATTACGTCCTGGAAGCACCGCTGGGTGCCAGGCCTGCTGCTAGAGCAACAGCAGATGTTATGAATGTTTGGCAGAGCAAAGCTGATGACTACTCGATAGTTCAGTGTGCCATGCTTTACGGCTTAGAATCGGGACTTCAACGACGTTTTGAACGTCATGGAGCATATGAGATGTTCCAGGAGTTGAAGTTAATATTTCAAGCAAATGCCCGGACTGAGAGATATGAAGTCTCCAATAAGTTCTATAGCTGCAAGATGGAGGAGAGCAGTTCTGTCAGTGAGCATATACTCAAAATGTCTGGGTATAATAATCACTTGATTCAATTGGGAGTTAATCTTCCAGATGATTGCATCATTGACAGAATTCTCCAATCACTGCCACCTAGCTACAAGAGTTTCGTGATGAACTATAATATGCAAGGGATGAATAAGACTATTCCCGAGCTCTTCACAATGCTGAAAGCTGCAGAGGTAGAAATCAAGAAGGAGCATCAAGTGTTGATGGTCAACAAGACCACTAGTTTCAAGAAAAAGGGCAAAGGGAAGAAGAAGGGGAACTTCAAAAAGAACAACAAGCAAGTTGCTACTCAAGAGAAGAAACCCAAACCTGGACCTAAGCTTGAAACTGAGTGCTTCTACTGCAAGCAGACTGGTCACTGGAAGCGGAACTGCCCCAAGTATTTGGCGGATAAGAAGGATGGCAAGGTGAACAAAGGTATATGTGATATACATGTTATTGATGTGTACCTTACTAATGCTCGCAGTAGCACCTGGGTATTCGATACTGGTTCTGTTGCTAATATTTGCAACTCGAAACAGGGACTACAGATTAAGCGAAGATTGGCTAAGGACGAGGTGATGATGCGCGTGGGAAATGGTTCCAAAGTCGATGTGATCGCGGTCGGCATGCTACCTCTACATCTACCTTCGGGATTAATATTAGACCTAAATAATTGTTATTTGGTGCCAGCGTTGAGCATGAACATTATATCCGGATCTTGTTTGATGCGAGACGGTTACTCATTTAAATCAGAGAATAATGGTTGTTCTATTTATATGAGTAATATCTTTTATGGTCATGCACCCTTAAAGAGTGGTCTATTCTTATTAAATCTTGATAGTAGTGACACACATATTCATAATGTTGAAGCCAAAAGATGCAAAGTTGATAATGATAGTGCAACTTATTTGTGGCACTGCCGTTTATGTCATATCGGTGTAAAGCGCATGAAGAAACTCCATACTGATGGACTTTTGGAACCACTTGATTATGAATCGCTTGGTACTTGAGAACCGTGCCTTATGGGTAAGATGACAAAAATACCGTTCTCCGGTACTATGGAGAGAGCAACATATTTGTTGGAAATCATACATACAGATGTATGTGGTCCGATGAAAGTTGAAGCTCGTGGCGGATATCGTTATTTTCTCACATTCATAGATGACTTAAGCAGATATGGGTATATCTACTTAATGAAACATAAGTCTGAAACGTTTGAAAAGTTCAAAGAATTTCAGAGTGAAGTTGAAAATCATCGTAACAAGAAAATAAAATTCCTATGATCTGATCGGGGAGGAGAATATTTGAGTTACGAGTTTGGTGTACATTTGAAACAATGCGGAATAGTTTCGCAACTCACGCCACCCGGAACACCACAGCGTAATGGTGTGTCCGAACGTCGTAATCGTACTTTACTTGATATGGTGCGATCTATGATGTCTCTTACTGATTTACCGCTATCGTTTTGGGGTTATGCTCTAGAGACGACCGCATTCACGTTAAATAGGGCACCATCAAAATCCGTTGAGACGACGCCTTATGAACTGTGGTTTGGCAAGAAACCAAAGTTGTCGTTTCTGAAAGTTTGGGGTTGCGATGCTTATGTGAAAAAGCTTCAACCTGATAAGCTCGAACCCAAATCGGAGAAATGTGTCTTCATAGGATATCCAAAGGAAACTATTGGATACACCTTCTATCACAGATCCGAAGGCAAGAGTTTTGTTGCTAAATTCGGAAACTTTCTAGAGAAGGAGTTTCTCTCAAAAGAAGTGAGTGGGAGGAAAGTAGAACTTGATGAGGTAACTGTACCTGCTCCCTTATTGGAAAGTAGTACATCACAGAAACCAGTTTCTATGACACCTACACCAATTAGTGAGGAAGCTAATGATGATGATCATGAAACTTCAAAACAAGATACTACTGAACCTCGTAGATCAACCAGACTAAGATCCGCACCAGAGTGGTACGGTAATCCTGTTCTGGAAGTCATGCTACTAGATCATGATGAACCTACAAACTATGGAGAAGCGATGGTGAGCCCAGATTCCGCAAAATGGCTTGAAGCCATGAAATCTGAGATGGATCCATGTATGAGAACAAAGTATGGACTTTGGTTGACTTGCCCAATGATCGGCAAGCAATTGAGAATAAATGGATCTTCAAGAAGAAGACTGACGCTGACGGTAATGTTACTGTCTACAAAGCTCGACTTGTCGCAAAAGGTTTTCGACAAGTTCAAGGGATTGACTACGATGAGACCTTCTCACCCGTAGCGATGCTTAAGTCTGTCCGAATCATGTTAGCAATTGCCGCATTTTATGATTATGAAATTTGGCAGATGGATGTCAAAACTGCATTCCTGAATGGATTTCTGGAAGAAGAGTTGTATATGATGCAGCCGGAAGGTTTTGTCGATCCAAAGGGAGCTAACAAAGTGTGCAAGCTCCAGCGATCCATTTATGGACTGGTGCAAGCTTCTCGAAGTTGGAATAAACGCTTTGATAGTGTGATCAAAGCATTTGGTTTTGTACAGACTTTTGGAGAAGCCTGTATTTACAAGAAAGTGAGTGGGAGCTCTGTAGCATTTCTGATATTATATGTAGATGACATATTACTAATCGAAAATGATATAGAATTTCTGGATAGCATAAAGGGATACTTGAATAAGAGTTTTTCAATGAAAGACCTCGGTGAAGCTGCCTACATATTGGGCATCAAGATCTATAGAGATAGATCAAGACGCTTAATTGGACTTTCACAAAGCACATACCTTGACAAAGTTTTGAAAAAGTTCAAAATGGATCAAGCAAAGAAAGGATTCTTGCCTGTGTTACAAGGTGTGAAATTGAGTAAGACTCAATGCCCGACCAATGCAGAAGATAGAGAGAAAATGAAAGATGTTCCCTATGCTTCAGCCATAGGCTCTATCATGTATGCAATGCTGTGTACCAGACCTGATGTGTGTCTTGCTATAAGTCTAGCAGGGAGGTACCAAAGTAATCCAGGAGTGGATCACTGGACAACGGTCAAGGACATCCTGAAATACCTGAAAAGGACTAAGGATATGTTTCTCATATATGGAGGTGACAAAGAGCTCATCGTAAATGGTTACGTCGATGCAAGCTTTGACACTGATCCGGACGATTCTAAATCGCAAACTGGATACGTGTTTACATTAAACGGTGGAGCTGTTAGTTGGTGCAGTTCTAAACAAAGCGTTGTGGCAGGATCTACATGTGAAGCGGAGTACATAGCTGCTTCGGAAGCAGCAAACGAAGGAGTCTGGCTGAAGGAGTTCATATCCGATCTAGGTGTCATACCTAGTGCATCGGGTCCAATGAAAATCTTTTGTGACAATACTGGTGCAATTGCATTGGCAAAGGAATCCAGATTTCATAAGAGAACCAAGCACATCAAGAGATGCTTCAATTCCATCCAGGATCTAGTCCAGGTGGGAGACATAGAGATTTGCAAGATACATACAGATCTGAATGTTGTAGACCCATTGACTAAGCCTCTTCCACAAGCAAAACATGATCAACACCAAAGCTCCATGGGTGTTAGAATCATTACTGTATAATCTAGATTGCTGACTCTAGTGCAAGTGGGAGACTAAAGGAAATATGCCCTAGAGGCAATAATAATGTTATTATTTTATTTCCTTATATCATGACAAGTGTTTATTATTCATGCTAGAATTGTATTATCCGGAAACATAATACTTGTGTGAATACATAGACAAACTAAATGTCACTAGTATGGCTCTACTTGATTAGCTCGTTAATCAAAGAAGGTTATGTTTCCTAACCATAGACATGTGTTGTCATTTGATTAACGGGATCACATTATTAGGAGAATGATGTGATTGACATGACCCATTCCATTAGCTTAGCACCCGATCGTTTAGTATGTTGCTATTGCTTTCTTCATGACTTATACATGTTCCTATGACCATGAGATTATGCAACTCCCGTTTGCCGGAGGAACACTTTGTGTGCTACCAAACGTCACAACGTAACTGGGTGATTATAAAGGAGCTCTACAGGTGTCTCCAAAGGTAAATGTTGGGTTGGCGTATTTCGAGATTAGGATTTGTCACTCCGATTGTCGGAGAGGTATCTCTGGGCCCTCTCAGTAATGCACATCACATAAGACTTGCAAGCATTGCAACTAATAAGTTAGTTGCGAGATGATGTATTACGAAACGAGTAAAGAGACTTGCCGGTAACGAGATTGAACTAGGTATTGAGATACCGACGATCGAATCTCGGGCAAGTAACATACCGATGACAAAGGGAACAACGTATGTTGTTATGCGGTCTGACCGATAAAGATCTTCATAGAATATGTGGGAGCCAATATGAGCATCTAGGTTCCGCTATTGGTTATTGACCGGAGACATGTCTCGGTCATGTCTACATTGTTCTCGAACCCGTAGGGTCCGCACGCTTAAGGTTTCGATGACAGTTATATTATGAGTTTATGAGTTTTGATGTACCGAAGTTAGTTCGGAGTCCCGGATGTAATCACGGACATGACGAGGAGTCTCGAAATGGTCGAGACATAAAGATTGATATATTGGACGGCTATATTCGGACACCGGAAGTGTTCCGGATGATTTCGGAGAAAACCGGAGAGCCGGAGGGTTACCGGAACCCCCCGGGAGAAGTAATGGGCCATATGGGCCTTAGTGGAGAGAGAGAGAGAAGGGCAGCCAGGGTGGGCCGCGCGCCTCCTCCCCCCTGGTCCGAATTGGACTAGGAGAGGGGGGGGGGGGCGGCGCTCCCCTTTCCTTCTCCCTCCCCACTTCCTTCCCCCTCCTAGTAGGAGTCCTACTCCTACTAGGAGGAGGACTCCTCCTTGGTGCGCCATAGGGCCGGCCGGCCTCCTCCCCTTGCTCCTTTATATACGGGGGCAGGGGGAACCCCTAGACAC
>NC_041390.1:103819588-103826496 GCF_002162155.2 Triticum dicoccoides
AGAGAGAAGGGCAGCCAGGGTGGGCCGCGCGCCTCCTCCCCCCTGGTCCGAATTGGACTAGGAGAGGGGGGGGGGGCGGCGCTCCCCTTTCCTTCTCCCTCCCCACTTCCTTCCCCCTCCTAGTAGGAGTCCTACTCCTACTAGGAGGAGGACTCCTCCTTGGTGCGCCATAGGGCCGGCCGGCCTCCTCCCCTTGCTCCTTTATATACGGGGGCAGGGGGAACCCCTAGACACACAAGTTGATCCACGTGATCGTTTTCTTAGCCGTGTGCGGTGCCCCCTTCCACCATAATCCTCGATAATATTGTAGTGGTGCTTAGGCGAAGCCCTGCGACAGTTGAACATCAAGATCGTCACCACACCGTCGTGCTGATGGAACTCTTCCCCGACACTTTGCTGGATCGGAGTCCGGGGATCGTCATCGAGCTGAACATGTGCTAGAACTCGGAGGTGTCATACGTTCGGTGCTTGGATCGGTCGGATCGGGAAGACATACGACTACTTCCTCTACGTTGTGTCAACACTTCCGTTGCCGGTCTACGAGGGTACATAGACAACACTCTCCCCTCTCGTTGCTATGCATCACCATGATCTTGCATGTGCGTAGGAAATTTTTTGAAATGACTACGTTCCCCAACAAGAGCAAACTGTACTATGAATTGACAGTTTCAACAGGCACATACATGGTCCATGTAGAGCACACTTTTAGAAAAATGGAACTCACCAGAAAGAATCCTAGAACAACATTGTACTCGCGCATCACAGCAAAAAATGGAGATTTTGTCAGTCCTTCTGAGCTGAAGTTAGTTTGGTCTTGTGGGGAGTAATGTAACCACCCTTCAACTGCTCCTTCTGATGATAAGATAGACAGGGCTTCTTCATCCTGGCATAATCGGAACTAGTCACTTCACGTACTCCATATTCTTCTTCAGAGGAAGATGATCCTTTTGTGCAAAGACAAGAGGACTACTAAATGCTAGCATCACTGTTTGGTCGAAAAAAAGGAAAGGAAATATTTAAAACAACACAGATGAAGCACTTCTCAAGGACAATACCACTTTTTCATGACAGCACCGGGAGTTGATTTTTGTTTTTCTTCCCCTTGTTATTCCCCTTCATCACTTGGTTCAATAACAAACAAGCTTCGCCTTCAATGTAAGATTTGGCATGTCAATTAGGGAGCACAAGTATAGTACTAAACTTAATTTTCTGATGAAAGTGACAAAATACAGCCAGCAGTTGTGAAATATCCTTATCTTACCTCAATGGTATATTACGGTGCACATACAGATTGGAAGTCTTGTCTCCATTTGTGCAGTTCACTAAAATCAAGCAGCATTATCGTATAAGTAGCACAACAATGAATGCACACTGCAGAATCATGTGAAAGAAGGCTAGTACTGACCTCTCATGATGCGGAATTCAAACAACTCACAAGAAGAAGATATGAACCAAATTTGCCTTAACGGATAGGAAGTAAGATCTCCTCTTGTGCAGTTCCACTAAGATCAAGCAATCAAGGAACGTTGTCGATGTGACATTTTGGTTGAACTGCACAAAACACTCTTAAAACAAAAGTGTTTTATACAGTGCAACAAAAGGTCACAATGGCAATGAGGTGAAGCAGATAACCCTGTTTACACAGAGGTGCAAAGGAAACAATTAGTGGTCAATAATGGTGGATGACACAGAAGCCAACAAAAAGAAGCATCTACCTTATCTAAATGGGAAAGAAAGCAAGATAGTAGCATTTCTCAAACAGTGGCATTGATTAATATTAACATAGAGATTATATTAATAATAAAATCCGTTAAACATGTAATTTGCTTTTAACTATGGCATTGCATCAATTTTCCAGCGGCATTATTAGAGGGTGTTTGTTTACAGGGACATTTTGGTGTAGGGACTAAAAAACTCCGTGTCAGTCCCTCTAAACCAAAGAGGAGGGACTTTTAGGGACTAAAAGTGGGCATTTGGGACTAAAGAAAGAAGACCCCGAGGGAGTCTTTTTGGGACTTCTTCCAACAGTTGCCCCTACCACGCATCGCACCTTGTCTCTATTAGTTCATTACTAGGGGTAACATGGTCTTTTAGCATGTCATTTAATAACATCTAGTCCATGTTTAGTCCCTGGAACCCAGCAGGTAGGGACTAGGGAGTTATTAACCAAACAGGGCCTTAGATTAACAACAGCTAATGAGTTGCACGGGACAGTGGACGCACCAGCACCATGTGCATCTACCGATGTACTGTGGTCATGCACACTCTGTTACAACAAAGAACAAGCAACCAAGGAGCATATTTGTGTTGGTCCCAGTTTTGTTATCTTTAGACGCCTTTCCCTATGTGAGCGCAGCAAATCTAGTCCTGCTGAAACTCTACAGCCTTGTCCCTTCCTTTCCTTTTTGAACTAGTACTTTCGCCCCTTCCTTTCCTCTTTGAACCACGCCCTAGATTTATGCGATACAACTTTCCCCCATTCCTTTCCTCTTTGAACCACGTCCTAGATTAATGCTATACAACTTTCCCCCTTCATTTCCTCTTTGAACCACGTCCCAGATTCATGCTATATACAACTTTTCCACTACTTTCCCCCACTCCTTTCCTCTTTGAACCACGTCCTTGATTCATGGTATACATGCAGCTAGAGCAATGCATGTGGAGTAAGTAAATTATACCTTAAGGTTCTTGGGGCGTGGTTCGGTGGGCGACGGGACGGTGGCGAAGAAGAAGGGGTCGGAGGCCCTCCCGCGCCGCCGCTGGGTGGAAAGTGAACAGCTGCGCCGGTAGTCCCTCGCCGACGGCGACAGCGTTAAGCCTCCTTCCCTTCCCGGCGGACGGATCCTGCCGGCTCTTTGAGCAGCAGTGAGGGGAGAGAGAGGCCAACGAAGTCTTGTTTAGATCTGGAGAGGGCGAGAGTGTGTGAAGAGAGCAACTACAAGCGCTGAGGCTCCAGCGGGAGAGGGCGAGAGAGTGAGCGAACAGGCTAACCAGCTACACAACCCTCCCGTTATGTTTAATGAGAGGGAAATAACCTTTTATACATTCCTGCATTCGTGTGACAAGCATGCCGTGTTTTTTATGTGTGTGTGGGAGTCATTGGGATTTCAATCATAATCGTGTCATGTGGCTTTGGTGGTAAGACTATCCACAGTGGTGCAGAAATAATGCAGCCTTAGTCACCTTACCTCTCTCCACATAGTACGTTGGTTCCCACCAGTCAGAGGGTGAAACAAACAAATTAATAAGAAAAATTAAAAGTGCCAGCGGTGTATCTTACCTCACATATCTCGCTACTGCTCGGGAACACTATCCAATTGATCCCTCTGTTTGCTCACGTACTATTTTAAGTGAATCCTTATTATAACATGCACACAAATTTTGGCCACTTGTATTCGACTTAAGTCAGTGTGCAACCATATCTCGTATACTTACTACTCCCTCCGTCTAGGTGTAATAAGTCACGTTAGAAGGTGCAACGGGACCAAGGTGCGTGTGTGTGCGTGTGCGTGTGCGTGTGCGTGTGTGTGTGTGTGTGTGTGTGTGTGTGTGTGTGTGTGTTTAACACCATGTGTGTGTTAGAGAGAGCGACAGATCGACCTACTCCTACAGAGAGATGTTGTGTAGTATATGATTTTAGCCGCGTGAGTCGGTGCATCCTCTCATTTCCGGGCGTGTCCGGTAGGGACATGCGGACAGCTGCCACGCCCGCTCTTGACCAGCCTGGCCCACCCAAAGCCCCTCCATCGCCCGTGCGCGCTTCCCGCCCGAAACAGTCAGCACCTCTCCAAAGAATCGGTGCCGCATTCATGCTTGGGCAGAGCGGACGCGACCTCTCACTAGCGTAAGAGTGATGGTCGCTTCGTCCGTCCAACTTACTGTTGGGTCTATGTGATTTGACGGCTCATTGGTCTTTATTACTGAGGTGGTAGGACTGCTGTATGTCCCACGCCTTCGGCGAAAGGAGGTATACTACTACTAGATTACAATTTTCTCCATTCTTACAGCGGAGGCGTGCAAGAGCAGTGAAAACACGCAGGCTCAGTGATTACATGGCCCACCTCACACTACTATCACCGTGCGACACCTAACTCTTTACATAGTACTCCCTCCGTTCCTAAATATTACTAGATGAGTTCCCGCGCGTTGGCGCGGAACAACGGTATATCTCTCTGCGCAAAATTATCGATTTCATAGAACAAAAAAAACTCTATAACTGCATGACAAATGTGGTAGCCAAACTAAATAAACTCCCATCATCATTTAGATCATCCCACGTAAGGAAAAAAGATCAGCCAACTCCTGAACTCCTACTGCATAATGGGATTATATTTTTCTTTTTGACATGTTAATGGGACTTAAAAGCTCACTTACATGCATGCTACCGGTGCATGCTTGCATGCAGACATGTTGATGTGATTTAAAACCCACTCACATGCATGTGGCACGGTATTTCTGCATGCTTGCATGTGGCTTAGTGCGGAGCCTCTCAACATCAAGATCAGACAACTATTATGGACTGATTTACTTCATCTAACGGCTACATCAATTTTGATGACGTGGCTCAAGGAGAGGATAGAGAATTCCTAGTAGTGGGGCTAGCTATTACTAGTAGATATAAGTCTTTGTAGACATTCCACTACATACGGAACAAAATGAATGAATCTACACTTAAACTGCATCTATATACATCCGCATGTGGTTCATGGTGAAATCTCTACAAAGACTTATATTTAGGAACGGAGGAAGTACTAGTATAGTACGTACTATAATTTATCAGCAAGATAAATTTGTACAATGCTACGAAGCTTCCAACTTCTGTTACATGTATCTTGCGTCCAAGGTTGCCCGTTGCAAGATTTCATCAAATACAAAGGAGACTAACATGCATGCTATTGCATCTCAATGATTGACAGATCATAGCAAATATGTACTCCCTCCGTTCCAAAATAAGTTTCTCAACTTTGTGCAAACTTTAGTACAAAGTTGTACTACTACTAAAGTTGACACTTATTTTGGAACAAAGGCAGCTAAAGAAAAAAACGATCCATGCAGTCCCTAGCCCTTGAACCGTGAACCCTGACCATGCTTCAATTTTCTGGCAACGTTCGAGCTTCCTAATAAATGAAGTTTGCAACCTTTTGATCATCGGATCATTTTGTGCAGTTTCACCAAAATCGAGATGAGCATCCCTGTGGCAAAGAAATTGAACAAGCGTGATTAGAATAAGATTATTGGGACTAGTTTATGAGACATAAACTCATCACAAATACAATACGTAGAAGCTAGTAGAGGTATGTGCGGGGCAAATAAGTAGAGAAACATCCACAGGGAGTGATGTGGGCAGCTGGAGCAGTGGTGCAAGCCGGCTGTAAAGGGAGTTGTACCTGAGGGATGTAGCTCAACCTTGAGGAGGGCGGCGGGAGGCGGCAACTGCCCACGTCGCGGCAGTGAGCAAGGGACAAAGGCAACCTCACCGGCTTTGTGAGAGAGAACGGCGGGGACCCCTGATCGGGACGTGCCGACAGTGGGTTTTCGCCGTCGGTGACGGCCACCGCATCTACACTAAGCATCCACCCCTTCCCCAAGCGGACGTGATCCGCCGAGATGTTAGAGATGTGGCCACAGTCGTTTTGTGCGAGAGAGTGTGAAGAGAGCAACCCCAGCAAGCAACCGTGTAGGCTGGCCCATCCAGACTATGTACTCCTTTTATCTCCATATGAACCTATCATATTGTGTACGTGCCACTGAAGAAAAAAAAACTTTATTTATAAATGACGCGACACCTACTACTCGTTCTCCTATAACCTTGCGCTTGGCATCTCCAAAATATTGACCTTGCGATTGGCTCTTCGCCTCTTCGGGAAGTCGAGCAATAATGGTAGTACAGTATATATCGTTCTGGCTATATGAGACCGAATGAATTGCTGCACGTCCACCACGTGGGCGAGGGTCGAGGGGCGAGGGAGAGTGCTACATATGGAGCAAAATGAGTGAATCTACACTCTAAAATACGTCTATATACATCAGTGTTTGGAGTATGTACTAGTAGTTCATATTGAAATCTACTAAAGGACATGTATATTCCAAACAATACGATATAATCTCTATAACCAAGGTAGTAGGGACGAGGAGTAAACGGAGGGAGTAGTAAATTTTTCTCCTCGTC
This sequence comes from Triticum dicoccoides, assembly GCF_002162155.2. Taxonomy (NCBI): domain Eukaryota; kingdom Viridiplantae; phylum Streptophyta; class Magnoliopsida; order Poales; family Poaceae; genus Triticum; species Triticum dicoccoides. Next base: position 103,825,758 of record NC_041390.1, read on the forward strand.
CTGCGAGCCACCGCGCGCATGAGCGAGGGAGCAGGCGTAAGGCGTAGTAAGCAAGCTTCACCTCATCCTGCGAGCCACCGCGCCCGTGGGCGAGGGAGACGGCGTACTAAGCAAGCTTCTCCTCGTTCTGCGAGTTGACGGGACACATCAAAAGTACTCCAGTGTATAGAGCCTTGCCTCTAAGGTAGGACCAACATGGTTTGCCTCTTTTTTTAACATAACACGTCAAGTCGCAATTTGTTTGTTCACCCGTGGTAGACGATCCTCCCTCCACCAAGTGGGCAACCAGTACACGTGCCAAATTACCACGTGGGCTGCCTTTTTCGTACAGAAATGAGCTCCACCGTGTACCCGCGCGGGTGTGGTCGGGAAAGAGACGGGAGTACGTGCGCCGTGCATGCACCTCTTCTCTTTGTGCACGTTCCCCACCTACGTGGGTGTGTGTGAGAGATACAAACCACGTTCATGAGTGTTTTTTGTTTTGGGGTGGGGGTGGGGTGGGGGGTTGATTTCGTGAATTATTTGTGGGAATATGTGTCGATGACATCTCAAACAAAATTTTGCATGCAATGTGTGTGAAATGGAGGCCTATCCATATCATACATAGAGGGTCGGGCAATCCACGAGAAGAGAGGGAGGGGTCATAGCTATCGATAGAGTCGAAGAGAGGATCAAGTGGGTGGGTGCGAGATCGATGAAGAGAGCCATCGAAATTGTGTGTGTGTACAAGTCAAAGATA